>NC_049169.1:100529802-100864802 GCF_009769625.2 Cygnus olor
AAGGAGGAGGCGGTGGACAAGGAGGAGGAGGAGGCCGTGGAGGAGGAGGAGATGGAGGAGGCATTGGCGGAGGTGGAGGTGGAGGAGGCCGTGGAGGTGGAGGAGGCTCTGGCGGAGGAGGAGGTGGTGGACAAGGAGGAGGAGGAGGTGGAGGAGGCGGTGGACGAGGAGGAAGAGGCAGTGTACAAGTAAGATTAGGCGGTGGTGGAGGACGTTGTGGACGAGGAGGAGGAGGCGGTGGAGGTGGAGGAGGAGGAGGAGGTGGTGGAGGACTAGGAGGTGGAGGAATCATAGGATCATTAGTGTTGGAGGAGACCTTCAAGTTTGTGCTGCAAGTGAAGCCACAGAAATTTTCAAATCCTTCTGCTGCCCCTCAGGGCATTGCCTCAGTGCAGCTTCAGTCTTGGGGACAGCATTTGTAATTGAGGCAGGGGTTGGCAGGAGCATCCTGTGTGAGGGACCTAAGACCCCAGCAAGGCTGTTGGGGCATCAATTGCCAATTCCTTTTCACTGAAGATGAGCATGGAAAAGTGGTGTTTTAGAAAGGATGCTGACAAACATGGGAAGTTGAGGAATTTCCACACTCAAGCCTAGAGCCACAATTCTCCTTCTGTCACCAGCATTGCACACCGGTGTCTGCTGTGTTCTCACCTCTGCACTTGAACAGCAGATACCCTCACTCCTTTCAGTGCGGACAGGGAGGATGATAAAGACCTAACGGCATAACATTGCACTCAAAAGTCCTCCTTGTCAGAAAAAAAAAAAAAAAACAAAGAGTGAGGGAGATTACAAGGACCTGTTTTTTTCCACCTCCACCGCCACCGCCACCTCCTCCTCCTCTACTACCTCCTCCTCCTCCTCTTCCTTGGCAGAAACTTGCTGGCCAAATGGCTCTGCGTGCCCCTGGCTAGGGCATGGTGGTAGCAATGATGGTGAGCCCAGCGATGTCAGGAGCAGTTGCCAGGGACCAGGTGTGCAAAGGTGGCTTCTCTGGGGAGGTCTGGTGGTGAGCGCTGCTCACCGCTCATAGTTCTAGTTCCATTGGACACCCAAGAGGAGCATGTCTCCGTGGCCCTGTAAGGCAGCAGCTGGCGGGTCCCAGCGTCTTCGTGACCCTGTGTGATGCGTTGCCTGTCCCCTGATTGGCTGGCTAGCGATTGTTAGCTGTTTTGCAAGTGTCTTGTCATCAATAGATGGTGTGTCTTCTCCTCCCTATATAAGGGCCAAAGGGTGGCAGTGGGAGGCAGAGTGTTGGAGACGGGAGACGGCAGATGGTATTGCAACTGGCAGTGTCAGAATAGGAGAAGGTAGCGGTGGTGGAGGAGGAGGAGGTAGTGGACAAGGAGGAGGAGGAGGAGGCGGCGGGAGGAGGAGGAGGCCGTGGAGGTGGTGGAGGTGGAGGAGGCATTGGCGGAGGTGGAGGTGGAGGAGGCCGTGGAGGTGGAGGAGGCTCTGGCGGAGGAAGAGGTGGTGGACAAGGAGGAGGAGGAGGTGGAGGAGGCTGTGGACGAGGAGGAAGAGGCAGCCTACAAGTAAGATTAGGCGGTGGTGGAGGACGTTGTGGACGAGGAGGAGGAGGCGGTGGAGGACGAGGAGGAGGTGGTGGAGGACTAGGAGGTGGAGGAATCATAGGATCATTAGTGTTGGAGGAGACCTTCAAGTTTGTGCTGCAAGTGAAGCCACAGAAATTTTCAAATCCTTCTGCTGCCCCTCAGGGCATTGCCTCAGTGCAGCTTCAGTCTTGGAGACAGCATTTGTAATTGAGGCAGGGGTTGGCAGGAGCATCCTGTGTGAGGGACCTAAGACCCCAGCAAGGCTGTTGGGGCATCAATTGCCAATTCCTTTTCACTGAAGATGAGCATGGAAAAGTGGTGTTTTAGAAAGGATGCTGACAAACATGGGAAGTTGAGGAATTTCCACACTCAAGTCTACAGCCACAATTCTCCTTCTGTCACCAGCATTGCACACCGGTGTCTGCTGTGTTCTCACCTCTGCACTTGAACAGCAGATACCCTCACTCCTTTCAGTGCGGACAGGGAGGATTGTAAAGACCTAACGGCATAACATTGCACTCAAAAGTCCTCCTTGTCAGAAAACAAAAAAAAAACAAAGAGTGAGGGAGATTACAAGGACCTCTTTTTTTCCACCTCTGCCGCCACGGCACCTTCTCCTCCTCTACTACCTCCTCCTCCTCCTCTACCGCCTCCTCTTCCTTGGCAGAAACTTGCTGGCCAAATGGCTCTGCGTGCCCCTGGCTAGGGCATGGTGGTAGCAATGATGGTTAGCCCAGCGATGTCAGGAGCAGTTGCCAGGGACCTGGTGTGCAAAGGTGGCTTCTCTGGGGAGGTCTGGTGGTGAGCGCTGCTCACCGCTCATAGTTCTAGTTCCATTGGACACCCAAGAGGAGCATGTCTCCGTGGCCCTGTAAGGCAGCAGCTGGCGGGTCCCAGCATCTTCGTGGCCCTGTGTGATGCGTTGCCTGTCCCCTGATTGGCTGGCTAGCAATTGTTAGCTGTTTTGCAAGCGACTTGTCATCAATAGATGGTGTGTCTTCTCCTCCCTATGTAAGGGCCAAAGGGTGGCAGTGGGAAGCAGAGTGCTGGAGACAGGAGACGGCAGATGGTATTGCAACTGGAGGTGTCAGAATAGGAGAAGGTAGCGGTGGTGGAGGAGGAGGAGGAGGTGGACAAGGAGGAGGAGGAGGAGGCGGCGGCAGAGGAGGAGGAGGCCGTGGAGGAGGAGGAGGTGGAGGAGGCATTGGCGGAGGTGGAGGTGGAGGAGGCCGTGGAGGTGGAGGAGGCTCTGGCGGAGGAAGAGGTGGTGGACAAGGAGGAGGAGGAGGTGGAGGAGGCGGTGGACGAGGAGGAAGAGGCAGTGTACAAGTAAGATTAGGCGGTGGTGGAGGACGTTGTGGACGAGGAGGAGGAGGCGGTGGAGGTGGAGGAGGAGGAGGAGGTGGTGGAGGACTAGGAGGTGGAGGAATCATAGGATCATTAGTGTTGGAGGAGACCTTCAAGTTTGTGCTGCAAGTGAAGCCACAGAAATTTTCAAATCCTTCTGCTGCCCCTCAGGGCATTGCCTCAGTGCAGCTTCAGTCTTGGGGACAGCATTTGTAATTGAGGCAGGGGTTGGCAGGAGCATCCTGTGTGAGGGACCTAAGACCCCAGCAAGGCTGTTGGGGCATCAATTGCCAATTCCTTTTCACTGAAGATGGGCATGGAAAAGTGTTGTTTTAGAAAGGATGCTGACAAACTTGGGAAGTTGAGGAATTTCCACACTCAAGCCTAGAGCCACAATTCTCCTTCTGTCACCAGCATTGCACACCGGTGTCTGCTGTGTTCTCACCTCTGCACTTGAACAGCAGATACCCTCACTCCTTTCAGTGCGGACAGGGAGGATTGTAAAGACCTAACGGCATAACATTGCACTCAAAAGTCCTCCTTGTCAGAAAACAAAAAAAAAAAACAAAGAGTGAGGGAGATTACAAGGACCTCTTTTTTTCCACCTTTACCGCCACCGCCACCTCCTCCTCCTCTACTGCCTCCTCCTCCTCCTCTACCGCCTCCTCTTCCTTGGCAGAAACTTGCTGGCCAAATGGCTCTGCGTGCCCCTGGCTAGGGCATGGTGGTAGCAATGATGGTGAGCCCAGCGATGTCAGGAGCAGTTGCCAGGGACCTGGTGTGCAAAGGTGGCTTCTCTGGGGAGGTCTGGTGGTGAGCGCTGCTCACCGCTCATAGTTCTAGTTCCATTGGACACCCAAGAGGAGCATGTCTCCGTGGCCCTGTAAGGCAGCAGCTGGCGGGTCCCAGCATCTTCGTGGCCCTGTGTGATGCGTTGCCTGTCCCCTGATTGGCTGGCTAGCGATTGTTAGCTGTTTTGCAAGCGACTTGTCATCAATAGATGGTGTGTCTTCTCCTCCCTATGTAAGGGCCAAAGGGTGGCAGTGGGAGGCAGAGTGTTGGAGACGGGAGACGGCAGATGGTATTGCAACTGGCAGTGTCAGAATAGGAGAAGGTAGCGGTGGTGGAGGAGGAGGAGGCGGTGGACAAGGAGGAGGAGGAGGAGGCGGCAGAGGAGGAGGAGGCCGTGGAGGAGGAGGAGGTGGAGGAGGCATTGGCGGAGGTGGAGGTGGAGGAGGCCGTGGAGGTGGAGGAGGCTCTGGCGGAGGAGGAGGTGGTGGACAAGGAGGAGGAGGAGGTGGAGGAGGCGGTGGACGAGGAGGAAGAGGCAGTGTACAAGTAAGATTAGGCGGTGGTGGAGGACGTTGTGGACGAGGAGGAGGAGGCGGTGGTGGTGGAGGAGGAGGAGGAGGTGGTGGAGGACTAGGAGGTGGAGGAATCATAGGATCATTAGTGTTGGAGGAGACCTTCAAGTTTGTGCTGCAAGTGAAGCCACAGAAATTTTCAAATCCTTCTGCTGCCCCTCAGGGCATTGCCTCAGTGCAGCTTCAGTCTTGGGGACAGCATTTGTAATTGAGGCAGGGGTTGGCAGGAGCATCCTGTGTGAGGGACCTAAGACCCCAGCAAGGCTGTTGGGGCATCAATTGCCAATTCCTTTTCACTGAAGATGAGCATGGAAAAGTGGTGTTTTAGAAAGGATGCTGACAAACATGGGAAGTTGAGGAATTTCCACACTCAAGTCTACAGCCACAATTCTCCTTCTGTCACCAGCATTGCACACCGGTGTCTGCTGTGTTCTCACCTCTGCACTTGAACAGCAGATACCCTCACTCCTTTCAGTGCAGACAGGGAGGATTATAAAGACCTAACGGCATAACATTGCACTCAAAAGTCCTCCTTGTCAGAAAACAAAAAAAAAAACAAAGAGTGAGGGAGATTACAAGGACCTCTTTTTTTTCCACCTCTACCGCCACCGCCACCTCCTCCTCCTCTACTGCCTCCTCCTCCTCCTCTACCGCCTCCTCTTCCTTGGCAGAAACTTGCTGGCCAAATGGCTCTGCGTGCCCCTGGCTAGGGCATGGTGGTAGCAATGATGGTGAGCCCAGCGATGTCAGGAGCAGTTGCCAGGGACCTGGTGTGCAAAGGTGGCTTCTCTGGGGAGGTCTGGTGGTGAGCGCTGCTCACCGCTCATAGTTCTAGTTCCATTGGACACCCAAGAGGAGCATGTCTCCGTGGCCCTGTAAGGCAGCAGCTGGCGGGTCCCAGCATCTTCGTGACCCTGTGTGATGCGTTGCCTGTCCCCTGATTGGCTGGCTAGCGATTGTTAGCTGTTTTGCAAGTGTCTTGTCATCAATAGATGGTGTGTCTTCTCCTCCCTATATAAGGGCCAAAGGGTGGCAGTGGGAGGCAGAGTGCTGGAGACAGGAGACGGCAGATGGTACTGCAACTGGCAGTGTCAGAATAGGAGAAGGTAGCGGTGGTGGAGGAGGAGGAGGTAGTGGACAAGGAGGAGGAGGAGGCGGCGGCAGAGGAGGAGGAGGCCGTGGAGGAGGAGGAGGTGGAGGAGGCATTGGCGGAGGTGGAGGTGGAGGAGGCCGTGGAGGTGGAGGAGGCTCTGGCGGAGGAGGAGGTGGTGGACAAGGAGGAGGAGGAGGTGGAGGAGGCGGTGGACTAGGAGGAAGAGGCAGTGTACAAGTAAGATTAGGCGGTGGTGGAGGACGTTGTGGACGAGGAGGAGGAGGCGGTGGAGGTGGAGGAGGAGGAGGAGGTGGTGGAGGACTAGGAGGTGGAGGAATCATAGGATCATTAGTGTTGGAGGAGACCTTCAAGTTTGTGCTGCAAGTGAAGCCACAGAAATTTTCAAATCCTTCTGCTGCCCCTCAGGGCATTGCCTCAGTGCAGCTTCAGTCTTGGGGACAGCATTTGTAATTGAGGCAGGGGTTGGCAGGAGCATCCTGTGTGAGGGACCTAAGACCCCAGCAAGGCTGTTGGGGCATCAATTGCCAATTCCTTTTCACTGAAGATGAGCATGGAAAAGTGGGGTTTTAGAAAGGATGCTGACAAACATGGGAAGTTGAGGAATTTCCACACTCAAGCCTAGAGCCACAATTCTCCTTCTGTCACCAGCATTGCACACCGGTGTCTGCTGTGTTCTCACCTCTGCACTTGAACAGCAGATACCCTCACTCCTTTCAGTGCGGACAGGGAGGATTATAAAGACCTAACGGCATAACATTGCCCTCAAAAGTCCTCCTTGTCAGAAAACAAAAAGAAAAACAAAGAGTGAGGGAGATTGCAAGGACCTGTTTGTTTTTTTCTTATAGAGCAGAATACTAATTACGAATTGGTTGATTTTTTTAACAAGTACACTCGTTTTAAAATAAAATGTATTTGTTGAGACAACAAATGAGGCTGTTGAGGTGAAAATGGGCATCAATGAATAGAGATATATGCTACACTTGTGACTCCTGATTTTGTTGCAGATGTAGGATAAAGCTGGCCATGCAAAGAGCCTTCTCTTATTGATGGAGGCAGCCGTTCATAGTTGTTGATGAACCTGGGCTGGGCACTGGGTACTGAAAGCATGAGCTACACTGTACTTGCAGCTTAAATGGTGCCCTTGAGATTTTACCATATGAGGATGATTTCTTCACCAGACATATGCCCTCACGATAACATAATCTGAGCTGTGGGGATGGTGGGTTGGTCCTGACATCAGGAGCAGGAGTAGCAGTAGTGATAGATTCTTATTTTTTATTTTTAAATCAATTTTCTTCCCCTAGAGATCTTTTTTTTAGGAAGTCTCATCATGCTTCACCCATAAACTTGTCTGCACAGGTGCCCTGTGGAAAATACAAATAGCACCTCAATTTTATGCAACAGAAGCAGAAGCAAATGAACACAGGAGATGTGAGCTGGGCCAAGTGCAGCTGAAGTCAGGTGCTCTGTTCCTTTGCCTTGTGCCTTAACTGCCTCGCAAAAGCAAACTGGCCATCCTTTAAAGTTGCTTACAAAAACACACCTGTCCTCAAAACATCCATGATACTCATTCTGTCTTCAAAACCCATGAAACAGGTCACCCAGTATTATTGCTCTCTGTTTTAAGCAGGGAAGTTGTCAGATGTGAGAACATACAGTTACCCAGCTTTCTTGGCTGCCATTACGTCTTCCTCCTCCTCCATGTGTCATGTGCCTGAATTTGAAAGAAGCTGAGCACCAAACTGTAGACCACAGCTGTCCAAGAATCAGGCGCCAGCATCTATACTTGGTGCTTAAAAATAGAGGCAGTCAAAATTATGGACAGTTTGGAGAGAAAAAAAAGAAAGACCCTTAAATGATAGCGCCTGAGAGTAAGTCAGTGTTCATGGCTGGTATAAGAGACCACTAAAAAGTTAGTCCAACCTATTAACCATTTGATCAGCTACTTAGATTTTGTAAACTGGCATGGCTGTGCTGAAATAGTGGTTTATGGTAGGTGTGAATCAGCCTCATTTCACCTCTAGCATTGCTGCTATTCTGGTTCTGGCCTACTTCTGTCAATGCCAGCAGGTTTTGTTCTTATATCTCCCTTTTCCTGGAGATTGCATGACTTAAATTCCAGCCTCGCTGCCACTGGCCTTGCTTCTTCCCCAGCCAGGAGGTGCCAGCATCAGGTACAGAGAGGATGCAACCTCAGCCAATGTGAGATAGCTAAAGGTGTGGGTTAGAGATAGGGATGCCACAACTTCTACCTCTTTGGGTATAGATACAACATCTAGGAAACTAGATATGGATCATTTTCGGATGCACTGGAGAGACACAAGGTGTTAATTCACAGAGAAAGAGACAAATTCGCCCCCGTGAATACACATCTATAATTCTGTAAGCTGTAAATTTGATTGAGTCAACAAGATTCATTTACAATCTTGCCTTAAGCATATACGGTGCAAGCTGAAATCCACAGTGATCTCCAGGTTAGCCTGGTTAATCCAACTCTAGGAGAGGGAAGACAGTACAAGGAGGTGGAGGTCACTTCCAGAACAGCATGTACCCACCTAGCAAATGCCAGCTGGTAGCCACTTCATACTTCACCTCTCATTTAACACTAGAGGAGAGCTGTGGACTGGTGTCAGATGCAGTCTGTTTAATCAGAGGAGGCATGCCAAACTAGCTCAGTGTTGATGGTCCCACTCATTAGCAGAGTCAGCAGAAGCTTTTGGGGAGCTGCAAGGAACAGAATTTGCCTGAGCATTGCGTGAGCATAATGCTGGCTTAGTGTAAAAAGCGAGGCTATGGTTTGGATTCAGCAAGTCCTTAGGCTCCTAATTTAAGCTTGTAGCTTGACTGATGGAAAGTTTAGATAAATAAGGCTGACAGATCTTGTGGTGTTTCCTCTCGCTGGAAGAATTGGAACTGAAATGATGGCACCATGGATATCAGAGAGGTCAGAGCAGGGCAAAAAGGCTCAGGGCAAAAGAATGGGAAGACTGGAAAGAAGAAAGGTAAGTGGTTTGGATAGAGGACAGCTGACTAAATATGGGTGTCATGGGGAGAGGCAAATGGAGAAAGGTAAAAGGGCACAGGAATGAAGAGAAGAGGGATGTGGAAGAGGTGATGGGGCTTCAAATATGCTAGGAGGAAATGTCTGAATTCAAGACATGCTAGGAGGATAGGGGTGACATTTAGAGCAGCAGAGACCTATGGGGATATTAAGGGGAATAGAGAGATTATTTTATATTATTTGGTTTCTACTGACAAAGTAAGATGAGCCTGGTGAACTCAGTGAACTGCAGACTCTATTTTGAATTGTAATTTTTACAGTGAACCTCACTCTGTGGCACAACCTCTTTTCTGGGTTAGAATATTCAGCCAATGTATTGTTGAAATGCAAGCTGAGAGGCCACTGTGAAACCACAAAGAGTCACCAGTTTTGACATTCCTGCGCACTCATCATTTGCTGCCAACAGCAGATTTTCTGGATAAATGCTTCTCCTTGGAGAATCACAGAATCACAGAATCATCTAGGTTGGAAGAGACCTCCCAGATCACCGAGTCCAACATCTGTCCTAACACTAACAAGACCTCCACTAAACCATATCACTAAGCTCAACATCTAAACGTCTCTTAAAGACCTCCAGGGATGGCGACTCAACCACTTCCCTGGGCAGCCCATTCCAATGCCTAACAACCCTTTCAGTAAAGAAGTTCCTCCTAATATCCAACCTAAACCTCCCCTGGCGCAACTTTAGCCCATTCCCCCTTGTCCTGTCACCAGGCACGTGGGAGAATAGACCAACCCCTACCTCCCTGCAGCCTCCTTTAAGGTACCTATAGAGAGCAAAAAGGTTGCCCCTGAGCCTCCTCTTCTCCAGGCTGAACAATCCCAGCTCCCTCAGCCGCTCCTTGTAAGACTTGTTCTCCAGACCCCTCACCAGCTTCGTCGCCCTTCTCTGGACTCTCTTGAGCACCTCCATGTCCTTCTTGTACTGAGGGGCCCAAAACTGAACACAGTACTTGAGGTGCGGCCTCACCAGAGCCGAGTACAGAGGGACAATCACTTCCCTAGACCTGCTGGCCACACTGTTTCTTACACAAGCCAGGATGCTGTTGGCCTTCTTGGCCACCTGAGCCAGCACGCTGCTGGCTCATATTCAGCCGACTATCAACCAGTACTCCCAGGTCCTTCTCTGCCTGGCAGCTTTCCAGCCACTCATCTCCCAGCCTGTAGCGCTGCTTGGGATTGTTGCACCCCAGATGCAGGACCCGGCACTTGGCCTTGTTGAACTTACAGTTCAACAGTTGACCTCAGCCCATCGGTCCAGCCTATCCAGATCCTCCTGCAGAGCCTTCCTACCCTCGAGCAGGTCGACACACGCACCTAACTTGGTGTCATCTGCAAACTTACTGAGGGTGCACTCGATCCCCTCATCCAGATCATCGATAAAGATATTAAAGAAGACCAGCCCCAGCACTGAGCCCTGGGGGACTCCACTAGTAACTGGCCTCCAACTGGATGTGGCTCCATTCACCACAACTCTTTGGGCCTGGCCATCCAGCCAGTTTTTAACCCAACGAAGTGTACGCCAGTCCAAGCCACGAGCAGCCAGTTTCTTGAGGAGAATGTTGTGGGAAACAGTGTCAAAAGCCTTAAGAGAAGGGGCTGGAAGCTCCCTATCAGTGTTATATATTAACATGGCATGGTATTTCTTCAGGGGTGAGAGGGTAGGTTACCTACTGACACATAAATCCAGGCTGGACTAAGAAATTACTCTCCAGGCCTCTATTTCCCAAAACCGACTGAACACAGACAAGGTGAAGTTTATCTGAACAATGTTTGTTATTTTGCAAAACTGTGTAACTCCTTGTTGCTTTCTTAAGAATAAAAAAATATTATGGTTAAAAAATGCATCAAAATCTGTCTTATTTTGTTTTCTTAGTTTCATCACAGTAACATTTGCTTTGATTTCTAATCAGATGTGGTTTCTGTACCCTCATATTCATTATTTCATCTGCTCCATTCAGTATAATTTTTCTGGTTGAAGACTAAGGCTATGCATCAGCAACAAATATTTTTATTCTTGACCTCGTCCTCTTTGCATAGTCACTTTATCCTTCCTCGTTAACTTATTTACTTGTATGAAAAACTTTCTCTTCTAAAAATTAATTTTCCAGATTAACATCATATTATGTCTACAAACACTTGAAGAAGAATTTTCTTTGACAATCTATCTCCTTATTCATCACTTATATTCAGTAACATTGTGACTGTTGATCCTGGTAGCCACATAGAGCTTTTACTCCTCTTGGGGTGCAATTTCCATGACCGCTGTGCATTCCTCACAGCAATTCTGGGCTTCTTTCACATCCAGTTCCCTCACTGCTATAGTCCACTTCAAAGACTTCTCTCATTTCCTTTATTTATTTGTTTGTTTGTTTCCCTTTTGAAGCAAAACCTCCAAGTACTGTACAGACCTATTTTTATTCAGCTGCCTGCTTCATTTATATGTAAGCAAATTATGATCACGTGCTCCAAATTTATTTTTAATGACCACCTGCTCTATGACTTAACTGTTATTTACACCGAACAAATCTCTTGTAGGCTCAGTGACTGTTTTGTGAAGGAATTTGTTCCGTCATGTTGAGACTTATAGGCCTAAGCACCACTATGAGTATCAGAGATTATTCTCCAGTCATTAAATGTGAAATTAGTTTAGTTTCCCATGGTAGCATAGCTCCTACTGGGATTTATCACCCAGTATTAGTACTCTCTCTACATATCCAATTATGAACTGGAGTGGTTCACAGTTGTTTCTGAGCTGCACCAAAAAAAGGCACCTCTTTTGAAATTTTTTTGGCAATTTCACCTATTATACTATTTTTGTTCTTCATTTCTATCTGTCCTGAACAGCAGGATATTTTAATACCAGGGGTGACTGGTATTCTACCATATTTCTGTTACTTGCAGGATAGCTAGTTTCCACCCCATATTAGTTGTTAATATTTATTTCATACAAATATCTGGAAGGGAGTTAAAAACATAATGGAGCCGAAGGCTCCCTAATAGTAGCAGCAAATATAAAAAAGGGCAATGGCAGCAAACTGAAGCTTGGGGAGGTTCTGTCTCAATGCCCTCTGGTGTCACCCCCTTCCCAGGACTGAACTCGACATACCTTTGGCTGCCTGCCTTGTCTGCTGTTATTCTCTTACCACAGTTACTATATTCTTCCCCTTGTTGTCTAGACTTCTGCCCATTGATACCTCTTTATCTGTCATGATACACCTATTTGACTGTTTTTTGTATTCCTGTGTACAAAAATAGGTACACTGCTCTCTCCCAGCAGTTGCATCATCGTCAAAGAGATCTTTTGCATGTGATACATACACTGTAAAATTATATTTACTAACTAGCTCAGTAAGATGTACAACATTTTACTGGAGCTGTTTCCTTTAGCCAGGCCAATCCAGCATGCAGCGTGTTGCAGCTTTGGAGACTGGAAAAGAGCCCCAGCTTCTGCAAACCTCTGGAGGGATTTGATTACACAGAGCTGTCAGGAGTGGCTTGCTCCTGCAAGCCTTGTCCTTGCTTGAGGACAAACTTTGTCAATACTACTGTGTTCAAGCCACTCTACAGGCAGTAAGCCATGACTCGTTTCACAGACACAACTTCCCCCAGCTCCTGTGCATAAAAAGCTACTGGCCAAATCAGCTCCTTTAGGCTTGAAATGCAGTTTTGGCCCCACCGGTGCAGCAGGTAGAATTAATATTCCCTGTGAGGCTTTTCTAAGTGGGACTGGAGTGGTTAATGAGGATGGGATGGGGATGCAAGGGATAAGTGCATATCAAGAATTAATTGGAACAAACTGGGGTGGTTTCACTGCTGAGCAGGTGTCTGTCCAGCACAAATCCTGCTTGGGCTGGGCTTCAGGAAGTTGTATTGGAAGAGATGGAGAGATTGCTATCATGTTTGCTGCGCATGCGTACACATGCTTATAGCAGGCCACAGCAGGGCTAGGTTGTGTTACTGCAGGGCTTGAAAGACAGAAGAGAGGAACAGACCACCAGAGGAAAAAAAAAAGGCCATTTTCTCCCAATACATCTGAAAGATGTGAAAAAAGGCAGTAGTTAAAATGTCATCAGAGCTCATCCATTCTCTCTCTAACAGCTGTGCTCAGGCTTGTTTTTTTTTCCATGATGTTTTTTTCCCATGAAGCAAGGGCTGACTTGGCAGCTTGTGGCTCCACAGTCACCGAGCAAAACAGCTCCCATATGCTTCATGGCAGTTAGAGAAGGATCCACAGGGAAAAAAAAAATACAGCTTCAAGCTCCAAACTTCTCGCAAAACTAAAATCTTCTAAAAAGCAAGCATACAGAGATGCAGCAGCTTTCACGGGGTGCTCAGTGAGCCAAGGGTGGTGAGAAAGGCTGACATAGCATTGACTCTTAAAAAGGTATCCAGCAAAAGCAGCCTTTCTTTAGGGTTTGGGGATGCTCCTTGATCCCATTTCCCTGCTGTCTCAAACCTTCAGCATTATGCCCTCCTGTTAAGACTCCTGTGCTTGGTAAAGAAAGAGTTAACGGGCTTAATGGTGTTGTGCTTTTTTTTTTCTTTTTCCTTCTGCTTTGCCAGAGTGAAAGTGAAATTAAAACCACGAGTGCTGCTAGCAGTCTGGGGCAGGGGCTGATTCCTGTAAGTTTTTCTGTGTTTCAGCCAGCTGGAAGCCCTTCCCTGGGTTCAACATGATCAGAGAGCTCATCCTGTGCTGCTGCGTGCTGGCTCTGCATGCGGGTGAGTCGGGGCCGGATCCTGCACTTCCACCCCCCAAAGGCTGCACCCTCAGCAGGGCTGGGAGAACAGCCTGGAAGAGGTTTATGCATTAAACTGTTTCTCTTCCCTCCCTAAAGGGCCAACGGAAGATCCCACAACAGTGCCTCAGTTTCGCAGGGTGGATATCGTCCTGGGCTGCTCCTATGTGTGGGATGGAGGATTGCTGCATGGCTTCGGTGGCTCGCTCTCCAAGCACCCTGCTACCCTAGTGCTAAGGGGTATCAGCTTCACAGATGACGGGAGCTTGGGAGATGTAACTGACTACGAAGTCCCACGGGGAAATCCTGACTCCTCTCCTCCCATCATCTTTGAAGCCTCAGGTGAGTGGGAGAGTTGGGGTATGAGAGCTGCCTCCAGGGTTTTGACTGTTCACATGCACCAGGCTTGTACAAAAGATCCCTTGCCAAAAACAGCTGAGTAATTATGCCACTGTGTGTTGTTATTGCAACCTTAAAGAGCATTCCTATCTTTTGTCTTTGCTAATATCAGTTTCTTGGTAAGTGTGCATGAAGCCGAGCTGTCCCTCTCAGAGGGCCAGTAGCAGGTACTGGGAAGCATGTAGGTCACTTATGGGTGGTCATGTAAGATGCTTATGCCTACACATAAGCCCGTGCTTTGATCAAAAATACATACAGCCTGTCCCTATATCCAGCCACTCCTGCCTTCTTGACACACTTTCTTTCCTTAATTGAGATGCTTCAGTGTTCCCTTTGTGTCTGGATTCGGGCCCCAAAAGAATAAACATTGCAAGTCTTCACTGGGTAGTTCACATACACAGCTTACTTTTTTGAGCTAGCTGAAGGGAATCTGTTCTGCTTATTCTCCTTTCCTAGCAGATTCCTTTGCTCACAGCAAACTCTGTGCAGGAGGAAATACAACTACCAGACTGAGGGATGTAAAGAAATCACAACTAGCCTCTCATATTCTTTACTGGCCTTAATAAGCCTAGCCTTGCATTTCTGCACCCTGACTGACCCCCACAGCACATCTCATCAATTTACTTTGCCTTCCTTTCGGACCCGGTTGGCTAAATCTCCTTCTCTCTCCTCACAGCCCAGTCGGTGTCCATCCCACACGCAGAGACCCTGCTGCACATGGACTGCAACGGGGAGGAGGTGAGCTGTGAGGTCTCCCTGTACAGCTCCCGGTGGGACGGCGAGGGGCCCTGCCGAGCCTCCTGGTTCATGGCCACTCTGCGGCTCTCTGGTGGGATCAGCATCGCCCTGGTGCTCAGAGGACCCTGCCCTGGCGGACAGGGGGAGGAGGGACACGATGCAGTGCTGCACCCAAAGCTGAGGATTCCTATGAGCAAGGAGGGGACGCTGCTGACCACAGGTGACCAGGTGGCTGAGGGTATCCCCACAGCACTGAGGGACATGAAGGAGGGGAGGCTGCCACCCTAAGAGCCCTATGACCCACCTCTCATCAGGCCCTGAGGGCTGCCAGAGGAGTTCCTTAGGAAAAGACAGGTTGTGCAGACCCCTTTTATAAAGGTCCTTCCTCGAGGACAGTCTTGCCACGCCCTGTGCCTCCTCTCTGAGTTTCCAATGCCCTGTCCACTGAGGATAGCACAGAGTCACAGAGTGGCTGAGGTGGGCAGGCCCCTCTGGGCCATTGCTCCAGCAGGGACACCCAGAGTAGGTTGCCCAGAGCCATGTCCAGTCAGCTTTTCAAGATCTCCGGGGAGGGAGACTCAAGCATGTGCTTCAAGACCATGGCATGCACTTGGAGTCCACCTGTTTGTCCACCTACTAACCCCACTGGGCTGGCTTCCTCCAGTTCTTCAGCCCACGTGGCCCCTGGGGCACCACATAAGGTGCCACCTCTGTGTGAGGACAGCACTGCCCGCGCTTCCCACCTGAGGGTGCCTTTTTTAACCACATCTGTTTAACTCACTGCTTGTCTGTATCCTTCTTTCTGTTTCTAGTTGAATTTCAATCATCATCAAGCAACACTTCCCTGCGCACACGTCTCGGCGGCTCTGTTACGCTCGACTGCCGCTTTGCCTTGGCCCCCAGCTCCGTGCTGTCCTCCCTGGAGTGGAGGAGACAGCACCGAGGGAGAGGCCGGAGCGTTTACCAGTACCAGGTGGGGAGCACAGGCCCTGCAATGCAGCCGAAAGTCCACGTGGACATGGCACAACTGGGGAGTGGAGACGCATCACTGAGCCTGCAAGAAGCAACTGTGGATGACGAAGGGATGTACATTTGTCTGGTGTCCACTGCACAGCACCAGGCCCAGCACAACATCCAGCTGCTTGTGGCTGGTGAGGAAGGCAAATCCCTGGGGGTTACAGAAGTCCCATGTTCCCAGGCACTGAAACTTCACTCAGCACCCTTACTCTGTTGCTCCCAACACACATTGTCACAGGCAGCTTGTGGGTGGATGGCACTCGTGTTGCCTGCTAACAGTTACTAAGTCTAATCCCTGTTTTTCCCTCCCCAGAGCCCCCAAGGGTCCGTGTGCTTCCATCAGTGGTGTCATTCGAGAGCGATGAGACAATTACACTGTCCTGCATCATTGCTGGCTATTACCCCCTGGATGTCTCGGTGAGCTGGACACAGAGGTCTCCTGAGCATGAAGAGGAAATTCGTCTCTCAGACACACGTTTCTCCAGTCACCGGCAAAGCCAGGATGGCACCTACAGCATCACCTCCTACCTCAGCCTCAGCTCCGCCACAGCACAAGCACCAGCCACCTACACCTGCTATGTTTCACACGTGGCTCTGGAGGAGCCCATCTCTGTTAGTGCCCATCTGAAGGCACCAGGTAAGTGCCAGGGGTGGAGGGTCAAGTCCTTCGTCCTGCCTGGACCTCCTGCCACCTCATCAACCACCACAAGGATTAAAATCTCTGAAATGCACCACACTTGCCTGTTTCTTCCTGCTCTCCTTCTGGTGTCTTCTTGTACTCATCCTCTCTTCCCATTTGCTTTCAATCTCTTAGCCTGCATCTCAGCCCCTGAAGATTTTTCTGGGAGCAAGTATCTAATTTCCTTGAGGGGAAAAGAAATTTTATGACCGAAAGTTGAGCAACAGAGCAAAAGTTTGTAGCATGCGGGCTGGAGTCCACTTGGACAGACACAAGAGAACAGCCATGACCCAAGGAGTTAGGTGCCTAGCTGAAGCTGATGTTCAGCTGGAGGCTGAAGCTGCTCAGGAGTTGTAGTCCCAGCAGTGCAACAAGTGCTTCTCCCCTTTGGAGCTGATGTGCAGTTGCTGCTCTTCTTGCTCTCCTTCCTAATGGGTCATTGCTTCTATGTATCCTTCTGACCCAGCAGGGAAAAGCATCCAATGCTGCTGTTTAATAAATTACGACACATCGGTCTAGCCAGTATAACTGGCCCTGTGTCTGTGGCTTTAGCGCACGTGTTTCATGTCACATTGGTGTATCTGACAAGAGCACGTGCTGTGTGGGCTTGTTGAATCGTGACAACTCGCTGTCTGCTCGGCTGCTCAAGTGAGTGTAATGTCCCTGATCCTCCTCTTCCTCTACAGAGCACAAGGGATGGGAAGGACTGATGGGGGTGCTCATTGCCACTGCCATTTTCATTTCTGTCCTCTTCGCTGTGCTCAGACGGAAAAGAGCAGGTAGGAGGTTAAGCACCAAGCTACTTCCCTGGTATGGGAGATGGAGCAAGGGACATCTTCCTTAAATTGGCAGCTCGGTGCCACTGGTGGGGAGGTCCTGCTGCCCTCTCCCTTTCCTCCATTGCCTCTGCAGTGTGCAGGGCTACCATCCCATAGCTGCAGTCCTCCTGCCCTTCCAACGCCTCTTGGCAGGGCAAGGATGCAGTGCTCTTCTCCATTCACTTCTGGTGGATCCCTGCACAGGGTGATGTTCTGTACCACTTTGGTCTTACTGAATCTTAGGTGTGTTTTTTTTTTTTTCTTTTTCTTCTTTTTTTTCCCCCTCTTATTTTCAGCTAAGCCAAAGTCTGAGCAACTTCTAACAGTTTTGGAGTAAAAGAAGCTCATGTCACCCACCCGCCCTCCTTTGTCTCCCTTCTCTTGACACATTCTACTCAGGAGAGCCAGCCTTGTCCATATATTGGACGAAAGCTATTGGTCAGTATGGGAACAGCAGGACTGCCCTTGCTGGAGGAGTTGAGTGGCCATTCAGAGACAGAGGCTGAAAAGAAACACTGGAAAATACGCCTTCATCTCAGGAGGGCAACACTGACAGGCTCAGCTCTTTGCTGGGATGCCGTGTTAGATGGAATATGCATGCATTTTTAGAAATTACCCTTTTTCAATTTCAGGGAAAAATAGTTTGTATATATATATATATGCTTGTATTACTGTATGTGTGCATGTGTCTGTATAGATATGTGTATGTACATGTACATGTAAATAGGTATGTGTCTGCAAATGTGTGTAAGTACATTCAGGTAATATTAAGCTTTTTAAGTAAGATATTTATTTTTTATGTATGCATATGTTTTATCTGTAGTGTTGGACAAATAAGTAGGTACTTCAGAATTGGTACTTCAAAATGGTTAACCCTCACACTGGGGTAAGTTATGGCTTAAACTGTTTGAATGTCCAGCAATCAGAAAAATATGATGAAAATTCTCCATTGAAAAGTTACAATATTTTTTTTAATAGAAATTTCACTGGCAGACGTTTATAAGGTGGAAAAGATCTGTGATTCTGTAGTTGTGAAAAAGATAGACTCACTTAAAAACCTTTTCTGCCTAACAGGGAATTTGAAGGTAACACTCAAAAATCTTGTATATAAGCAATGGGAATAAATAAATTAATTAATTAATTAATAGATAGTAGAAGGAAGGTGTAGATGGAAAGAAAGTTAATGGTACACAAGTGAGAACTTATGAAGCATACGTGAAGCATACAAACTGATAAGGACTGCTCAAAATATCTGGGAAAAAATGGATTGCTGCAACTGCTAAAGGCTCTTGGAAGATTTTTTTCAAAATATGTTGGAATCCGAGAAATCCTAGCAACAGCCTCGTACAAGGTGGATATAGGTAAAGCTGTTAACAGAGAAGATTTCAGATGGAGACTTTTTGATACAGAGAAGACAAATGTTGTAAAAAGAAGTAGAATTATGTATCCAGATTACATGAGGAGAGTAACAACTTTCTAATCTACCTGTGAAATAAGGACGGTTTTTAACAGCTTTTATTAAGCTTAAGTATTTTCAGATCAGTAGGCCAAGATAATTTGCATCTCAACATCATAAAAGATTGGGCTGAGAAGGTGTCTGGTCCAATGGAGTTAGATATTTAAACATTCTGGAATACTAGAGAAATTCCAAGGTATTGGAAGAGCAAATTGTGCCAGTGTTCATAGACAAAAAGTAAGACAACCACATGACTGTTAAATAGCAATAGTCATAGGTAAGACAGTGTGAAGCTAATACAAATCAGCTAACAACAGCTTCAAAAATGAAAATAACATTAATAATTTGGTATGTTGCTTTATTTTTTTAAAAAGTTGTGAGAAAAATAACTCAATTCGTTGATTAAATAATACATTTGTTTGGTAAAAATACTTGTGCAGATTTAAGAAACCAATGAATTTGTAAATCAGCAAGACATTCCAAAGAAAAAAAATATATATATAGTGTATGTATGCATCATAATTTGCATCATGTGTATTAATTACTGCCTTAACAGACAAATATCAAAATTTAATTGTTCAAAAAGAAGTATCAGTCACTGCTGCAAGTGTGTGCCTCTGCAAAAACTGATGGTGATCCCAGTGCTTTTCCACATTTGGATCAGGAGATACAATTATAAAAATTATTGTTGATAAAAAATTGCAAATGGCAAGATAGGTAGCTAAAGTGGAGGGAGTCCTTTAGACCTACATAAGCCACTAGATGTTCAGCAATGCTCATCTGTTAAGTTGACCGTAATCAAACAAGACGAGATGCTCAGTAATGCTAGTGGCATCTCCCTGGGTACTGGACCACCACACTGTCTCAATGCTCAATGATCTCAATGATCTGTCAGTCACTGTTAGTAAGCAGAACACCTTGAAGTGACCATTGGAAGAAGGTAACTGCTGGCAGAAGCAGCTTTTGCTTGTAGCATTTTTTGGTGCATACCCTCACTCCCAGAGAGTGCTAATCTGGAGCTTTTTGCACTGCCCAGTGTATTCAAAGCAACCCCAAGATAAGGGATGAGTGTTTGGATGCAGGTATGTGGCAGCTTCTGTTTGTGACTGAGAACACCGAGCAGAAGCACAGCAAAACCTGGAGCTGCCACAGCTGTCTGCAGTGCAGGTGCACACATTTAAAAATATATGTATGCTGAAAGCTTGGAGGTGGTACAGAGCTAAACGACAGGAACAATTAGGAAGCTCAGAAAATGCCTTCTGGGGAGGCATTTTGAGACATTGCTCTGGTCTTACTAAGATAGTTTCTCTTAACTACATTACAGAAGGTAGGGTACTGATGGCACCATAACCTGCAGAGAGATGCCCAGTGAGAACCAAAGGCTGCAAGTTACATTTAGGCATGTACAGAGCAGAATAAGATATAATGTACTCAGTGGTGAAGAGGATTGTCCTAGCTACCTGTCAATAAAAATGGTAGACCATCTCACAAAGTCTTCAAATAAAGGAGAGATTACTGTTCTGAACCTGTTCTTTAACCAAAACAGTTAATGACCTCAGTTAAAAGAGAGATTGGTCTCTTTATTTAACAAAATGCCCAGGCCTGTATTGTGTGCTAAGTGTGAGCTGGTGATTTGTCTACTTTTTTGGCCCATAAAACAGCATAAAACAAAGAAAAAGTAATGGAAAGATGTAGGAGATGCATTAGGAATGGTTGTATCCCTTGCAAGGAGACATATACTGTGGCACTTGATTTTACTCAACAGCCTTTTCTCTGGTGCTCCCCACTTATGTCCCTGTATTACTGTGCCCCTGAAATTTTCAAGCTGAATTTAAACCACAAAAAATCAGACATACACACTAAAGGAGAAAAAGTAATACTGATAAATAAAGTGATGCTATGTTTAACAACAATGTTCCTTACATTTAAATATAAAACGCTTGTTACAGAAAATACCACCAAGAGACTAAAAGTTTGCCAAAGATAAACTTGATTGCATTATAAGGATATGAATAATTAATACTATATGTTCTGTGTCTCTGGGAGACAGCCACTCTGCCTTCCAAGGTCAAATGTGCAGTGGCCAAGTGCCACGTGGCATCAATGCCTGCCCATGTGAACTGAGAAGTAGGAATCTCTTCATCATCTGATTAGCTGCTAGTCAGACCAACCCGCTATAAGGTATGTGTCAATAAAAAAAAAAAAAAAAAAAAAAAAAAAAAGGCATTAAATGTAGAGGTTTTAAATTAGTTCTTTAGGAGAATTGTTTGATATAAGGTATGAAATTTGATAGGGATTTTGTCAACCTGCGAAACATAAGATGAAGTTCTCTGCACTCGAGTCAATACAGGACTGCTTAGGGGCTGTGACTGTGTTGTATCATGAATAAAGAGAAGTCAAAACTTCTAATTTGGTATTGAAAGATTTGTCACTGTGAGCAAAGCTGAGCTCAAGACTATCACTTCTACATAGGTTCCCCTTGTTCAATTATGCCTCATTCAATTTAAGCTAGCAAAATTGACCCAGAGGTCTAACTACATTGGTTTAGATGCAGTTTATGAACATAGCTAAATTTTGGCTAGTATGCATCTCAGAGTGAACATGCATTAACTAGAAGGCATTTGTAAAGTATTTGAATTAACTTTGTGTTCACTTCAGCCTGGCAGTGTACATCATAATCCAGAGAAACTGAGGACATTTCTTGTCTGGAGCCAGACTGCAGCACAGGTGCCTTATTCAGTCGAAGCCCTTTTCTGGAAAATGGCAGACACATTATATGAGTGGTCGCTCATGGCCCTGAAGGACAGTGTGCAGGCCCTCACCAGCCTTCTCCAGCCACGCAGCTGCTGCCTGCATGCCACTGGAATTCAGTGTTCCCATTGCAAGGCACCACAGTAAGGACAGGCTGAGCAAAGGCTGCTTTTAGAATCATGGAGATGTCACTCTTGAAACATTTGAGAACGACATCTCTGAAAATATCAGGAGTCCACCCTCCCTAGGCGGTACTCATCCTTACTTGTAATCACCAAGGCCATCACAGATCAGACTAGGAAGAATCCTTCTTTTTGTTCATGAAGTGTTACAGCTGAGAGAGCCATCCTTCACAAAGCTTATTTCCAACTCGGTACCACATGCTCAGGCTGAGGACCTTCAAATTCCACCAGTCACCCTGCAGCTCTCATGGACTCATAACAAAGGGCCTAACATAGGGGAATTATTCGAAGCTACAACCTGTCTTCCATAGTCCACCAGGCAATGATGGACAGTACTCATGCAAGCCTAGTGTGCAACAGGAAACAGATTTCCACACTGACCACAGAAACACCAAACTTCTCCACATCTCCCCCATCTTTGCCAACAAGCTGCAGGTGGGACAAGGTATCAGGGCAAGCACTCATGCCCTCCTACTGTACTTGTCTTCCAGATCAGAAGCTTGAAACAGCAAGCTCTAGTTCAAGAACTTAGCATTACAGTCCTCATAGATATTTTCAACAGCTGGACAGCTCTTTTTGTAGAGATGGTCATCTCACAGCTATACAATGGCAGTTTCTCCTCCCCAGAACTGGTCTTTAGGAAAACTGCCCCTGGGCTTTTCTCTGTAAAAAGCGTGAAATGCTGCTCAATGACATGTATTCATTAGGACTGTCTGTTTGCTTTTCTCAGTAACAGCAGTCTTCTGCATTAACCATTTTCTCTGGCCTATTCTTCATCTGGAGTTCAGTAATGGAAGCAATGTTAAGGTACAACAGGTTATGAACCTCCTGATCTCATATAATATTGCATACTCCCTTTCTCTCTCTCTTTCAGAGAGGGAAGGGAAGGGAAGGGAAGGGAAGGGAAGGGAAGGGAAGGGAAGGGAAGGGAAGGGAAGGGAAGGGAAGGGAAGGGAAGGGAAGGGAAGGGAAGGGAAGGGAAGGGAAGGGAAGGGAAGGGAAGGGAAGGGAAGGGAAGGGAAGGGAAGGGAAGGGAAGGGAAGGGAAGGGAAGGGAAGGGAAGGGAAGGGAAGGGAAGGGAAGGGAAGGGAGGGAAGGGAAGGGAAGGGAAGGGAAGGGAAGGGGTTGGTCTTGTCTTATCCAAAAGCCTCCAGCTCTGTTACAACCACACCCTAAACACTTCTGCAGATCCCCAACTCCAGCTTTTCAATCATCAACTTTCAAAGAAATAACTGCCAGAAACGCAAGGCAGTACTGGACAATGCTGATGGACAGCTGAGGAGAGGTCCAGGTAGGATGGGCCAACAATAAGGAGCAGCAAAGGAAAGTAAAATAACTGCAAAAACAGGAAAGGCAATACTTCATTGTTTTAAGGATTCGTGGAATAACTTAAGTCTTGCCGTCTATGCTCCAAACTGTCTGGCATGAGTCATCTTCTAGGAGTTATATAACTTGCTAGCCTATATTGCAGTGTCACTAGGCTCTGCAGGCCTTCCCACCACTACCAGGCATGATCTGTGGGAGAAGGAGGGCATGGCTTTCTTTTTCTTCTGAGTTCGTTTGTTACATTTCTATTCAGCTCCCTTTTCTATCCTCATACTCAACACTGTTTTTCACCATTTTCTTTTCCTCTTTTTCAAACACTTCTGAAGTCACGTGTTTGCTTGGTATTGATTTCTTTATTAATTGCTGTTTTTCTCTTCTTGTTTTATACATTTATATATACATAAATGGTTCTCAGAGACCCACCCTCCCATGAAATACCATCAATACCCTACTAAGTTCTTAGCGTGGAAGATCAATTGCCTCAGGTGATAAATGTGCACAGCATCATATCAGGAGGTG
Source organism: Cygnus olor (assembly GCF_009769625.2). Taxonomy (NCBI): domain Eukaryota; kingdom Metazoa; phylum Chordata; class Aves; order Anseriformes; family Anatidae; genus Cygnus; species Cygnus olor. The sequence continues at coordinate 100,552,869 of NC_049169.1, forward strand.
GGCAGCAAATGCTTTGGGACCCTTTACTAGCAGGGAATTCGGAGGGCAAAAGGCCCTACAGTCTGTGAGTTAAACTCTTTGCCTCATCAACCCTTACAGAGCTTCACTTCTTTTTTAGATTGCCTGTTCTGCCTGATCTTTTGAGGGTTGGTTCATATTGACTGGGAAGAAGGAAAACTTCCCAAGCAGAGGAATGAATCAAAACCATCTGAACTATTAAAAAGGATTTGGGAGAGTGGGGTGATGTCTTCTGCTCATCCTTTTGTAAAGGGTGTGATGGGATGTGTTTCCTCAAGCCATTTGGCTATGAGACTCGGCCTTACCAGTAAAAGAAACAAAAGATTTATAGATGGGCTTCTTTAATTAAAGACTTAGTTTCCTGTGGATTCCCTTTTTGAGGGGCATAGCTGCTTATATTCTAAAGAAGGAGAGGATCACCATCACCAGAGCAGAGCCAAGAACCAGAAGCAACATGTAATCCCTGCAGTGAAAGTGACTGAGGAGGGCACCTGGAGAATTACGTGGGGCAGCATCAAAACTGGAGGTAAACATAAACTAGGTTGCCTTAACATCAGCTCGAGCAAAGCTCCAGGCGGGCAGCAGATAGCATCTGTGCCTAGCAAGCAAAACTCTGCTGTACCATGCCGGGTGCTGTGCTGTGCTCAGATGGTCACTAGGCACAACAGCGTGATCCTTGCTGGCTTAGGAACAGCAGGTGTCAAGAAAAACTGGTCTGAGGTGGCTGCGTCTGCTTCAGGTTTCCAGGAACAGGCAGAAGAGATCATGAAAGGGGTGGGGATGCAGGCCTGGGGAGTCAGGTGGTTGTTATAATGGTTATATTGTTCTGGTTGGAATGAGGAAATTAAAGATTTCAGCTAAGCAAGAGAGTGATGGGGCAAAAACCTCAGAGAATCTCCATCCTGACCTCCCCACACATTGACTGCCCCTCAGGACACAGCAGACAGGGAACTCACTGGATTTGATCTCTCAGACAGGTGTTAGTCTTAGTTATGCCAGTGGGAGGCAGTTTTCATACAGCCCTTTCCACAGTTGATCCTATTGCAACTGGATGACACTGAGGTCCATATCTGAGGAGCTGTCAGTCTGGCTGAGTGAGCCTAAACAAAACCCTGGGTTTAGGAAATATGTGGCAGAGACAGAGCTTGAAATCCTATTTTCATTTCCCAGTGATTTTCATGTCACATCAACAGAATTGCTCTCATCTCTGCATCAACAGAATTGCTCTCTGCAACCACTCTGTTCCTAGAAAGTAGAAATGAATAAACACACTGAAAAGGAGCCTCCTCAGGACACAAAGGTGTGGGAGTGAGTACATGGACATGCTCCTGCTGCCTTTGGTACTAGCGCTTTTTTGGACAGATACCACTGCCAGCTAGCAAAGTTGCATTAGTAGCCATGAAGAAGGCACTCAACAGCCCATTAGACTGATTTGCAAATCCCTGCCAGCTGTTTAATAACAGTTCTCTTCTGCTTCAGGTGATTCCATGGATCCTGGGTAAATAATTCCTTCCTGAAAAGCAACAGCAGTACGAAGTGTAGCCTCACATCTAACCATCTTTACCAGCTACTGGGCTGGTGTTTCTTTGGTCAGATGCTTCAGTTAAACTTATAGCATCATCTGTGCCTCTAGTCCTTGACATTTTGGGTTACTAGTTTTAATGCAGAAATACATAATCAGCTGTAGATAATGCAGAAATAATCTAGAAATAATTGATGGCTTCTACCTTGCAACGGAAGGAAAAGCATTGTGTGACACTGTTTTATATATACTTATACAAAAGAACTAAAACGATCAAAGGACTTTCAAGCAGTTCAAAAATGTGTATAATTTGTTACAGCTGCAATCCAGATCAAGTGGGTATAGATGAAGTACTGTAGAGAGAGTCTTTCTTTTTCTCCCACCACAGTAGCAGTGCATTGCATAACAAAAAGTTTGTCTTATTTTAAAAATCTGTGTGCATTACAGATCATTATCACATTCTTACTTGGGCAGCTAGGGGACACACCTGATAAGGAAACATTTCAAATTTGATGCCATAAAAAACGATTCATGTTTACTCAAAGGTTTCTCAGTAGCTATAAAAAGCAATCATGCATTCAGCTTGTGAAGATGTGATATTCAGAAGCACTGTCCGCAACAACAGTGTGCTTCACATTTCAGCAGGCTAGAACCTAGAGTCAAACACCTGAAGGGAAAGGATCTTCTCGTTATAAAGCTCCTTGGATTCAACACTTTGGTAGAGGTCAAGTATACATGATGAATCAAAACTTCCGGAAAGAACCTGCAATGCTTGACAGAAGATCATTCATCCTAACGGAAGACTCGGACCATTCGCCCTGTAGCTGCTGAGCCTGAATCCTCCTGCAGTGCTCTGAGGTGTGCCACAGCAGCAGGTAACATCTGGCAACCAGAGCTTCTCACCAGCATGAGACAGGGGAAGGGGAATTGCTTCAATCACAGCTAAGAGCAACTGGAAACTATGGAAGAGCCAACAAGTGTTGTTGGTTTTTAATTCTTTAGAAGAAAAAAAATCCAATATATGAAAAAGCCTCCTGAAAAATAAATATATCTAGATGTGTATGTGTATATTGAGAAACATAGATATATGATGTATGTAATTTATGCATATATAAATATAAAGCTTAAAACACATACACCCACACTCTAATTAGTTGCTATTTTTGTCCAAACTGACAAAGGCAAAAAGTTCTCCCAAGCAACCTGATGATGGAGATTGTATGCTACGACAGACGTGCTGAGAAAACTGCTTTAGGCTGTCATTTGAAGACAGCAAATCAGTCCAGATGTTTGACTTTTTAATTTTTCTTCACGTCAAAGGAAATTTTAAAAATGTCACTTACCTTTGTTTCACAGCCAGCAAAAAGTTTCTGGACTTCCTGTCCTGTGTTTCTGAACTCAACTGCAATGATCAGTCAAAGATGGTTTAAAGTGCTGTGGAAATCATAGAATGCCCAATTATCAGCTCTGCCAAATTCGGCTCTAGTTTTGTGAGTGCCACTAACTTAAAATGAGTATAAAATGGGCATTTCAGAGGCATTTTTTATATTTTTGTTTGTTTGTTTGTTTTGTATTTATGGCACAATTCCAGCAAGACTGATGCAGTTTTAGAGGATGGTCTGTTAGTGTAAATGAGCGTAATTTCAGGAAATTATGATAACGCAAACCAAACAAGTTATAAACACTCTATGAGGCTACTGGATTATAGCTCCAGAGGTTACACTGGTGATTTAACTGCTGATGTTCTGTAATTGTTACATGTCTGTGTATGTTCACGTAATTTAAGGGAGTGTACAAAGCTGAATCAAAATGCTGATGTGCATCTCTGGGGACTATCCCTGTGTATCTGAGTGCATAAAGCACACAAACGGCACAAGAGAGAAGAGCTCACATCCTTCTCCTAAATGTCATTGCCTATTGGCACTGCTAGAGATGGGATATTGAGCAGAACAGACCGTCAGTCTTATCCAGAAAGGTATTTCTAACACTCTAAGGAAGCTGCTTTGTAATAGGCATTTGAGAACAATATTCGTTCATTTCCCCCCATCCCTCCCACTCTTTGCAACACATTTTTCTAATGATAAAAGTTCAAAACAAATTGCTTGGTATGATAAAGTTTACAGTGGCAGAAAAAAAAATAAAAAGCTTTTGGTTTTTGACACCTGACGGAGCTAGGGGAAAGCTCTTAGTGGTGGTTGTAGGTTTGTAAGAAGAAGCTGTCACGAGGTTGCTCCTGGCATGCTGTCACTTATTGCCAGGCTCAGAAGTGTACTCCGTGATGTTTTCAAGCCTGATATTTTGCAACATGAAGAGGTATAAGTGGCTGTGTCACTAACCAAACTGCTGCTCACTCCAATGAGGATCAAAATTTGGGAACTGTGAAAGATGAACTGGAACAAGGACTGATCTGAAGAAAGGAAAGAAAGAAGTGAAAACTTCAAAACAGTGCTAGATTGGGAGAAAGTAATTTGGAGAAATTATTGGGAAAGTGGTTCTGCTGTTACACAGGCAGTAAGTCGTCAGGGATTCCCAAGCACGTTTGGTTATGGGTGGTCATTTCCATGGTCTGAGGAAACTCTGCAAAGGTGTTAGGTAACAACGAGAGGCCTCAATTTCCCAAGCGCAGCTCAGTGAAACACGTTCCCAGCAATGGCTGGGCCAGCTAGATCTGGATACGAGAGATTTCTTCAGTCAATGAACCAGCAAAGGCGATGCTACCTCAAGCGTATCGCCTAGCCCCCATGAGCCTTCTCCGCCCCAGCCCTCGAGCAAAATTCACCCCAAACTCTCTATCCACCTTTGCTTTGCGAAATCCGGCGCTTAGAGCCTCGCACGAGCCCCGGGGCGCTGATGAGACGAAGGAGCCCGGCCGTGCGGCGGGGCCCCCCGCGAGGACCACCGCGGAGCCCCGACGTGCCCACCCCGCTCCCCCCGGGCACGGTCCCGCCGCCCCCCCTGCACGGGGGCCCTGCCTCCTGCCTCCTGCCGTCCCCACGCCCTCGGGACGAGCGCTGCCAGCTCGCTTTCTGCATCACCTCCACTCGCCGGGACGCCGCGTCCCCGACGGCGGCGGGGGGGGCGGGGGGGGGACACGCCGTTCCCTGGGCCCTACCTGGCCGGGGCAGGGCTGCTGGCTCCGAAATGGGGGCGCCGGGGGGATCCTGCGAGCACAGCGGGGTCCCGGCGACATCACCTCGCCGCCCGACGGCGCCGCCAAGGTGACCCCCTCGGGCCGGCCGCGGACACTTGAGAGTTTAAAGAGGCTTTTCTTCCCCGGGAGCGGCGCAGGGGGGGGAAGGGGAAGGAGGGGTGGGCGGGGAGAGGCTGGCAGGGCAGGAGCCGGGCGGGGTGCCGGCTCCAACTGGAAAGGAACCAGTCCCAGCCCAGCCGGGGAGGCTGCGGGCGAGGCGGCAGAGCCGGGCGGCAGCGCTGGGGGAGAGCGACCCGGCCCCGGCCCCGTTCCCAAACCCGGCCGCCCCCCGCCCGCCCGCCCCGTCGGTGCGGGACGGCCCCGCCATGGGCACGGCGCCGCAGGTGCCGGGAGGCTGCGGGAGGGCAGCGGGAGAGGACGGGGGGGAAGGTGCGGGAGGGCCAGCGGGGACCGTCTGCGGGGTGCGGGGCTGGGGACCCGCAGTCCTGGTGGGGTCTGGGAGGAGGGGGTGAAAGCAGCCAGGGTCGGGGCAGGCGGTGATGCGGGGCCGGGTTTGGCACAGGGCATGGCTTCCCGGCGTTGTCTTGCAGGGGTACCACCAGCTCGGGCTTACTTTTTGCTGTAGGGTGGGTCTGTGAAGACGGGGAAGATGCCACAAGGGGAGAAGACAAGGCAGTGCAAGCAGGAAGTGGAGCAGCAGCACAAAGAAGATGAGCGGGAGGGCCTCATCGAGTTCTATGGCTCCTACCAGGAGCTCTTCCAGTTCTTCTGCAGCAACACAACCATCCATGGAGCTATCCGCCTGGTGTGCTCCAAAAAGAATAAGATGAAGACAGCCTTCTGGTCTGTTCTCTTCTTTCTCACCTTCGGCTTGATGTACTGGCAGTTTGGGATCCTCTACAGGGAGTACTTCAGCTACCCTGTCAACCTCAACCTCAATCTTAACTCCGACAGGCTGACTTTCCCTGCTGTGACTCTTTGCACCCTCAATCCATACAGGTAGGAAATAGTTTCCCAGAGCTGTCAACTGCCTCTACTTTTGCAAGCATGTACTCTTATTCTCCTCATGGTCCTTGAGTGTCCCCTTCAGTAGGAGTGCAGGTGGAAGGGACACTTCTCGTAGGTCTCTGCTGCTGCAGGGCATTCGCAGTAAATTGTGTTAGTTTAAGGTGCTCTACTTAGTGCTGTGTATTAGTGGCTGCACTGTAAACTGCCACAGGGCAGAAGCAGATGCATTTCCTTATCTCCTAGAAGGATCGGTGGCCTCCAGCAAAGGTGATGGATTTTCAGCTGTCAGCAGCAGTGACCCGAATCACCCCAGCAAACTTTCGCTTGCCACACATCATACTCAGAGCTGTTTATGTGTGTCCAGTCCTAAACCTGCAGGCTCCTCTCTCCCCTTGTATAGATACAGTGCCATCCGGAAGAAGCTGGATGAGCTGGACCAAATCACCCACCAAACACTGCTGGACCTTTATGACTACAATATGTCTCTGGCACGGAGTGACTGGTCAACGGTGTCCACACGAAAGCGCACCTCAAGGAGCCTGCTCCATCACGTTCAGCGCCACCCGCTGAGAAGGCAGAAGCGTGATAACTTGGTCAGCTTCCCAGAGAACAGCCCCTCAGTGGACAAGAATGACTGGAAAATTGGCTTTATTCTGGTGAGATCCCAAGACATCTTCTGTCCTACCCACTCCAGTCTCTGTCTAGGCACTTCTGTCTTGTTAGACACTTGGTCATGCCCTTCCCCATATAGATGGGCTTTTATTACTGGCTTTTGTTAATGACAGAAAAAGGTAGAGCTGAAACCTTTGCTAAACATATTGCTGCACCCCCGGTCCTGTCCCTGGTCATGTGGGCCACAGGAGACTTGCCCATCTTTTCCTAGGTAGGGCAGGGAAACCTTGTCCTTCCTGAAGGCTACATCAGTCTTTTAGAGCCATTTACTAACATCAACCACAGTGTTGCTCAATAGTAGTCAAGGGGACAGTATTGTATGGCTGTGGGCCATGTGAAATGTGGTCAGGTCATATTTGCTCCTGGGCAGCATCTCCTTCGCCCTAGGGTATATGTGTTTGCATTTTAAAAGGCACTGAAGGACTGAAGCTAATTGCTTGCCAGTTGTCTGGAGCTCTCAGGGGATCACCTGTTTCTCTGGACACACCCTGAAAGAAGGACTCCCCATGCTAGAATTTAAAGCTTCTGGTTTTATAACACAGGTTTTAAGTGCAGTAGATTCATACCTCACTACAATTTGCTGTCTCTCACTCAGCCATGCCCACTGACCTGGTGTTTAAATTCCACCGAGGAGCAGCCCTGGGATTGCTTTTCCCCATGCTATCAATTGCCTTTTTGTTGAGCACAGTAGCCCTACAGAGCTCTTCTGCTCATTCTGCTTCATTTCCCAGCTGTGCTGAGGGAGCACAGCCACTTCCTCGTGGACAAGACTTCCCTGACACAGCTGGTTTTTTCCCTCTCCTTTTACAGTGCAGTGAAAACAACAAGGATTGTTTCCATCAGGTGTACTCCTCAGGGGTGGATGCAGTGCGGGAATGGTACAGCTTTCACTACATCAACATCCTGGCGCAGGTGCCTGATGCGAAAGCCCTGGATGAGTCTGACTTCGAGAATTTTATTTATGCTTGCCGCTTCAATGAAGCAACATGTGACAAGGCGTAAGTGGTAGAAACATCCCACCGTCTATTCCTAAGGACACACGTATTTTGTGCCTGGGTCCAAGGAATTCAAGAAACCCACATAGAGAATTTCTTTCCCAAGGTGGGATCGTCTTTGTCCAGGTCCCGTTGTCCCAAGTGATATCTCTTGAGTCTTGTGGGTTGTGCTTACCAGAGTCACAGTTACTGTCACCTGAAGCTATGGACTTCAGAGGATGGTTTCTGTTCTTTTTCTCCCGGATTTCACACAAACTATACTGGTACAAACCCCAGATGTACAATCTAGGAGTCTGGTGTCCATGCTGAGGGTGATGTGCAGTAGTGGCGTGGTATGTTTCAGCCCACATACAGAAGGAGGAGAAGAGAAAGTTGTTACTCAAAGACAGTAAAAATAATATCACAAATAATATCACACTTCTCTTCTGCTGCCATTATGGTTCAGAAGCCCCAAAGAGGCAGTGAAATGAAACCCATCAGCAAGGGAAGAAAAGGGGTACAGAGAGCTAAGAGCTTTGTCAGTTTTAAGTATATAGTAATTGCTAGTACTGCTAAAATCCATCTGGGCTAATGAGTGCTCGTGATAAAAAAAAAAACATTGTAAAAGCCTGTCCAGTTCGAGGACATTTTTTACAACATATTTTGATTGTTTTTCCCTGTTCAGGTTAGTTTATATAACAAACACTGCCCATCTGCTCTAAGCCCCTCTGTGCAGGTGGAAAAGAGAATTGTTCCTTTCAGGAAGTCTTTCCCCCTGGTCTCACAGCCCTTCTCAACCCGTGAGTATTTCTGTTCCCATCACAGGAATTATACCCACTTTCACCATCCCTTGTATGGGAACTGCTACACCTTCAATGACAACAGCAGCAGCCTGTGGACATCCTCTCTGCCTGGGATCAATAACGGTGAGAGGCACTTTTTGGTGACACAGCTCAGCTGTTTTCCCCACGGAGGGTTGTCTGGCAGGCTGGAGGATATATGGACAACCAGCTTTGCTTACCTTGGTGGTGGTATATCGCAGCCCTGCTCTGTCTCATCCAAGCTCTGTTTTGACCTGTATGGAGATGGCTGTGTCTTGTACATGGCTGCCCTTCACTGCTGCCCCACTGGAGTCTCTTTCCCCCTTTAGTGCCTGATCCTTACATTCATTGCTCTCTCTGGACTTGCACTGGGCCTTACTGAAGTTCCCTATTGAGCTCTAAGAGTTTAGTCTTGATCTCCTCCTTCCCCACTTACCATTTCCAGCAGCTGACCTGTGTATGTTCCTAGAATCCCTTAAGCTGCTCTAGGGCCAATCCTCAATCTTTTTCTTCTGTCCAACTCTAAATCTCTCTCTCTGTTCCCAGGTTTGCCTTTTCTAAGCCACAATTAAGAAATCCGGTTTCCTCTGGCCTCTCCTGGATCCTCCAGCCTTGTCTCTGGCCTCTCTCCAGCCAACCTCCCATTTCTGCCCATCTTAGGTTCAGTCCAGGCTGATGTTTCTCTTCCTTTACCTCTTACTGACACAGATTTTATAATCCTGCTCCCTCTCCTTTCCCACATGATGACCTCCCGTGTTCTTTGACATGTCCTCAGGTCTCTCTCTGGTGGTGCGCACCGAGCAGAACGATTTCATCCCTCTGCTGTCCACAGTGACAGGAGCCAGGGTCATGGTCCATGATCAGAATGAGCCAGCCTTCATGGATGATGGGGGTTTCAATGTGCGTCCCGGCATTGAGACCTCCATCAGCATGAGAAAGGTGAGGGGGCAGCAGCAGGGGTGAGAGCTGTGGACATGAGGGTATGGGCTTCGTGTGGGAGGTTTAACTTGGTGGATAGATACAGAGGGGTTGTCAGGGACTCTGTGTGTGTTTAAGGGAGGGGATTAATCACCTGTAGTGAAGTGATAGGGAAGAACAGCAGTTTACTGGACTAGATGAGAGCATTTGGTTTCAGTTTATCAGAGAACAATGAAATGGAGGAAAGCAGGAGTTTCTGGAATCCAGAACTAAGCATAAGGAGGCGGGTTCTGATGAACAAGCATGGAAGTGTAGAAGGAGGACAGCAAAGTAGTTTTGTGAAATGACTGTTTCATATTCTAGGAGATGACTGTGCGTCTCGGGGGCAGTTACAGCGATTGCACAGAGGATGGCAGTGATGTGCCAGTGCAAAACCTGTACTCATCCCGCTACACTGAGCAGGTAATGCTTGATCACTGCTTCCATGCCAGCTTGTTTCCCTGTATTCCTGGAATGCTTCAGTCCTGTAACAGTCACGCTTGTCCATGGGCACTGTTAGTAGGATGATGTGATACAGGCTACAATGGCTTTGGTTTCCTTGTTCAACTTTTTCCACATCACGTGCCTTCCAGGTCTGCATTCGTTCCTGCTTTCAGCTCAACATGGTAAACCGCTGTAGCTGTGCATATTATTTCTATCCCTTACCCGCTGGAGCAGAATATTGTGACTACACTAAGCACGTAGCTTGGGGTAAGTACTCACGGGACAGGAGGAATTATATAGTAAACCTCATGCACAGCTGAACTTGTTTGGTTCACCTCATGTCCCAGTAACTCTCTTCATTTTATGCAATGAGCTTCCCAACTTTCTGGTGTGGGACATCCAAAAGACACTCTTCTCTTGGATGGTTAGTCCCTCAGAGACTATGGAGGGAAGCTTTCTTTGGATTCCCCTTGCTGTTGCACAATACTTTATATATATATATATATATGTACTGTGAACTTATCTGGATTTACTTTTTCTGCTGCTCAGGCTACTGCTATTACAAACTCCTGGCTGAATTCAAAGCTGATGTGCTGGGCTGCTTCCACAAATGTCGGAAGCCTTGCAAGTAAGTTTGTCAGTCAGACTGGTAGCTCTGTACTCCCAGGGGTGTTGGAAAGCATTCACTGATGAGAGCAAAAGATTGAGTCAATACCTGAAGTGCAAACCTAAATGATATTTCTCCCATTGGGAAGCCAAAATGGCTGAGGAGCATCAGTGTCAGCTCTGGAGTGAGCTCCTGAGGACTGTACAGCTCAGTGGGAAGTGGGCAGAATTTCAATACGGGATGGAGCTTCCAGGTGTGCCTGGGGATTGAGAGACCTTGCCTTGTGGCTCTCACAGCTTCAACAGCTAACACAGTGTCTTGTTTTACAGAATGACAGAATACCAGCTCTCAGCTGGATACTCTCGCTGGCCTTCTGCTGTCTCAGAGGTAAGGAGATGGTTTCCTGGCTCTGCAGCGCTGCTCTGAACTCCAGTTTAGTCCTTCCTCAACTGGTTCTAAACCTACAAGAGGTGACTAGGGTCATATAACACAATTTATTGCACTTTCATTTCAGGATTGGGTTTTTTACATGCTTTCACAACAGAACAAATACAATATCACATCCAAGAGGTGAGAGACCCTTAACCTTAACAGAGGTTTTATCAAAAACAGAAGTAGTCCAAGTGGATAGGGGGTGGGCAGGGTGGTCATAGTTTAGGCTAAATCGCTGATAGGAAGAGATAGTGCATGGACCTGTGGACAAGGCCAGTGGATTTGAATCAGTGGAGATAAACTGAGAATTTGACAAAGACTGGGAATCCAACTGAAGAGTCTGAACATGATCTAGTATGAAAATAGTAAGCCTCAGGCTACTGCCATGTGGCTTGAAGTCACAATACGGGCTAGTGGAAGACTGGGAAGGACTTAGGACAACACAAATGCTAGTTTGCAGTGCAGTTCCAGAAATGCGCTATAAGTATCAAAGATTGTTTTTCATGCAGAATGAGAGTGAAGATGGAGAAAAGCTTCCAGGCTGTATATGCATGAGGACGAGGGTTAGAAGAGGACAGAGAAAACAAGCTTAGCAAAGAAATGCAAGGACTGCAAATTTAGGGTTGCTCAGCCCCATCTTTCATTAACAGGAATGGAGTTGCCAAAGTGAATATCTTTTTTGAGGAATGGAACTACAAGACCAATGGGGAGTCACCAGCCTTCACGGTACGTACTTTATTTACTATCACGTCCACCCACTGCACCACGATGTCTATCTGTACAGGCAGGTGTTCATTCCAGCAGCATTGCTGGCTCAAAAATCTCTTCTTGTGGCAAAATGGGAAGAACCCCCCCAGTGCCATCGGGATACTACCAGTGGGAGCAGGCAGGGATGCAAAATGCTCCAACAAGTGATCTCCTCACTGCCCATTCTGTCTCTTGCAGGTAGTAACTCTGTTGTCCCAGCTGGGGAATCAGTGGAGTCTCTGGTTTGGATCCTCTGTCCTGTCCGTGATGGAGCTTGCAGAGCTGATTCTGGATTTCATTGCCATCACCTTTATCCTGTCCTTCCGCTGGTTCCGCTCATGGAAGCAGCACTCCCCCCCAGCACCCCCTCCAAACAGCCACAACAACGCTGCCTTCCAAGACGAGGCATCGGGACTCAGTGCTCCACATCGCTTCACCGTTGAGGCTGTAGTAACCATGCTGCCATCTTACAACAGCCTGGAACCACATGGTCCCAGCAGGGATGGTGAGGTGGGACGTGAGTAAGGCAGTGGCTTATTCCACAGTTCAGATAGGTGGCAATCAGACCAGAGGCTGCAGTCGCTCCGTGGGACCTTTCTTTCTCTTTGGGATGCTCTGCCTGGATCATAGCAGAGGACTGCACTGTGGTTGGCCTATGTTAATTGCTTTCACTATTGTACAATAATTCTTCAGTCTCACAAAATACTATTGCTCTGCGGATCACCAGGGATGACAGTCAACCTAGTGTTTGCATGGGGGAGATGTCAATTTGGTTTACTTACAATCGTCCTGTGTGCACACCTACACGTGCATGCGTGCTTTCTTTTCTCTGCAACAAGGATGCTGCCACAGCTCTCATCTGTTGTTAATTAAAAGAGGTTTAGCACATGTGACTGGCCTTCTCTGGAGTATGGCAAGGTACAGAAAAGGAGTCTCAGCACAGGTATAACTCTTTCAACAGCCTGAGCCTTCTTAAGCTTTCCCGAGGGTTGAAGACTGGTTGCAATTTCCTGATTTTTAATGGCCAGTTCTGATCCCAAGACCATGCTGCCCATCCTCTCTTCTCCCAGAGGAGCAGCTGCCTGTATAGCCCTGAGAGAGCTGACAGCCACAGTCTTGATCCATATGATACAACACTCAAGAGAGGTGGTTGAACCTTGTAGCTGCTCTCAGGTCAGGACAACAAGAGAGAGCAGAATAAGCTCTCCCTTTTTAAACAGACCCCACAACACTGTTAGATCTTAGCTGTACAGTAGTCTCCTTCCTTGTGATAACACCATATACACGTACATCCAGCCATTTGTTTGTATGCCAGACAGTTCAGAATGAATTGATCTTTATATCTGCTTGGCCCAGAGGAAGCCCTCTTCCTCTGCTGAGGATTATGAATCACAGGAGAAGTGCTGCAGGCTTTAATCTAAGATGCTTTTAGGGACCAAATAGATAATCAAGGCCAGGGCAAAGGTTGCCTCTAAACTGGAGACAGTCTCTTCTAAGGAACTATTTGGGCATCTTAGGATAAGAGCATACATCTTATTTCTTGCAGCAAGCTTATCTTTTTTTTTTTTTTTTTAAGACAGACTTCTGCTGCAATGGTGTTTACACAGCGCTTTATGTGGTCTCAAGAGAGCAAGGGTGATGTCCTTAAACAGGATTATCCACTCAACTGGACACAAACACAGCTAGCAGAATTAAAGCAGATAGTTTAGACAAAGACCCATGTACTCACTCATACTGCAAACACACTCATGAATTTAGAAACTAGTTAATTATAACAGAAGAAAAACTTCAAATATTTTAAAATTAAGGTAGACACACCACCCTTGTGAACCTAGAGAGTTTTACTACAGTATGTAAACTGTTGCCTAATTTTCCTTTTTGATAATGTTAAAAATGCCTGTTATACTGCCATTGCCTTGATTACCTAAATGAACTTCCCGCATCCCAGCAGTGATTTTCTTCCTCACAGACATGAATGCTATACTCTGTACGACAAATAATTTAAAAAATGATTTCTACAAATGTGAAAAAAATCCACTCCATGCTCACATAAGAATGTAAACAAAATAAAAGAGTAATGAAAGAATGAAATTCCGAAGTTGCTTTAATGAAGGGAGTCATGTTCTGTAAAAGCTTACTGCCTAAGAGGCAAAGTTAAAAGCTAGATCTAGTGACAAAAACAGCATTTTGGTGACAAGTAAAACAATCTAAAACTAGAAAAAGGCAACAAGGATTTAGAATATTGCACCTGCAGCCCAGTTCTTGGTTGTGAAATTCAGTATTACAGACTGATGCCTTAGCAAGTCACTAACACATGAACGAGCAAAAATGTGACACTGAACACACAAAGCCACCTCCAAATTAAGAAAAGAGATCAGATGCAACACAAAACAATCTCTGCATATCATAAATGTACAGAGATTCATACACTGAGCCTAATCTTTCTGGAATATGCAGAGAGTAAGGCATGATTCCTCACATTACACAGTACCTTGTGATAACCATAAAATTGATGCAACCCACTGCATCATGCATAATTTAGTTAACTAAAGGAAGATTAATCAGAAGCATAACTACTTGAAGCATATTTAAATTCTCCTCAACTTCTTAGAGAAATATTGCTATAGAAGAAAATGATGCATTCCCTAGAGGAAGCTTGCACCATATTCTCTCTTCTATAAAAGCAGTAAAATGTAAATCATGTGCTTTGACTGATGAACTCAAAGAAAGTGATTGCCCCATATTGGGTAGCTGTAAATCCAGAACTAAAAGCCTGTACAAACATGAAGTTGTTATACAGGTTGGTAATTAGATTAGCCCTACCTTGTCCTGAGGATCAACACAAAAATTGCCATTGGGGAGAGATCAGGTAATCCTCCCAGGAACATCCCTATACTTGCTCTAGGCAGGCAATGCCACAAATTACCAGCACAACAAATGTGCAATGAGTTTGGCTAAACAAGAGGCAAATCAAGTAGTACTGGAATGTGAGTGCAGAAAATGGGAGTGTTTCACAGAATATGTGAAATACTAGAGAAAAGGGAGGAAAGTATGCATTCAGAGGGATTTGTAGGTCAGCGAGGGGAAAAAGTGAGCTTTCAGTGTGGTGAATTTGTACAAGAGGAGAAAATCGAGTCATTAGTCATAAGTATGTTAGCAGCGTAGTACAGTTACTTGAAGAACATGGAAAACACACAAGGAAAAACTGCAGGTCATAGGACGCTAAAGAAAGGCAAGTTATCTTTTTAAACTGGGAGCATCTGTCATCACAGGGGAGGTACAGATGTAGGAATACAAGCGCCTGAAGGGGAAGGAAGGTACAAGGGAAAAAAAATCATTTTGTGGACAGAATCACAGAATCGTAGAGGTTGGAAGGGACCTCTGGAGATAGAGTCCAACCCCCCCTGCTAAAAGCAGGTTCCCTACAGTAGCTTGAGCCAGAAAATATCCAGGCGGGTCTTAGATATCTCCAGAGAAGGAGACTCCACAACCTCTCTGAGCAGCCTGTTCCAGAACTGGACACAATACTCCAGGTGTGGCCTCACCAGGGCTGAGTACAGGGAAATGGAAAGTAGTAATGGAAGAAGAGGAACAATGCTTCAGCCTCTCCAGCAAGAAGGGTTTGAGAATGTGAGGGTGCAAGACAAAACCAGGGGACAACAGAATGAGAGGAGACTCCACACACTGCTGGAAAAAGTTATGAGACTGTACAGAACACCCAAAGAAACTTGAACATGTAGAGTAGCTGAAGTGATAAGAAAAGCCAGGGAACTAAGAACATGTGACAGGAGAGGTTGGGGGAAGGACAATGGAGACAGCAACATTTAGGGAGGAAAGCGTTGCTGGGGAATTTTCAACACAAGTACATATGTCTGGACAAAGGGAAGTTTGGAGAAAGGACAAGCAAGAGCACATAAAGGCTAGGAAAGGGCATGAGGCTTGAGAAGGGCCTTAGACCTCTAAGAGGGAGAATAGCATTCAGATAGTTGAAGAACTGTGGAGAGGCCATGTCAGAATTCAAAGTTGGTGCACAGGTCAATGGGCAGGTAGACAGCACCAGCCCACTGCAGCAACATACAGCTACAAGAAATGAATAGAGGATGCATCTCCAACTGGACTTTTGGAGAAGATGAGCAGGAGAGGACATGAAGAGACACATTTTGGCCACTGCAACAATTATTTGGTAGGCCTATGAAACAAAGTTAAGAATGCTAAGGAGCTGTTCATACTGAAAGCCTGGAAAACAAGTGAAGATGTTCTGAAAAAACTATGGCAAAAAAAAAAAAAAAATCAGAAGTATGAAGGCTCTAAATGCAACTTTTATTTGGCCTGTGACCAGGACAAGTTTTGTGAAGGGACCCACTCATGAGAACTCCTGGGTTCTGCAGTTCTCCCTCTTCCAAGAAGGAACATTACAAGGAGCCTAGATGAAACACCGGACTGAACTCACTTAGGCAACAGACACAACTGCGTTGCCTATTCTGTGAAACCTACATCCCTTATCTACATATAAAGTTGTAAATAGTTGTTTAGTAGTCAGAACAAACAAAACCTCCATACTTCCCCACTAATGCTCCTCTTCAAGTCAAGGCTTCCAACCCCAGCAGGTACTTCAGAGCTGGGCCCTCTGCCACTTCAAAGGAAAGCTAGGTCCACTAAACAATTGCTGATGTTCTATTCCTACTCTAAAGTAAAGTGTTTTATGTCTTCCCCACTATCATTTGGTTACTCCCCTGCTGAAACAAACACTCACTGCTATAATAGCTATCAGGCATGCAGCCTACTTCTTTGACGAATGCACGGAAGCCTCAGGAAAGGCCAGAGCGAAGCCTAGGACATCTAGAAACATGAAGATTTAAGACATAACCAGGTAAGAGCAGTACAGTTAAGGCTTCCCCACCATCAAACCTGAGAGTTACAGACCATCAGGATGAAGTAAGTAGATAGGGGAGCAGAGCTTGATTTTCTAACTATACATGTAAATAACTACCTTTCAGTAAAGCATTTGTGCACATTTAAACCATGTTTTGTCCATGATACCAAACAGCAGAAGTAGCAAAGGTACAGACTCTTTAAAATATAGCACATCAGGTCAGTTCCAACAAAGCATGGTACATTCACAACTTCAGGAGAAGGAGCCATCTGATGTTATTGACACCATGACACTTAGTCTCCTGGTTTTGACACTGGAACAAGGAGGAGGGAGGGTCAGCCTCTTCTCACAGATACTAGCAACAGGACAAGAGGGAATGACCTCAAGTTGCACCAGGCAAGGTTCAGGTTGGAAATCAGGAGAAATTGCTCTCAGAAAGAGTGCTTAGGCATTGGAATGGGTTGCCAAGTAAGTGGTAGCACCACCATCCCTGGGGGTGTGTAAGGAAAGGCTGGATGTGGTGCTTAGGGACATGGTTTAGTGGGTGATATTGGTGGTAGGTGGACAGTTGGACTAGATGATCTTGGAGGTCTTTTCCAGCTTTAATGATTCTATGATTCTATGTATAGGTTAGATATGCAATTCTTTGCAAACCAGCACAACATGACTCATGAGCCGGGCACATGTTCAGACCGCACCTTTACGCTCCACAACAGCCGGCCAGCTTTAGAGAGTGAGCACCTCTCTAGGTTTGGCTAGGGATTTTGAGACTGTGTCAGTCAACTGGAAATGTGAGCGTTACAAGATTGCAAGAAAAAGAGTCCTTCCCACCCTCAACGAAAACAATGCAGAACTGGAAGGCAACACATCTTGCTAGGAGTTGTAGCACAGCTAGTTCACACAGGTTGTACAGGCCTGATCTGTACTGATGTTTAGATTGTACGTGCTACTTCAATTCACTGGCCAGTCCAGACACCATTCTTTCTCAGAAAGGCTTCCATTTTTGGAGTAGTTAGCCTAGCTGCACTATTTTAATTTCACCATTGAGCATACATTGTTCTGATATGGTTCTGATGAAGTTAAGCCTGGACAAATATTGTGATCAAAATATGTTGATCAAAAGGAAACCACAAGCCACAGGGATTATTGTTTACAACTTAAAGTTTGTAACAGCAAGGGCAGAGAAGGGCACATGTACCTCATTTTAAAGCAAATCAACACTGGACAGAGCTATCATTTCTTTTTAATAAGTTTAAAATGTACGTGTGAAACAAAACAAGGAGGCACCTTTATTCCAGCCATGCTCCAAGATATGTTGTGAATAGCATCATGCTTTTGGAGCTCTTCATTTGGATCCTGAAGATGTCCCAGCACCACTCCAACCCTCATGAAGAATTATTTTCTGGACTGAAGGGCACAAAGGTATCTTATTGAAACCCAAAGACAGCACAGCCTGAGGAGCTGGAACTACCAGCTGGGGTCCACCTCCCCTTACATTGCACTGTGGCGGGAAGTAATATTGGCTTGCAAAGCCTCTCACCCCAGAGCAGCGAGTCTGAATGTATTGTTATGGACTTACCACTGAGTCAGTTCCAGTGGTATTGGAAGTATGTGCTATTTGTGGTGAATGGAGTCAAATCTGGTTGGAGGCTGGTCACTAGTAGAGTCCTGCAGGGCTCAGTACTGGGGTCAGTCCTCTTCAATATCTTTATCGATGATCTGGATGAGGGGATTGAGCGCACCCTCAGTAAGTTTGCAGATGACACCAAGTTAGGTACGTGTGTCGACCTGCTCGAGGGTAGGAAGGCTCTGCAGGAGGATCTGGATAGGCTGGACCGATGGGCTGAGGTCAACTGTATGAAGTTCAACAAGGCCAAGTGCCAGGTCCTGCACCTGGGGCGCAACAACCCCAAGCAGAGCTACAGGCTGGGAGATGAGTGGCTGGAAAGCTGCCTGGCAGAGAAGGACCTGGGAGTATTGGTTGATAGTCGGCTGAATATGAGCCAGCAGCGTGCTCAGGTGGCCAAGAAGGCCAACAGCATCCTGGCTTGTGTAAGAAACAGCGTGGCCAGCAGGTCTAGGGAAGTGATTGTCCCTCTGTACTCGGCTCTGGTGAGGCCGCACCTCAAGTACTGTGTTCAGTTTTGGGCCCCTCAGTACAAGAAGGACATGGAGGTGCTCAAGAGAGTCCAGAGAAGGGCGACGAAGCTGGTGAGGGGTCTGGAGAACAAGTCTTACAAGGAGCGGCTGAGGGAGCTGGGCTTGTTCAGCCTGGAGAAGAGGAGGCTCAGGGGCAACCTTTTTGCTCTCTATAGGTACCTTAAAGGAGGCTGCAGGGAGGTGGGGGTTGGTCTATTCTCCCACGTGCCTGGTGACAGGACAAGGGGGAATGGGCTAAAGTTGCGCCAGGGGAGGTTTAGGTTGGATATTGGGAGGAACTTCTTTACTGAAAGGGTTGTTAGGCATTGGAATGGGCTGCCCAGGGAAGTGGTTGAGTCACCATCCCTGGAGATCTTTAAGAGACGTTTAGATGTAGAGCTTAGTGATATGGTTTAGTGGAGGTCTTGTTAGTGTTAGGTCAGAGGTTGGACTAGATGATCTGGGAGGTCTCTTTCAACCCAGACAATTCTGTGATTCTATATGCTTGACTAGCATCATTGCAATGGAAGACCACCCATTTCTTCAGGTGTGTGTGTATATATTTCTTCACCAACTTCAGATGTGGTTATAGCATAGAAGCGACAAAAAAAATGTTCTTCCAAAAAGAATTTTGGAATCCCAACCATTCCCCATCCACTGACAGACCAGACAAACTCAATATTGTGGTGAATTATGTTTCTTAGACTGTTTAAAGTACATGAGCTGATCACTATAACATGCCAGAGGAGATTACAGTTATGTTTATAGAGGAAATAAACTGCACATGCGTGACTAGCTGTAATGCTGTGGACAGCAGAGTCCCTCGCTTTTACTCAGAGGGCCTTGGTATGTTTTTCCTCCCCCATGCACACAGACACAAAGGAGGGGAAAGGTAGCAGAAGAAGCAGCAACATACAACATCCAAAAGAAAGAAATGGAATACAGCCTAAGGGGACCTCAGCCCCCAGAGGAACAGGCCATCAACAGCTTGTTTAGAAGAGTTCAAGAGAATTGCTGGTCTGGGGGAGTCAAGCTTGTATGCCCACCCCCTAAATGATAGTAGTAAGTAGTACAAGCAGACCCTGGCTCCTCTTCAGCAGATGCACTTCTGACCATCCATCACACCTCAGTTCCACTGGGAATTAGGAAGGTGCTCAGGGGACGAGGGCTGCATCACTCCAGATCTTCAACTCTGCCCTCACCCAAGGTAGGGAGGGATGGAATTGCAGGGAGATGAACTCAGTGCAAATGAAATGCTTGGACATGGAAATGAGCGTACAAAATCTAACCCCTTCTCAGACATCCTGTGAGGGGGGAAAGGGGCTTCCCCAGCATACCCACTGCAACAAAAAGCATCTGCTCCTCCCAGTTTTTGTACTGCACTCCCATATGGGAACTCCATAGGTGTTCTTCCTCACAACCCCTTAAGCCTCAGCAGATCCCACCAGTGTATTCTACACCCAAGGCAGAACTTCCTCAATTAAAGCCCTCTTTCCAGTCTAGATTATGGGCTACGACACAGCTTGTAGAAAAAGACCAGATGTACACTCCTCACAGGACTGCAGAAACTGAGGTACAGGGCAGCTCATTCAAGTAACTCAGTTCTCATTCTGTCTGAAGAACATGGGGATTGCTTACAGAAAGCCATAGCGCTCCACACTACAAGTTTATTTACAGCACAGACAACCCCAAATCTAAGTTCAAAAAAAACCACAGCAAGTAGGAAGACTTCAGCTTGACTGGCAAGATCTCTAGAGATCAAAGCTGCCAAACTAACATCTGATGCAATACCCATACCCAAAGCAGCATTTCCCTTTGAATCCCTAGATAACAGTATTTTCCTACCTTCTGCTGAAACTTAGGGCTTTCTGGTAGAAGAAACAGAACAGGTATTCTTAATGAAAGCTGTGTGGCTCACTCAGTCTTATTTGGAATACCTCTGGTCTTCATCACTTCCATCTGTTATGTACTACATTTCCTTTGACATTCAACACAGTAACACTGGAAAGCAAAACTCCCATTACCACTCCTGTTCTGCTACTACCCCAAAATCTTCCGGAAAGCAGGCTTGTGCCTGCATAGATGAAAGGAATATTTGATACACGCCCACCCGCCACACCATACTCCTTACTGTTGTTCATTTGTTCCTTCTGGCAGATTTTATGCCTACACATGCCCTTCAGAAAGCAACAAAACTCCTTTCAATTAACTGTGTTCAGTCTGTTGCACTTCACTGAGGTAATCATACATATCCTTTATTATAACTCAAATGGCCACATTCAGAGAGCAAGTCACCTGAAAATAAAGATAGGCAGAATAAATTGCTTCCTTAAGTGCTCATCTCTGTATTGCTAAAGAAATCTGGATGACTACATCTAGTTCAGTCAGACGGTTCAGTCACTAACCAGCACAAGTTAGCAATTATTTCAGAAACTCAATGAAAAGCTGAAGTCACGCTGTCACTTTTTATGGAGAACACAAGAATCTCACATGAAGTCCTGCACACCCAAAGGCACTGCATTAAGGCATTCTTATTTTGCTAGTCTACACAGGCACTAGTTGAGAAGTTTACACCCAAAAATAAGCCACAGAAATTCCCCTGCAGAAGAGCAGGAGCAGTAGCTACCCACTCCTCCCCTGCTTCCCATTCCTTTACACTAAGATAACCCTAAAGCTGCAGCAGCTGTTGAAGAGTCTAACCCATGCTCAGTAGAGCACTTCAGAATCTTAAATAGAAGACAAACCAGAACCAATAAAGGAATCAATGAAGAAGCTAAGTGGAAGGGAAGATTCAGAGACAAGAAGAGACAGGCAAGGGGACAGTAGGTCGCAGACTGAAGGGGCTACATTCAAGTAAGAAAGTAGACTGGAGACAAACCAGTAGGAAAAAAAACAGGAGAGAACAAGAGGGCAAGTTACACCAACAGTCCCCCAGAGACATCCAAATCCCCCACCAGGAAAGCTACTTGCCAACCCGCCCACTTCAAGACGCTGTCCCTCATACTTACAGGTTTACTTGGTCAAGTAGGTAAGATTCTCAATTTTTACAACAATAGCCACCCCCACTTTCTTTCCTTACTATGTAAATCATACCATTTCCACACTAAGTGTGGGAGTTCCAGCACCACCACCTCCCTTCCCCAGGGAAGGAAGTTACCACTTATGCAACCAAGGCCTTACAGATCATAAATCAAAAAGAAAATTTTAAAGTATTCTGGAGCTGGGGCTTCTTCACCTTTGATCCAGGGTTTTTCAGTACTTACTTACAATCACCACCACCATAATGGCACAAATCACTCCCATGATGATCATCATCTGTAGAGAGAATTTATCAGACAGTGATACTCAGAACAAAATGAGAAGTTCACAGCTTCCCTGATAACCAGAGAACATAAGCCTGAAAGCAGGACAGAAAAAGCCTCTAAGACTTTCCACAGTGAAATAACTAAGCATTTGATATATTTATTAAGCCCCAACTACTCTCTCAAAGAGAGAACACCAGCCTAATTTCCTTCTCATGAAGGAAATAATGGCACCAGGAAACTCACCTTGCAGTTCTTCCACCAGTACTTCCTTTTGAGTTTTGCTGCACTACTTTCAAATATTGAGGCACCAGCCTGAAGTGCATCTGCCCGGTCATCAAGCTCTGACAGTTTCTCATCTCGTTTTAGCACCTTATCTACATTTACACGCATTATGTCAACCACCTGGAGAAGGAAGAACAGTAGCAGTAGTTATGGTAAAGAGGGTTAAAAATGTAAGAGCAGTAACACAGCCAATAATCAACATAGGATACTAACAAGTGAAAGCCTGAAACGAGGAAAAAAAGATCAGGATAAACAGATTTCAAGTCACTGACTATTTGGAAATTGGGAAAAGAGTCCTAGACACTGCTAAAGCTTCAGTACAATTAAGCTACATCCTCAGCAACCCACTCTCATCCATTTTTAGAAGTTCTCAAGCCCATCAAGCCTATACCACACCCTCATCACAGTAAACATATGCTCAATATCAGGTAACCGCAGAGACAATTTAGCGCTACATGTTGCTGCCCCATTGAGGCATGAAGGAGTTACTGCGTGTCAGCAGACGCTACGGACACCAACCCTGTAAGATCAGGCAAGGTTTGCTTTACATACCGAATCTGCTCACAGGCTGTTCTCTTGAAGCAGCTGGCAGGGATTAGGAGTTGCTCTGGAACCTGTATAGCTTTATTTCCATAATAGATGCATAAGATGAGGTACCAGAAATCTAACAGGACTACTCCTTAGATGTCATATCTAGAATTAGGCAGCTTTTAAGTGTAAATTTTAATTGTAAAACTAATCCATCTCTTCCTCCAGCCTCTTTACAGGCTGGTCCCAATACTCGCGTTATTTGTGCGTTTCCAGCATCCACACACACCCCCAAAGCATGCACCCCTCCCAGAATTGTGCACGCTGGTCAGCAACACCCCCGCTGCAGCCTGCGGGGAGCAGGCAGCGCTACTAACCTCCTCCATCTGCGCCTGGGTCTGCTGCAGCCGGCGGTTGCTGCTCAGGTTAGGGGGCGACCCGGGGGGACCCGCAGCGGGGGGACCCGCAGCGGGGGCCGGCTGCTGAGTTGGGTCAGACCTTGTGGGAGGAAGACAGAGACAAAACGCGGTCAGAGCCCTGGCATGCGAAGGGGAGACCCCACCCCAGCTACCGTGGTGCCCCCGGCTGCTGCAATGCGCCACCCGGCCGGCTCGGGTCGCCGCCACCGGCTCCGTGCTCGGCTGCCCGCTCCCCCCCAGCACCCTGGGGGCGTCCCGTCCCCTGCCCTGCCGCGGGCACTCACATGGGCGGGCCGGAGCGCGGCGGGACCCCCGGGCAGGGCACGGTTAGGGACCTCCGCACCGCACAGCGCCCGCCGGCACGCTGGGGCGGCAACGGCCGCGCGGCCGCTTTTATAACAGCCCCGTCCCTCCGCCGCAGCCAATCAGCGCTCGCCGGCACGGACCGCACGGGGGTGTCGGAGCGGGGCCGGAGCCCGGCTGGGGTTGGGGTTTAGGGTTTGCGTTAGGGTTAGGGTTGTGTTTAGCATTAGGGTTAGGGTTAGGGTTAGGATCAGAGTTTGCATTAGGGTTAGGGTTAGGGTTAGAATTAGGGTTATGGTTATGGTTACGGTAAGGGTTAGTGTTAGCATTAGGGTTAGTATTTGGTTTAGGGTTGGGGTTAGGGTTAGCGTCAGGGTTAGCATTAAGTTTTGGGTTAGGTTTAGGGTTAGGATCAGGGTTAGGGTTAAGGTTAGGGTTAGCATTAAGGTTAGGGTTAAGATTTTGTGTTAGAATCAGAGTTAGGGTTAGGGTTAGGTTTGGGATTAGGGTTAGGTTTAGGGTTGGAATTAGGGTTAGGGATATGGTTAGTGTTAGGTTTAGTGCTAGGGTTAGGGTTAGTTAGCATTAGGATTAGTTTTATGGTTAGGGTAGCGTTAGGATTAAGGTTGGGTTTAGGCTTAGGTTTAGGTTTGAGGTTAGGGTTAGCATTTGGGTTAGGAATAGGGTTAGTATTAGGGTTAGGGTTACGGTGAGGGTTAGGCTTTGGGTTTAGGGTTAGGGTTAGTTTTAGGATTAGGGTTAGGAATAGGGTTTGCATTAGGGTTAGGGTTAGAATTAGGGTTAGAGTTATGGTTACGGTTACGGTTAGGGTTTGTATTATTGTTAGTATTTGGTTTAGGGTTGGGGTTAGGGTTGGGGTTAGTGTTGGGGTTAGGGTTAGCATTAGGGTTACCATTAGGGCTAGAGTTAGGGTTAGCATTAAGTTTTGGGTTAGGTTTAGGGTTAGGGTTAGCATTAGTGTGAGGGTTAGTGTTTGGGGTTAGGGTTATGTTTAGGTTTAAGAATAGGGTTTGCATTAGTGGTAGGGTTAGATTTGGGTTAGAGTTATGGTTATGGTTACTGTTAGTGTTAGTGTTAGCACTAGGGTTAGTATCTGGTTTTGCATTTGAGTTAGGGTTAGCGTCAGGGTTACCATTAGGGTTAGCATTAAGTTTTGGGTTAGGTTTAGGGTTAGGGTTAACATTAGGGTGAGGGTTAGGGTTTAGGAATAGGGTTTGCATTAATGGTAAGTTTAGAATTAGGGTTAGAGTTATGGTTATGGTTACGGTTACGGTTAGCGTTAGCATTAGGGTTAGTATCTGGTTTAGGGTTGGGGTTAGGTTTAACGTTAGGGTTACCATTAGGGTTAGCATTAAGTTTTGGGTTAGGTTTAGGGTTAGGGGTAGTCTTAGGGTTAGAGTTAGATTATGGTTATGGTTACAGTTAGGGTTAGCATTAGGGCTAGTATTTGGTTTAGGGTTAGGGTTAGGGTTTAGTGTAAGGGTTAGGCTTAGGCTTAGCGTTACAGTAAGGTTTAGCTGTAGCATTAAGTTTAGGTTTAGGGTTAGGATTTACGGTTAGCATTAATGTTAGGGTTAGTGCTAGGTTTTGGTTAGGGTTAGGGTTTATTTTTAGGTTTAGATTTAGGGTTGGGGTATGCATTATGTTCAGGTTTAGTGTTACAGTTACATTTCAGTTAGGGCTAGGGTTTAACGGGTAGGATTAGGGTTAGGTTTAGGGTTAGGGTTAGGTTTAGCATTATTGTTAGTGTTAGGTTTACCGTTACAGTTAGGGTTAGGATTAGGTGTAGGGTTAGGCTTAGGGTTAGCATTCATTTTAGAGTTAGGGTTAGGTTTAGGGTTAGGATTATCTTTAAGGATTAGGTTGAGGGTTAGGCTTAGGGCTATGGTTTAGGGTTAATGTTAGGGTTATTGTTAGGATTAGGGTTAGGCTTAGGGCTTAGTGTAAGGGTGAGGCTTAGCATTAGGGTTAGGTTTAGGGTTAGCATTAGTGTTAGGATTAGGGATTAGTGTTAGGTTTAAGGTTAGCATTAGTGTTAGGATTAGGGGTTAGTGTTAGGTTTAAGGTTAGCATTAGGGTTAACATCTGGTTTATGGTTAGGGTCAGGGTTAGAGTTAGATTTTGGTTAGGGTTATGTTTAGAATTAGTGTTAGGTTTTGTTTAGGATTTAGTGTTAGGGTTAGGGTTACGGTTAGCATTATGGTTTAGGGTTAGGGCTTATGCTTAATATTAGGGTTAGTTTAAGGTTTTAGGGTTAGTATTAATATTAGGGTTAGGGTTATCATGAGGGTTAAGGTTTAAGTTTAGGGTTAGCATTGGCATTAGGGTTAATGTTAGGGTTTGGGTTAGCCTTACAGTTAGGGCTTAGTGTTAGGGTTTGGGTTAGTGTAAGCATTTGGGTTAGCATTAGGCTTAGTGTTAGTATTAGGGTTTAGATTCTGAGACCTACTGGATCAGAAGGGAGGCCTCTTCCATTCAGGACAGAAAGGGAAGCAAGAACAAACTGGAACAAGAAGTCTCCTCGCAGCATTTTGTGTGGTGAGTAGGGTAGCAAGCAACTGGTTCAGAGCTATGTTGAACTACACTTTCATAAGGTAATGCAGGCCATAATTTAAAGCTTTTAATGACAAACCTGGAATATTAGTAGATACACAAAACAGTACATTACAACCTAGGATCCAAAAGACCGTGGCTACAAGGAATATGGGGACTTAAAACAGGGCTGTGACTACTGCCAGTTGATTTGCAGATTGGACTACTGAGTGTGAGTGAACAGCCCAGCTCTAGCCTTGGCAGAACTGAGGGGTTTTAAACTGTGCCTTCCAACAAATTGCGAAGGGACAAATTGGGGGAAAAGCTTCTGTAGCTTGACAGCCTTCCCACTCCCACTGTCATTTGAGGACTGTTCCAATAATCCTTGTGAACAGAAGGTGGAGCTTGCTGAATTACTGGTTTGCTTCACTTGGTATGCATTCCTCTCAAGACCCAGCGCAAACAGGGCTGGTACGTGGGGACTAAGAGCTGACAAAGGGAACCAGATAATTTCCTCTGATACTCCTCCAGTTTCTGACACTTTTAGACAAAGATTTGTTACACCTGTGCTTTACACATGCAATAACCCCCAGAAGCACCTTCCAGGTGCTTGCTCTGTCTTCACTTGAATCCACAAATTTTCTGAATTTTCAACACCTTTGGTAACAATCCCACAGGTCTACTACCCTGCTCCTGAGAACGAGAACTTTGCAGTTGCTTGAACAGAGAATTAGGCTTCGCCTTCCTAAGGCACAGACCCAAACCTCTTTTCATTCCCTGCTGCTTCCAACCAAATGCTTTTAAAGACAGAGCAATGTCACTCTGTAACAGGATACATCATCAGCAGATATCTTCCCAATTACCTAACAGCCAAGATACAACTCAGGCAGAGGCATGCTCATCTTCCAGATTTTATGCTGATTTTTTGTTATGCAACGTGTAACAGTAGTCTTCATGAGAAACAGGATGCTGGACTTGAGGGATCCCAGCTTTGATTCTCTACAGCTTCTTAAGAAACCAGTAACAGTCACGGAAAATTAGAAGCTGGGAGTTTTTTTAAACCAGTTAAGTGCCTAAATTGCTTAAATGAAAAGCTACTTGCTCAGTGTCATTAGTATGGGCCTGTCATCAGCGTGAAACAACAAAAAGTCCTGTTCTAAAAACGTGTTTTGATGTATTTCAACTAACAATTGGATCATTCAGACTTAGCATTAATCATGGTTAAGTGGAGGACAGGGGGCAAGCAGTAAGCATGAAGAAGTATTGGGAGGCACGCTTACTGCTAACTTGATAATTTGGCTATGAGGAAAAATCTAAGGTGGAGCATACCGAATTTGCTGGGTGTGAGAACCTGGGCCTCATAAAGACTGAAAGGAAGCTAGAAGCCTGGCCAAAAGTGGAGGACTCTCAAGTAAAAGTTAAAAGATGCAGGCTGGAACTGCAAGAAGCGTGCCAGAGATGGTTGTCAGGGGCTGAACCTGCAAAGAGCTCTGGCCTGATGCAGCAGTACGATCTTGGGACTGGGCCAGAAATACACAGTGAAGGTTGCAGGAAGCACTGGGAAACCAACTGTAGGAACGCTGTGTTTATTCAGACCGTGACGCCGCAATAGCACGCTCCGCAAGCCAAACCCCCGGTCCCTCCTAGCGGTGCTTGCCGGTGCGATTGAAGCGCCGGTACAAGAAGCGGATCCTCTTGTTGAGCTTGTGGTAGTCGCTCACAAACATCCGATCCCCCACCATCTTCTTCTTGCGCAGGCACCTCTGCAGCTCGTTCCCCCGCCAGCCCCGCAGCCACTTGGGCCCCACGATGAGGTCCTTCGGGTGCATCTGGAAGCCGCCTGTAAAGAGAAGGAGGACGCGGGGTGAGGTGGCACCCCGGGGGAGGTGGGACCCCAAAGCGGCCGGCCCCGAGCCCCGGAGGGGTCTCCAGGGGGGTCCGGTCCCCCTCGCTGGCCTGGGGGCACTTACCCAGGATGCCCACGTTGTCGTAGACCCCGAACAAGGCCCGCTTCTCCGTCCACCGATCCACCTGCTGCGGCTTCGGCGGCTCCCTCACGCGGAAGGTCCGCGAGAGCCCGGCCAGAGGGGAGGAGAGGGGTAGGGAGGGCCCGCACCCGGGCCGGGCAGGCCCCGGCCGCCCCTCGCCGCTGATGCCCCGCGAAGCCCCGGGCAGGGCCCGGCCCGCCAGGGCCCGCCCCGCCGCCCTCACCAGCGCCAACATGGCGGCCACCCAGGCGCTAACGGCCGGCCAGGAGAAGGCAGGCGGCGATTGGGCGAGGCGCTGGAGGGCGGCCTCTTTGCCGGGCGCTGATAGGCTGAGGCGGCGCGAGGGGCGGGGCGACCGCGGCCCGCGCGGGCAGTTCGGAGCAGCCTGGCAGCCATGATGGCGGCGCCGTTCGACTTCCAGCTGCCCCTGGTGGCCGACGACCTGCTGCGGGGCGGCGGCGTGGGGCGATACGTCGTGCAGGACGTGCTGTCGGTACGGGAGCTGCCGCCAGCGCTGACGGGTAGGGCCCTGCGCACCCCCCCAGCGCCCAGGCGAGGGCTCGTCGCCATCGCCGCTATGTCCCCACCCTCAGCCCCGCCCCCCCAGCCCCCCTCAGCCCCCCCCAGTTCACCTCAGCCCCTCCAACCCCCTCAGTCCCCCCTCAGTCCCTCCCTCAGTCCCCCTCAGTCCCCCCCCCAGCCCCTTTCCAACCCCCCCCCCAGTCCCCTCCCTCAGTCCCCCCCCTCAGTCCCCCCCCAGTCCCCCTTACGCCTGCCGTGTCTCCCCACAGCTTTCCGGGCCGCTTTCCGGGCGCAGGGCGCGCTGGCCGTGCTGCAGCACTTCGACACCGTGTACAGCCTGCTGCGGTGAGTATCGGGGGGCTGCCGGGGGGTGCTTCCCCTCCCCGGGGGTCTGTGCACTGCCCTGACGCGCTGTGCTTGCCCCGCAGCAACTTCCGAGCCGTGGCGGCTGCCCTCAGGGAGGATACCCTGGAGCTGATGATGCAAGGTGGGTGCCTGCCGAAATGGGGGTTTGCCCTCGTTCAGCAGCTCCATGATGATATAAAGGCTAATGTGACTTGACCAGCTGGGTTGCGCCCTCAGCCCATTCCTGTGTATGGGTCTGTAATCTTGGTGGGCAACGCAGAGCTGTGCGTGCTCGCTGTAAGGGCAGGCCGACAGAAAATCCCCTTCCCCGCATCCCTGGAAGGCAAATCCTAGGGGTGCATCAGCTCCGAGCAAGTGCTTCTCGGAGCTGACGGGGGGGCTGCGGGAACAGGATAGGAGAGTGTTCCCAGGTTTGGGTTGCAGGGGGCAACCCATGTTACAGCTGGCAAGATGTGAGCACACATCTTTGGTAATCTGATGGCTGCTCTACGTTTCTGACAGCGAGGATGTCTGAGGAACCTGGCCAAAAGTACTCATCTCTTTGTACCTCCCTCCAGTGGTATCCCATTATTCAAATGAACTTCCTGCCATCTTGGGTGATTCTGGGCTGAGCCACGCAGACTGCACTGCTCACCGGAACGCTCTAAAGATGAACTGCTATTTGCTGACTGGCCTGTTGGAAGCCTTTGAAAAGGAAACCTTCAAGAGTAGGTTGGCAGAGGTGGATCCTGGCGGAAAGGTAGGTGAGAAGACTGGGGAGAAAACAAGGTGATAAATGTAGAAAATGCATAAGCTTGCTAAAATCTGTCTCAAATGGTATAACTGTGTTTATTTAAACATGAAGCTTGCAAGAGCGGTATTTCTGTGAAATCCTTGGAAGACAGACAAATGTGTGCCTAAACATCAGTCGGGACTCAAATGCCCAGACCTCTGCTTCACTCTTCAGTGTCTGGCTTGCACTTAGTATGCCAGCATTTCCTTAAGAGTTCTCTCCTGTGCTCAGAGATGACAGCAATGGTTACTTGGTGTGGGCATATAAACGTCTTATACATCTTAATGTATGCCTCTCAGTGTTGTAGAGTTTAACAGCTGTGTTCATTTTCAAGGGAAGCAGGATGATGGAGTTTTGTTTTTTTTCTGTTGTCAAGCTACTAATGTATTACATCACATAATTTTCTTTCTAGAACAAAAAGAACTGTGCGAAGATCTCTGGATTCTCGTGGGAAGAGGAGAGGGAGCCGCTCTTGCGTCTGTTCAACCAGTTGCTGCAGCTGGATCTCCGTCGGCTTTGGGGTGGTGTGGTGGTAGAAGAAGATTTTGTCAAGTAAGGGAGCGCTGAGAAGGGATGGGATGGAGTGGATGTAGGTGTGGGAAGAAGGGATTAAATGTTAAATCTGCCAGTGAGCTGGTGTTGCAGCCTTCTGCAGGATGCATGTCACTGGGAGACTGAGGAAACTGAGGCAGAAGTGAGGCATTTAGGAGCCACTTCATTTTCTCATGTAGAATTCAGTTGTTTGTTGCTCAGTTTCTTAAGGATACTGGAGAATCTCTCTGGTCTCAGAGAGATGTGTACCTAGTGCAGTTTGCTAGGCTGATGTTGGTGCAAACTGCAGTAGTGAAGTTGACTGTCTCTTCTGTGTGGCTTTAGCTTAATGACGGGAAGCTGCTACCGTATCCTGGAGAATCCAGGTATCGGTCTCCAGAAGTATCGGGCCACGCGGGATGCAGTGACACATCTGCTTGCTACAGCTTTGACTCACTATGATCACATGTTCAGTGAGTTCCTGCTTTTTCTGCCTTCTTCTGGAAGCTGTTCCCAGGTATTTTCCCTGACCTCTTTCTCCCTCCTTTCATCCTAAAGGTGCTACTCTGAAGATCACACAGATGCTGCAGCACTTTGAACATGTGGCCCCAGTGTTTGTTCAGGCTGTGACTGTCTGGGCTACAGAGTATGGTCTGAAAAGTATAGTGGGTGAACTTCTGAGGTGAGAAAAATACACCAAGGCTTCTTTTTCTAACCCTGGCAACTCGAGGTGCCCTTTTCCTTGTGTCATCTTTCTGTGCAGGGAAATTGGACAGAGAAATCCACAGGATTTATCTCGTGATACTTCTAGAGTGAAGGGTTATGCCACCTTTATAACTGAACTTGCTGAACAAATTCCTGCTCTGGTGCTATCCAACATAAGTGTTCTGCTGCGTCACTTGGATGGGGAGGTACATTTGCAAAACGTTTACCTGTCTGGAGAAGTCAAGTAGTGGAAGTGTTGCTCTCCAACTTTTTTCTTTTTGAAAACAGGACCTCTTTTACAGAGATTAAGTAGCCAAAACCTGGCCTTTGGAATAGATCATGGCCTTCCCTAAAACATACAAACATGATGTCTAGTCTCTGTCACTTCCAGACATCAGAGAACCAGAGACTGCTTAC
Source organism: Cygnus olor (assembly GCF_009769625.2). Taxonomy (NCBI): domain Eukaryota; kingdom Metazoa; phylum Chordata; class Aves; order Anseriformes; family Anatidae; genus Cygnus; species Cygnus olor. Next base: position 100,583,925 of record NC_049169.1, read on the forward strand.
TGGTCTGAGATCCCAGCTGTTGTCCCTTGTTCTTCAGTACTGAATGGGTTTGGCTGTCATCATGTTACCTTTCACTAAAGTGCCCTTAAAACCTTAAGCGGTTTTCATGTCAGTCCTCGGTTTCATATCAGACCTAGCTGGCTAGCAGGGCTGGATTGCTCAGTCTTGCAAGCACAGACATGTTCAGTTGTTCATGTTTCATTCCACGAAGTCTGGAATGGGGAAATTCACTCAAGACTTGAGCATGGGACTTAAAAGACCCAAACTCTGGGCTGTCCTTTCCATTGGCATACCAGGTCATGCTTTCTTTTCTGTTCCTGGTTGAACAACTCCTCTCTTCACAGAATTACTTGATGCGAAACGCCGTTCTGGCAGCTATGACGGAAGTGCTGCTGCAGGTGCTGAATGGTGACCAGCTGGAGGAAGTTGCCCGTGGTACTCGGGACCATTTCTTGAGTATGCTGCAGGACCACATCTGTGACATCAACGGACTTGTGCGCAGTCGGGTGCTGCAGCTTTTCACCCGAATTGTTCAGGGTAAGGTAAGTGTGGTGCAGAAGTGGTATTGCCTTAGTCACCCTCTCCCCTGATTTGTTTTCTAAGGGAATTTCTGTCACCCTGTTCTTTGTTTGCAGAGACTGGAGTATAAGTGAGAAAGATACTGTCCTCCAAAGGAATTGTCTGCAATTCCTTTTCACAAGAGACCAAAGATTCTAGGGTTAAGGGAAGTGGGGAACAGAAATTGCATGCTTGTTATTACTGGGACAGAACAGAAGGAAGCGCATGTTGCGCAAAGACTTTCTGGACAATGGTATGGGAATACATAGCACCGGAAATATTGGCAAACTTGGCAAACCTAATCTAAGTCCTTGCTTTCAACAGAAGTCGTACCAGATGTATGGAGGTCCCTTCAGACGCAGATTTTTTTATGAATCTATAATCTGTGCCTTTCAGTAGACAAGCTTTTCAGTAGAACAGCATGCGGGTATATTAATGTGTCTGCGAGAAAACAACTTCTTGCAAGTCTCCAGAGCTTCTTGATAACTTGTCTACACTGTCATTGTGCCCTAGGCCCTGCCTTTGACTCAGTTCCAGTCTGTGGTATCGCTGGCTGTTGGGCGTCTCAAAGACAAAGCTGTGGTGGTAGTTAAAAATGCCATCCAACTCCTGGCTGCTTTTTTGTCCAACAATCCCTTCTCCTGCAAGGTAATTCCTACTACTATGCTACATGTCTGTTTGCAGGCTGAGTATCTGCAGTGTGTTATAGGCAGGGCAGCACTCTTTCTGTACCTTGTGGAAGAGGCAGTGTAACCTTTAACGCTGCTAGCAGGAGCTTTCAGAGTTTTCTGTTGTTCAGGTCTCACATTCTCTGGCTCTTCGCTCACTTGGTGTACTTGGTGTAATTGATAAGTATGCAGGACCACAAGGGTTGTGGTCTTGATTGTGGAAAAACCTGCAGCAGTTTGATGTGAATTCACTGTGGGATTTCTTTCCTTAGGATCAGAATTAGGCTTTAGAACATTCTACGCAGAGCTGCAGTTCTTCACATTCAGCTGCACCTCTTCCTGACTTTCTGAGGCTTAGACTGGCGTTTTACAGCAGCAGCCATTCTAGGATAGTGACCTGAGTCTGCTACTTCAGTTTCCAAGATACAGATGTTCTGAGGGGATTGATAACTTAAAGCAGAGAAACGAGAATTCTCGAAAAAGAAGGTTAAGTAACGTATTTCTTCTCTTCCTGGCATCCTCAGTTAAGCTATGCTGACTTGGCTGACCCACTCAAAAAAGAGGTGCAGAAGCTGCAAGAAATGAGGGACCGTTGCAGAGAAACTGCAGGTAACTTCTCTTCTTCCCCTTTGCCCTTTACAAGGTGTACCTTGTACTGTGGCCAGTAGGAGTTATTCTGTGCTTATTTTTTTTTTGTCATCTTACACTTGCTCCCAGATTGCAGTGGCTTTTGTCTCAGATCTTACTCGTATGAGACAGTAAGCCAGGTAACTGGAAATAAACTCAAAAAAGTTTGTTATGTTGTAATAAAAGGACCTTATGAATGTTCTGTTAACAGGGTAAGAACTTAAAACCTCTATGAACATCCTCCAGAACTTTCATTGTCAGCTATTCAAGGAGTCCTGGCTTCATCCAGGTGTTAGGTCCAATATTAATTTAAACTTGCTTAACCTTGTGTCTCATGCTGCCTACAAAGCAATAAATAGCAAATGATGGTTCTCTCAGCTGTCACTCTTCCCTTCAATGTATTTTTTTTATGCCAAATTCTTGTCTATTCATATTCTTGCCTGGATGGGATCAGCAGTGGGAATAGTGTCTTGTCTGTGGGGGGAAGAAAGTGTAGGATTACTTCCAGATGAGTTTTCGTTCCCTGCTTAGGGTATCATTTATGTCTTCTCCATTCCGCATTCTCCCTGTTTCATTATAGCTCCAGCAATCACCCCAGAGGAAGAGTGGGAAGCAATGCTGCCAGAAATTAGAGCTGCCACAAAGCAGCTCCTACCACTTCAGGAAGAAGAAGATGAGGTGCTGGAAGTTGAAGAAACAGCAGAGGGTACATCAGAGCAAATCACTGGGCTTCTGAAGAAGCTGAATTACAAGTAAGAAGTCTATGCAGTTTGAGAGAGGTTTTTATAACAAGGGCTATGTCAGTCGACCATTCTTTATTTGAGGAAGGTTTGAGCTTCAGGGTAAAGGGATGATTTCCAGTAACGTTACTCCATGGGAGGAGATTGATGAGGGTACCCAGCACAACATGCTGTCAGGAACTGCTTTCCCAGGTGTTTAGGGCAAAGCTGGATGTTTTCACTTGTTTTCTGTCCTAACGGGTTGCTGACGTTCTGTTGGGCAATGTTGTCGTCCAGGAGTGCAGTCCGCCTTACGCAGAAGGCCCTGTGCCGCTTCCAAGGGAAGGAGCCCTTTATTAGTTCCGAGGAAGAAAATGAGGAGGCAACAATCCTGGGCATTCTGAAGACACTTTACATAGGTAACTGCAGCAAACTAGTCTTTCGCTTCCCTGAGTTCAAGCTGGTACCAGAGTTAGACCAAAACCCTCTGGAACACCATATCCCTTTTTTTTGACTCGTAGACTTTAGTTCTGCATGTACTTGACAGCTGGATTATTGACTGTTTTATCAGTTCTGGTGGGAAATGTTCAATGTTCCCACTGGAAGTGCATTTCTAATGTTTTAAGTCATATCATATCTGCTATGGGGGGTGAAGCCGGTGTTAATCCACTCATGCACTTCTGTCCTTTCTGAATTTGTCTGGAGTTCTGCCTCCTGAACTGGTGGTGGCACATAATGCTTACTATTGAGCAAGTATAGGATTCAAGCGAAGTCTTATTTCTCTAGGGCTCGTGCTTCTGGTTATATTTTAAGACTTGCATGCTTTATCTTTTGTATTTGGTTCAGAATAAGGTCTCCTAGCTAATCCCCTTGAACTCATTTCTATTTAAACTACTATCTAAATAATAATATAATATTAAGTTTTGTCAGTTCCCCAGACTTGCACAACCTTTGCTACAGAGTAGTAGTTTTTGCCTTCTCTGTACTCTGCCCTAATTCCCTTTTAGGCCCTTGTCCATCTTTGGGGATCTGTCAAGTTCAGATTAACTCCTTCATTGTTTTACAGAGTTTGAGTAAATTGGACAATGCCTTTCCCCACCCCTGTCTTAGCTGGTATTTGTGGTGCATCGTGTTGTAGTACCAGAGTTTATAGCATGTTGAGATTTTGTCTTTGTAGATAAGTCTGTTGGCAAAATCTGTAACTTTTTTATTTGCTTTTTGGTTTTGTTTTTTGTGGAAGTCTCTTGATTGTTACAACATGTCAGTATGGGGTGGAAGGAGAAGAGTTAAAATGCCCCGAGCTGTGCCTGTTTCTCTTGTACCTTCAATACTGTTAACAAACAAGTGTTTATGCCCAGGTAAGAACAATGAGGATTCTCCATGTGACAACAGTAGTCTTACAATCGAAGAAGTTGCGCCCAAAGAGCAGCCTCAAGAGCAGGCTCAGACAGAGCTGGTCAAACAGGAGATGTTGGTGCAGTATCTGCAAGATGCTTACAACTTCTCAGTGAAAATCACAGAAGCCCTGAGCCTGGTCAGCAAGCTGATGTATGAAAATTCTGTCTCAGGTGTGTGACATAGCCATGGGGCCATTTTTTTCTCCCTTTTTAAAGTTTTCTAGGTCCCTCCTCTTGCTGAAGAGATGTAGGAGTGGTGGGACACCAAGGAAAAGGCTGGAAGAGCTGCTGTTTACTGAGCAGATGTCACAGGCTCTGGAACACTGGGAACAGAAAGCACCATCTAAACTCGTGTTGTGGAAGGGTTGCATTAGGGTGTGAGTAGGCTTTCAAGGCATGTGTAGGATTGATTTTTTTTTTTTTAAATATCAGGATTTAAAAAAAAATTACCAAAATTAATTTATGTAGGCTTCCCCTCTCTTGTGGGAGGAGATACTCATCTCAGCTGAGGTTCTCCCAAAGTAGGCATGGCAAGTTAAGCAGGGTTCTGTTACCTGCTTGATGCCTTGATGCTGCTTCAGATGTTACACTGGGTAAAAGAGGGGAACTGAGCAGCATGTCTCATTAACATCACCCCTCCTTAAACTTTATTCTGTAGCCAAAAGCAATCCTTGTCAGCAGGTCCTATGGCCTGGTCCTTTTTAGTTCTGTACCTTCAGTACAAAGGTGGAGTGATGAGTAGTCCCGAATAGGGTTAATTCAGCTACTAATGTTAGACTTTTTTTTTTTGAAGTGCTTGTCATGAATCAACACCCCTGCAGTAGGTGCAGGGTACAAATCCCTCCTTCCCCATCCTCCCTGGCTCATCCACTTGCCCCAGCCACTCATATTTCTGGAGCATGGGTGGCTCTGAACACTACAGCATCTTAGCATCATGCAGATGCTTCTGGGGCTTCACCTGTGATGACTTCATCTGTATTGAGAACTTGTATCTTAGCCGTACTAAGCATGCAGGCTTCCTTCAGCAAGGTTGGGATGCTTTTAGCTGATTGCACACACAAGAATGAACTCTTGAATTCAGCGTCTTTATGGGTCACTTGTAGTTTAAGGGTAAGAGACTGCCCCTCAGCTGGTGTTTCAGTGCCTGATTTTTGGTTGGTTTGTTTTTATGGTTGCAGTTTTTACTAGCTTTTGTCCTATGCTGTAATAGAAGGATGGCAAGTTAGATGTCCAGGCAGTATGCTGCTGTGGTATTGAGTGGGACTAAGGGATGTGTATGTTCAGATTTAATTTTTTTAAATTAAGATTTAAGATATGAAGATGCAATTTTATTTTTCTCTGGTAAGTGTGTACCTTCTGGTGTGACTGGGGGCAGCACAAGCATAGCAGATTGTCTAGACACAAACACTTTCATGTCTGGTAGGGGTACAGCCTCTTTATTGAGACGTTATTTTGCCCATACTGCCATAAGCTTCCACTTAACCAGAGTTCAGACTCTATAAACTGTTCATTGTACAAACTCTCTAATCATTACTGTGGCTTTCTTGTGAATGCACTCTAACTTAATGTGTTTTTTTTCTTGTCTTATGAACAGAAGACTGGGCAGTGTATTTTCAGGAATTGTCAAGTTAGAATCAAGTCATGTTATTCCTTATACATGGCAAATACTTTGTACCCCATCGATACATCATGTACCTTAGCTGTTCTGGTTACAACATTGTACTGAGATAGCTCCTTTTTTATCTGCTGTGACCAAAAGATCTTTTTTTCAAAGCTGTTGTTTCCTAGCATAGATTTTTTTTTTTTTCCCGCAATGTGGCTTCTGTGTTCATTTCCTAGGTTTATCATGTCACGTTTAGCTATAATATTGTTAACCTATGCCCAGTTCCTCCAGGACATCTGTATCTTTGTACTAGGGACCCTATTCTGACTTAAGTCACCTGCAGACAGTAGCAGTGATCTTAGATGCTCGTAGGGCTAGCTGTGAGAGCAGTGTGCCTATGAATATGTTTTAATGGCCTTTGTAATAAGGATAAGGAAGAAACTTCACTAACGCAACTATTTTTTCCTCTGCAGTGGTTCAGGAAGCCATTGAGTTCTTTGTGACAGTCTCCCGGTTTGGTGTGCCCCAAGCACTGCTTGGAATCCGCAGGATGCTCCCCCTCATATGGTCAAAAGAGCCTGGTGTTAAGGAGGCTGTGCTGAATGCCTACAGGCAGCTCTATCTGAGCCCAAGCGGGAATTCAGAGAGGTATGGGACATCCTATTCAGAGGGCTTTTTTTCTCCTTTTTCCCTCTCCATTTTCCTTCCTTTGGGGAGCTGTTGGAAATGGGATATGGACAGAAAGAGAAATCGAAGTTGCCACGCTTCATGCTGAGCTGAAATGTAAGGTTTGTGTCTACTAGTGAAGGTGTTTTCTCTTTGAACTGTTACTAACACTTGTGCAGTTCTGATGTGTTTTTATATATATGGGTATCCTAGTGTTCCTGTGGGACTTATTGATGAGCTTCTGCTTTTGGTTTGTTGTAGTATTCACATGTAGGAAGTTAATGCAGCAGAACTCCACATGAGACCTTACAGGAGACAAAGCTATGAAGTATTTTAAATGAAACTGCTATCAGGTGCTCACGCTGAACTTTCTCATAAATTTCACTCATACAAAGCACCACACCAGGAGATCATTTGAACAGATGCCTGAGTAGGATCCCCATGTGTTGATGTCAAGGGGCGTCAGCTATTGAATATTTGTCATGTCAGTTGGGTTCTTGATTGGCAACAGTGAACTGACTTTTGGACAGGTTTTCAATCCCTTATGGGATCAGCCCATAGCAGCTGACTCCCAGTCTTGGAGACATGGGACTTCACCCTCCTTGGGCAATGTTGTAGCCCAATGTCTGTTCCTCTATTTTTATTTTTTTTTAACAGTATTGTCTCTCTTGCCATTGGGTGGTTATAAGAGGAGTAGCATACAACTTGGTGTAAACTTAAGAGTTTTTGTTCCCAAACCTCAGGGTTTCTGCTGACAAGTCATGCATGCTATAGTCTTTATTTGAGTGTAGGCATTCTGCTTCTGATGTAAACAACACATTCCTTGGTGTTTACTAGTTTTCTTGCTGTCACTTTTGTCCTTGATTTTTTTTTTTTTTTCATTAAGACAGTTTCTTTATCTCTCACGCTACATGAGGTTGGTGTTTTTTTTTTATTATGGTTCAGGTGCTTTCACACACATTTCATTCAAACCAATCTTAAATCTTTCTGTAATAAACCTCTGCACATAGAGGGTGAAAGGATGTTAATGGGGTCTTTATTTGTTGCTGTTACCAAGAATTTGGGGAGTGGGAGCTGGGTGCCACTTGCATGCTTGTTATTCCACACCAGAGACAAGCTGAATCTTCCATGTAGTGTTGGCACTTGCTCTTTTTTTCTTAGCACTTGACCACATGCAAATACTGTTGGATGCATGCTCACTTAGATGAGTGTGATCCCTGGTGAGAGGTACCATACCTCACCCTCATTACACCACCAAGGCAGCAAACAGCATACCTAGTAATGACTGGAGATGACTCCTGCAGATTGATCTCGGGCCTTATTTATTCACAGAGAGTTTTGCAGTTTCTTATGCTCTAGTGAGTAGTACTGTGACTTGTGGTTAAGAGGAAACTGGGAAGTGGCTGGTGAGTGCCTCTTGTTGGGCATTCGGTGCGGAGCATTGAGAAGAACAGCAGTGGACTTCTGAGCTCATGGCGTGCTTGCTGAAATTTGGTCTGGGTGACTCTGAGAACTCTAGCTTATGGAAGGGCAAGTTTTTTTGTCCCCAGGAATCAGATCTGATATCTAATAGTTGTCCTCAGCTCTCTGAGTGAGTGAGTAATCATGACAGTTGCTCTTTCTTTTTTTTTTCCTTTCCCTTCAAAGGGCCAGGGCCCAGAACCTGGTGCATTCTCTCTCTCTCATCATGGTGGATGCTTCGCTAGGAACAATACAGTGCTTGGAAGAAATAGTGAGTATTTGCTTGGTCTGGGTTTAGATTGTATTTGTGATCTTAAATATCTGTTATGTTAAAATGGCAGTCGTTGCTGTGAATGTCTTTGTTGGTCTGAAGTCCACCCATCCTCCTCTGCCTCTCACTGCTCGTTTTATTGTATTTCTTTTCCAGATCTCAGAGTTTGTGCAGAAAGATGAAATAAAACCTGCTGTGATCCAGCTGCTGTGGGAGCAGTTCACAGAAAAGTTGCAGTGCTCGCCTCTAGAACGACGTGCAGCTGTGATGCTGCTGGGGTTGATGGCACGGTGAGCCTAGGGCCCAGTGTGATCCTGTGAGTGAGAGGATGTAGAGGGAGTTGACTTTTTTGAAAAACTGTTGGTGCTGCATCAACTGACTCAACTGACCCTTGGTTCTGCAGCCTTAAAAAATAGTAATCAGATCATTTGTGTTTTGAGAAGAATCATGAGAAGCTGCTGAAAGGAGATGCCTAGAGCCTTAGCATGGTGGGAAAAGAATCTGCTTCCCTTTCTGTGGTCAAAAAGAGTGTAATGGCACTATAATTTATTTTGTTTAAATAATTTATAATTTCATTTCCTCCACCTCACAACCTAGTAACCCTTAGGCATTTAGCTTACCTGCTAGTTTCTTGTTGCTCTTCCTACTTCAGTCATTCATCAGTCAGAAATAGACCTTCATGACATTCTTTGTAAAGGTCTTGGCTCTAGTGTAAGAGCGAACAGGCACTTCTACAATTTGAGTATTAGATATTTCTCCCAAGGTATTTCTACCACCCCATTCCATGTGCTTGCAGCAAAATTGTAAACATAAATTCAAAATTAAGATACTTTTAAAATCATGGAATTTCTACGAAAATGTAGATTTCTGGGGTATCTCATGAGGGGATATCTGGGCCACTGTGTTTCTAGACCATGGGTATATTTGTGGAATAAGAACAACGCTTTCTTCTCCAGAAATCTGTTAAAGGGGGTGATTTTTAGCTTTTGTTTTAACCCATTAGGATTATTATTTCTTCAAGGTTCCTTTTTAAATATGTTAAATTCTGTTTTTACCCTCTTCACTCTGTCAATTGTACATTCTAAAGAACGGACCTAGTGTCACAGGTAGAACGGGGAGGTGGGTGTAAAGATTTTTCTTTTTTTGTCCCCATAAGGTACTTTCCATAAGGTACGAGGAGCATTTCTATTGTCTATGTATGTTTACAGTAAACTTTAATCAGCACCTCACATAACACTCCTGTGTCTTCTATTCCACAGAGGGAAGCCAGAGATCGTAGGTAGCAACTTGGATGTTTTGGTGACAGTAGGGTTGTCTGAGAAGGTATGTGAAGACTATTGCTTGGCGCAAGAAGTATGCAATACAATCTCCAAACTTGCCAGTAACCGTAAGGTAAGACTTCCAGTTTGCCCATGAGGTCACAGTAATAGTGGTTTAAAAAAGTGGGAAGTAGCTTATACTAAGAAAAGAAATAAGAGAGAATTTTACTAGCTGGGGAGGGGGGTATTTTTTTGGTTGTTGAAATAAGGTAGGTTGAGACCATTCAGCAGCACTGTTAGAAAAGCTTATCACACATCAGTGAACATGCAGTAAAAATTTTCATTATTCAACAGGTTGAATTCAAAGTAGCAGAGAGTCCAGTACACAAGAAAATCTGTTTTTCTTCCACTTCTCTCAGTCAGACTCCCAGTTCTAAGCTGACTTGTGTCTCCTTGGTCTTGGAGTCCTTTCATCTACTGGTATTTTCTGCTGTTGTTGCCTTTACCCTCCCTATTAATTGATATTTGGGAGTGGCAGCTGTACAGCTGAGCATAAGACAAAAGATTTTCAAACTCATTCACGTTGTAACTGGTGACCTATCACATGGCTTCTCTGTCAAAGAACATTTTATACCTTTTCCCCCGAAGTGCATTAACAAATAAAAGCTTTTTTCTTTTTTGACTCAAATATTTAGGGCATTTCAATTCAGGAGTTCCAGTATAAAAGCAGCCCTCCTCCACGCAACATGATCATTCTGTTTGAGAATGCAGACATTAATGCATTAATGCAGGACCTTCATGAATTAGTGGGCGTTACAGCGCTCTTAAATGTTCTGAAGATAGTTGTAATTTAATTTTAGGTTTACTTAACTCTGCAGTTAAGTTAGTATGTGAGAAGGGACTGATACTTGACTAACTGTGGTAGCTCTTCTGCCCCAAACCAGAAGTTTAGTATGGAGAGTAGGATTATAATAAATTGAGAAGTTTTGTTTCCAGCTAGTGAAAGCTGTTAAAACCTCAAGCAGTAGCTTCTTTTCATCAAGTATATCTTGATCAGATAGCCGCAGATGTTCTGGGATATCCAAGGCATTGTCAGGTTTGTTTTAGTAGTTCTCTGGGTTATCTTATTCCCAGGCTAATATGTAGTGGGAGTGATACAGAGTGTTCTAATCACTGTAAGTGCGAGGTGATGTTGGATCCAGAGCTGTCTTCCACTATTTCTAGTGATGATATTTTGCTTTTAAACAAAAGCTTATGGGTGCTGGAGTACCATACCCATAGCCAAGGGCATCTTGTTGATTTACCGTTGCTAATTCTGAAGATGCTCTAAAGGTTTCCATCTCCTTCATTATGGAGAATGAAGGAGCAAAATAACATCAAATATAGAAAGTCATTTTGAGATTTCAAGAGTTATTTTGATTTAAAGTGAAGTAGTGGAACTATCTGGTTTGGGGTCATCCTCTGGCCAAACTTTGAATCTGCACAGTGCTGACACAGTGTCTTCGAAAGTGTCAGTAATATCCCTGCTGTGTGTTAAGTTGCAGAGCTGTGCTGACTGTCACCGCCATGGGCATAACAGGCTTTTGATTGGGATTGTGCATACAGCAAGATTAAGTGCCAGGGAGGGCATGGGGGAGTTCCGTTGTGTGGTTAAGATCTATTCTCTCTGCAGCCAGCACTGGAGAGGAACAGAGCCCCTTTTCGACTGCCCCAGGAACACATGCTCTTTGGGTGCCTGACTGAGGCTGTGAGTAAAGGTGAGCTCAGGACAGCAGGAGGTTTGGAGGAGGTGGAGTTGGGCTGTGAGACAGCGTGTGCTGTTGCTGTTATGCATGGTACATGGCTCCATTTTCTCATCAGGCTTTGTACAGCCAAGTGGTGACTGGATCCCTTTCATGGAGGCAGCAATAACACTTATCTACCAGCTAGCAGAAGGGGCAGAGGAGATAAGTGCTCGCATCCTGCAGGTGTGCAGCCAGAAAGTTCTGGACAAGCTTCAGGAGGCTGATGGGCAGAAAGCTGGTAAGGAAAAAAGCTGGTGAAGAAAACCTGTACCCCTGGTTTCCAGTGCTGTGATGGGGTGGTTTGGAATAACTGCAGGAGGAGGACAGAGTTGAGGAGCTAGTGGAGATGTTGGCATGGAAGGATACGGGTGTTGTGAAGGGGTCTGTGGAGAATGAAGATGGGTTATACAGTTAATAAGATTTGGCAGTAACTGGTGGGCAGGGTAGAGTCCAAATTAATACTGAATTGCAATAATTTTTCTCCACTAGATCAAGAGGCTTCTCCCAGCAGAGTCTCTGATGGTTCTAGCAGTCTCCCTACGTTCCTGTTGATGCATCTCGTGTCCCTTGTGGGACAGGTGGCACTGCAGCAGGTAGCATATTTGGAGGTATCTGTGAGCGCAGAGCTGCGCAGACGCCGCATCCTCAAGGAGGAGCAGAAGACCAAGAAGAATTTTGACAGCAGCACAACAAAGCAGAGGCCTCGGGTGAGAACTGAGGTTTGAGGTGTTTTTGTCTGTCTGTTTGTTTTTGTTTTCTCCTGTGGGCTTTTCTAGTGTCCTGGCTACTGCCACAGCAAGCTTCTAGTGAGTACGTTCCTGGGATGCGTGAGGTCCAAGGTAACGCACGCTGTGGGAATAGAAGGGGACGTGGATTGGTCAAGGTTTGACAAGGAGAACTGAGATCTGTGACAATCCTGTTAAGTAAAATTCCAACTGCTCTTGGACTTGAAACAGGCAGCAGGGAGGAAGTGAAGGGTGTTATCCTAACCAGGTTTATCTTCCTGCTTCAGGAAAGTTTCCTCTCCACCCATCACCTCCTTTCTTAGCATCACAATCTTTTTGCAATTGCTGCTGGTGTTGAAGAACACCCATTCGTGCCCTGAGTTTTGCAAAAGGGCTTCTGGAACCTTGATCCGTAGAGTTTGAGGATCTACGGTCTCTGAGGGAATGATTATGAAAGTATTTAACAGTAGCCTTCTTACTGGGATCTGTGTGATACAAATACCATAGTCTACCTCAGTGTTTTCTGGAGTCCAGAAAGGTTGATTTCTTTTCTTTTTCCTATTCTTACTCAAGGAAAAGTCTTGTGTACTTAGGTTTCCAGTCTTTATTAGATGCCTACACTGCTGTGTTCAGAGAAACTTGTACTTCGTTTTCTCATCCACCCTGCTTATCAGTAACTTCCCACACACGGTGAGGTTACTATGAGATTTTCCCAGAAGTAGCAGTTGGATGCAGATTTGGTCCTGCAGATTTGTGTTGTTTTTTTCCTTGCCATAAGGTTCCTGTAATCTTGCTCACAAGGCCACCAATTCGAAGGCTGCTTTGATCTTCTTTCTTGCTTTTAGGATTTGCGTGTCCCTTGAATTGTGTTGGACTCGGGCATTGGTGCCAGGTGTGTCTTATTTCTGTCTCAGCTTGTTAGCTTCGGTAACTTAGACTTTCTTTGGTACTTGGTGGCATTTGGACTAGCAAATCCTGGATACCCTTCACAGCTTCATTTAATTCTTAGGAAAAAGCGGGTTATAAAATTATCTGTCAGTCTGTTCTTCCAAACTGTAGTCATGCTGCTGGCGACTTGCATTGCACCTCTTCTCTAAGAGAGAAGTAGTTCATGAAGGAAAGGATTATTGTTGCCCATCATCTTCTTTCACAATTGTCCTTTCTGCACAGAGCACAGGAAATGAGACCACTATGGAAGAGGAACTGGGCCTTGTGGGAGCCTCTGCTGATGACACTGAGGCTGAGCTCATCCGCAGTATTTGTGAAACAGAACTTCTAGATGGTAGGTGTGGCTCCACTAAAGAGCACAGGTTCTGTCTGCAGTGACAGAAAGGGTACACTGGGTAACACATCTAGAAGGAGGGAGGCTGTTTCCTTCATAAATACTGTCATTTTTCTTCAGTATCAGTTTCTGTGTGCACTTTTTCTTTGTTCTGCCTCTCTGGAGTTGTTGTTTTGGTGGCAAAAGTAAATTATCCAGTTGGTATTGTCCTCAGGAATTCTGGGATAAACTGAGTAATTGTTCTTCAAGGGTACTGCTCAAATAGTGCTCACATATCTGCTGCCTTCATTCTCCACTCTCTAGAAAAGCACCTGTTTTCTGCCTTTGTTCCACTGGTGCTCAAGATCTGTAACAACCCTGGGCTCTACAGTGATCCAGCACTTAGAGCTGCTGCAGCCTTGACTCTTGGCAAACTCTGCATGATGAGGTAAAACGCCAGTAGTCTCTTCTAAACCTCCCTGGTACTAAAACACATGAAATGTTGCAGCTCCTTTGCAGTGGAGAGAAATAAAAAAAATAAATTAAAAACACGCAAAAGAGCTTTCATATATATATAAAAATATATTTGTTGTTGTTTTGGTCTCGCTAGTATCAGAGAGTGGGTTTTGGTGTCTATGCCTTCTTTCCTTTGCCCTGTTGCACCAGCTCTGAGTTCTGTGACTCCCACTTGCGCTTGCTGTTCACTATGATGGAGAAGTCCAGTCTGCCTGGTGTGAGATCCAACCTCATCATTGCAGCAGGAGATCTGGCCATCCGTTTCCCCAATCTGGTGGAGCCATGGACACCACATCTCTATGCCAGGTAATGCTGTGCTTATTGCTGGCAGCAGGCAGGTGATGAGAGCTCTGTGGAAGGGTGACACTGGGCCTCTGGAAGGTGAGAATGATATAGGAAACCAAATTTAAAAGTGTCAGTGCAGGGAGACAACAGAGAGCTGGCTTGTGGAGTAGGCTGTCATAGGTATTGGTGACTTACAGAAGGCAGCCAAGCATCAATACCGGTTGTTCTCTGGATACCCAGTGCCCTGAGCTGGCGGAAGGGGATGGGGAGCAGGATGTGGCCTTCGCTATTCAGGAGGAAATGGTTGGCGACCTGCTACAGAGCTTGGATGTGCGCAAGTCGATGGGGCCGGATGGGATGCACCCGAGGGTACTGAGCGAACTGGCGGAGGAGCTGGCCGAGCCGCTTTCCATCATTTATCGGCAGTCCTGGCTATCGGGGGAGGTCCCAGTTGACTGGCGGCTAGCAAACGTGACGCCCATCTATATGAAGGGCCGGAGGGCAGACCCGGGGAACTATAGGCCTGTCAGTTTGACCTCAGTGCCAGGGAAGCTCATGGAGCAGATTATCTTGAGGGTCATCACGCGGCACTTGCAGGGCAAGCAGGCGATCAGGCCCAGTCAGCATGGCTTTAGGAAAGGCAGGTCCTGCTTGACGAACCTGATCTCCTTCTATGACAAAGTGACGCGCTTGGTGGATGAGGGAAAGGCTGTGGATGTGGTTTACCTTGACCTCAGTAAGGCTTTTGACACCGTTCCCCACAACATTCTCCTCAAGAAACTGGCTGCTCATGGCTTGGACTGGCGTACGCTTCGCTGGGTTAGAAACTGGCTGGATAGCCGGGCCGAGAGAGTTGTGGTGAATGGAGTCAAATCTGGTTGGAGGCTGGTCACTAGTGGTGTCCCCCAGGGCTCGGTACTGGGGCCGGTCCTCTTCAATATCTTTATCGATGATCTGGATGAGGGCGTCCAGTGCACCCTCAGTAAGTTTGCAGATGACACCAAGCTAAGTGCGTGCGTCGATCTGCTCGAGGGCAGGAAGGCTCTGCAGGAGGATCTGGATAGGCTGGACCGATGGGCTGAGGCCAACTGTATGAAGTTCAACAAGGCCAAGTGCCAGGTCCTGCACCTGGGGCACAACAACCCTAAGCAGAGCTACAGGCTGGGAGATAAGTGGCTGGAAAGCTGCCTGGCAGAGAAGGACCTGGGAGTATTGGTTGATAGTCGGCTGAATATGAGCCAGCAGCGTGCTCAGGTGGCCAAGAAGGCCAACAGCATCCTGGCCTGTATAAGAAGCAGTGTGGCCAGCAGGTCTAGGGAAGTGATTGTGCCCCTGTACTCGGCTCTGGTGAGGCCGCACCTTGAGTACTGTGTTCAGTTTTGGGCCCCTCGCTACAAGAAGGACATGGAGGTGCTCGAGCGAGTCCAGAGAAGGGCGACCAAGCTGGTGAGGGGTCTGGAGAACAAGTCTTACAAGGAGCGGCTGAGGGAGCTGGGCTTGTTCAGCCTGGAGAAGAGGAGGCTCAGGGGTGACCTTATCGCTCTCTACAGTTACCTTAAAGGAGGCTGTAGGGAGGTGGGGGTTGGTCTATTCTCCCACGTGCCTGGTGACAGGACGAGGGGGAATGGGCGAAAGTTGCGACAGGGGAGGTTTAGGTTGGATGTTAGGAAGTACTTCTTTACCGAAAGGGTTATTAAGCATTGGAATGGGCTGCCCAGGGAGGTGGTGGAGTCACCATCCCTGGAGGTCTTTAAGAGACGTTTAGATGTAGAGCTTAGCGATATGGTTTAGTGGAGTACTTAGTGTTAGGTCGGAGGTTGGACTCGATGATCTTGAGGTCTCTTCCAACCTAGAAATCTGTGTCTGTGTCTGTATCTCTGGTAACTGTATGCTTCTGTCAGGTTGCGGGACCCCTGTCAAAGCGTGAGGCAGACGGCTGGAGTGGTGATGACTCACCTCATCCTCAAAGACATGGTAAAGGTGAAAGGCCAAGTGAGTGAAATGGCAGCTCTGCTTATAGACCCAGAAGAGGCAATCGTGAGAGTGGCTCAGAACTTTTTCAGTGAACTCTCCAACAAGGCAAGTGGATGATCAGGAACCTTAGTTCACAAGAGTGGAGGGAGGCTGGTGAAGGCTGGGTTAATGATGCAAGAGTCTGTATGAAGGTGTGTCAGTGGTGTAGAGATTGTCTGTCTCTCTTCTGTGTTGACTAAATGTTGGTAGATAAGGGAATTTTGCTAAATGAGTTTTGGTTTAACCCTAATGCTGTTGAATTTGACCTCGTCCATTCACATTGGAAACCAGGCTCCAAAGCAGAGCTTTTTTCCACTCACTTTTTTCTGCGTGCCCAGTTCAAGTTTGGGAACAGATTTTTCTTCAGTTTACCTTTACACCTTGTAAGAGTTCCCTGACTTTAGGGCTCAGTCAGTGCATCATCTCTGAGACCGTTGAAGGTTGCTCTTGGCTTTGTGACATTGAGATACTTAAATTGAGGCAGTTATAGTCCAAGCAGGTTAAGAGCCATAGCAGTGTTCCCCTCTGTATACTGTTTATTTGACATGAAGGCTGCTACAGGCCCTTCAGAGTTTCAGATTTACTGCCTGAGAGGCTGCAATGATGCTAAAACTTTACTGTCTTGGCTTGCTCTGTTAAAAGCTAAGCAAGCCACCTGACCACACTGGTTTCCCATCTCTGCAATGGCTTTGACTAAGCCACATAAAAGCAGTAGGAAAGGGAATCTGCCCTGGGTCCTTTCAGGCAAGGTGGGAGGCAGTTCTTTAAGCTGTGTTTGCTTCCTTTATCAGAACACTTTTGTGCTGGGATGTGACCAGGTTAGAAAAGAAAGAAACTGCATCCAGGTCTGCCAAAGAGCAGAGCTATTGCAAATCAAGAGTTGCAGTTGTAAGCTCCTTAGCTTTAGCAAAGTAGCCCTGGATAGGTTTGGCTGGCTGTGTACAGCTCGTTTCATGAAGCTAATGCTTTGAGTCAGTACTTTGGAGTGGGGAGAAAAGAGGTAATTTTAAGTGAACAGCTTATTTGTCTTGGCTCAAGCCATTCACAATTCTGTATCTCATGCAAAACCTTGTGTCCTGCACAGGGTAACGCCATCTATAACCTGCTTCCAGACATGATCAGTCGCCTCTCAGATCCTGACTGTGGCGTAGATGAAGAATCCTTCTGCACTATCATGAAGTATGTGAAATCTGAGATGAGGGTTAATGAAATCTGTTTTGACCATGACTACATTTATGCAAAGGGGGTGCCGTATCTAGGGAAGAGAAACTACAGTGACATACAAAATGCCTTTTCACTTGTTCTCCCCAGTCTGACTTTTCATAGTCTGCATCTGAAAGTCATGCCAAGGAAAATCAATTCTAAAGCCACATAGTTGGGGAGGTAGAAAGACTCCACAGAGAATTGCATTACAAGTTACCCAGAGAGGTTGTGGAGTCTCCTTCTCTGGAGATATTCAATACCAACCTAGATGCCATCCTGTGCAATGTGCTCTAGGTGACCCTGCTTGGTAGGGGGGGTTGACTAGGTCTTCAGAGGTCCCTTCCAACCTCAGCCATTCTGTGAAAGGAGCTGCTCAGAAGTAGACACTTCAGCCTTTTCAGCATCCCTCCTACCTCACACAGACATAAGCGCTTCTCACTCCAGACCTGCAAGAGTCTCTATTTTAGCTGATTTCTTAGTTTCATACTAGGCAGACACTCTTAGACAAACACGCTGTTTTAATTATGTCATAGCAGCTGTCCCACAACAGTGACTGTGATTACTACTTAAGCCATCAGCATAGAACACGTTTTCTCCTGAACAGTCTGAGGCATGCAGGGCTCTCTAGTCTTCATGTTTGAAGGACCACCCAGCTGATCACTGGGTAGAAGAGCTGCAAGCATGCAACTGTGTAGGCAAAAACAGGGCTTCCTCTCCGGGCTTTCAGCTTTGCTATTTTTTTCCTTTGCAGACATCTCTTCTCATATATTACAAAAGACAAACAGACAGAGAGCTTGGTGGAGAAACTTTGTCAGCGATTCCGGACTGCCAGGTGAGTTTAAATCCTAAATTTCCTGACAAGTAAGTCTGTTTGTTTTTTAAGAATTGTTAGAAGAAACCAGCTTCTATACAGTGGGGGTAACAGGCTCCCATCATATTCTTTATCTCACAAATGCTGAGATACAAGGAATAGAGACCTAATTCAGGTGTTGTTTTCTTTCCTCTTTTCCCCATCTTCCTCTTAAAAATACTTGAATAAGAACAGAAGGTCAAAGTTGTATATATTTATTATATTGTGATTGGACTCTCCCCTCATCTTGGGAGAAAGGTTTTGTGACAATTTAGATCTGCATTTTACCTTTACACCTTGTAAGAGTTCCCTGACTTTAGGGCTCCTAAACAGGACAGCTAGGCAAGGAGATACCCCAAGTGTGGCTTTTATGCACTTTTGTTGTCCTTCTTTAGAGGCAACGCAGCTAAGAAATTAATGTGTTCAACTGAGGAGTTGGAATCTCCTTATCAGTCCTGCCTGGGTTGATCTCTACCTAGCTGGGAGGCCTGTCCTTGTTCTGCGTGGATGAGTCGTTCAGTTCTAACTCTTGTGCCTGGGACTCCGTTTTATTGAGTGCTTGTGCTGCAAGATGTTTATTCCTTTGCTCTTCTTGCTCTGTCACATGTGTGTGTGCCTTGCTCATGGTGCTGATTACAGAGCATATAGTACAAGGCCCATCCCATGAATCTAGAGTATCTTTTTACTTCCCGTTTGTTTGATTTTGTTTTCTTATCGCTCCTTTCCCCCTGTTCCCAAAGAGGTAAATTCACTGACATAAATGTACACTTTTTTTCTCAAAGAGAAAAAGAAAGTAAAAGTGTATTTGCCTCTTTGCTGTATATTTTCATTGTTATCTTTATCTGCCGCTGGATTTGGCATACCTAGCTTTCCTCTGTTCCGATGGTTTTCCTTCTTTGTAGCTGTGACTTTGCCCTTGAGGTTTAAAGCTGTGTCTGCTTATCTTGGCCGTTTGTACACAGCGCCTGGGCATGTGACCTGCTCAGCTGCCTCAGGGAGTAGCATATTTCCCAGAAATAGTTGGATTTTGTTTCCTGAGCTGGAGTGGAGAGTGAACCCTCTCTCCAAAACTTCCTCCCAGGAACACTGGTGAGCTCTTCAGACCACACTTGTAAAGATCTTTCTGGGTGTAAGACACATCTAGCCTTTGTTAAACTGTTCTAATATTGCCATACCACAAAGATGATCAGCTCAGTGCACACTAGAGGTAATTCTAGAGCAAGATTCTCATTCAAGGCTAAACAGGAGCTTACCAGAAAAGACTTTTTAGCCACCATGCTTAGGATTTCTGGAGTTCTAAACAGCAGCATGCCAAGTATTATTGAGATGTTAAATGGAAGCACCTGGATGCTGCAGCTTTGTTCTCTATCTGTCCGCATTTGGACAGTGCATTCTGAATGTGTATATGCAAGCCCTCTGCTTTGTAAGCATGAATAAAAGAGGCTTCAACCTTGTATTTCTTCCTCCCATTCTGGTACAGTGAACTATATTAAAAATGTCAGTTTAGATCCTTTTTTAATAGTAACTTTCACTGGAATCTGGACGTTGTTGTCCTTTGACACAGCAGATACTGCTTGTTCACTTGCCATATTAATGAAAATAGCCTTCTTTATGCCTTTTAACTGGCCAGGAAAGACAATTTCAAATATAGCTTCTGCTTGAGACAGTCTCAAACATGAAAAATATGCGCAACCAGCTTTTTTCTTTGGTTTTTAGTTGAAATAAGACCCTTCAAGAAGAGTCCTCACCTCACTGAGTGTTTTTACTACTAGCCAACAATAACTTCTGACACCTTCTAAACAAACATCTGTGTTCTTTAACAGTGAAGCCTTTGTGTTTCTGACAGGCACTAAATCAGCATCTCTGGGATACAGCGGTTGTTGTGAAGTGCTTGGTGTGGCAGGGCACTCTGTAACAGATTTGTAACAAAATAGCATAAGTCTCATGTATTGAAGGGGAGAAACACCAGCAGGAAAATGCCTTATCCCCATGTGCTGTAGTTCTAGGTAGGATGTGTTCATCTTTGCACAGCCCTTTTCATATGAGCTAAGGGCAGTCTGTCTTTCCCAGGAATGAGCGTCAATATCGGGATCTATCCCACTGCCTTAATCTGCTTCCCATCTCAGAACGGGGCCTTCACAAGCTGCAGGACAACTTTGACTGCTTTGCAGACAAGCTACAAGACCCAGCTGTCTACAGTCGTTTCCAAGCGGTGCTGGTTCGATTCCGCCGAGCAGCCAGCAAACCTGAGACTAGAGTAAGGATGGTGGGAAGTGTCCACGCGAGGAAAACTGCTTTTTACACATAATGATTGGAAAGACATGCTATTCTGTGTTTAAACAGACTCTTCCTTGGTCTCAACAATTTATCAGAGATCATGATGGAAATTCTGGGGTAGGAAGTGGCTGTGCTGTGGATGTAATGGTTCTCTCTGTTTCTTCCCTACCCTGTTTCTGGGGTTTTTTTGTTTGTTTGTTTTTGGTTTTGTTTTGTTTTCCACTGTGTTACCTCTATACCAGGCTCTGGCTGAAGAGCTGGAGCAGAAGCTGTATGCCTGCCATAACCGAGGACTGGATTCAGCAGAGACATGCCAGGAAGGCAGTAGAACTCCAATGCCAGAGTCAGCCAAGCGAAGGCCAACAGCAGGTATCTTCCTTTTGAGACTGCAGTCTTTTTCCCCTATCCTGAAGTATAGCAGAGACACCTAGGGACTTTTCCTCACCCTTACAGACAGAAGGTCTGCTACCTTCCCTCTTTTTTTTCTTTTTTTTTTTTTTAGCAAGCTCACGCCGCCAGCCCCTGAGCACAGTCAACAGGGATGAGGATAAAGTTTTTGTCACCCCCCAGCCTCGCACCTTGCGGAACCGTAAGCCTACCCAGAAGAGCCGTCCACGCAAAAAAACTATTATCACCTTCTCCAGTGATGAGGAGAACAGCTCTGAGGATGGTAAGTCACTGGATATGTATGTCTAAAGGCAAAAGTGGAGACCTGGAGAAAGACTGTAGATATGGCACCTCAAGAACATTCCTCTGGAAGGGGTAGAGGGTGTGTAGGGATTCAGAGCACTGCATGGACTGGTGGTAGATTTCTCTGTTCAAGGTAGGGGAGTGCTGGTTATTGACACGCTTTACTCTCTTAGAGTTTTCAGCAGAATTAACAGAGGAAGAAACCCCCACCAAAACAACTCCCATCACCAGATCTTCAGCCCGACGGCTACGCTGAGGCAACAATCTGCCACTATCTGTAAACTAAAAATAAAGTTCCTTTCATACAACAGTCGTCTTCTCTTGTCTGAACTACCCAATAAACTTGTAGTGCTTTAAACAAAGAGAAAAGGGAAGTTGTGCACCAGGCTGAGAAGACCAAACCTATCTTTAGGTATCCCTATGAAGAAAGGCAGTGATAAGCACGGCTCCTGTTGTGACTGTTTGCCCTGGCTTTGCTGGTGGAAGTTGCCCTGATTTAAAAAAACAAACACAAAAAATGGGAGAAAGGGCAGCCATCCTCCTGCCTGAATAAAAAACGCTCATTTCTTCCCCATCTTGTATGTGGTTTTAAGTACAACTTTCAGATTCTCTGAACACAGGACCACTACTGTTGCTGGGTTCAGGCCATTTTATGTTTGATTTCGCTCTGTAGAGCCCAGTATGGCTTTGAGGGGAATGCTACCTGCATCTTTTTCTTGTACAGATCTCAAAGAGATCTCAAAGAAGAGGTGAGGGATGGGGGAAAAAGAGAAGGAGGTGGGGGGAGAACACAGGCTCATTTAGACTGTCTAGAGTGCTTTAATAGAGAACATATAAGAATACAAATCAAAAAGTTTAAAAATATATATATATGCAAAATTATGGTTATGTTTCAAATAAGACATTTCACCTCTTTCCTTCTGGAGATGCCATACTGGTGCTCAAGTCAGGCCTGGCACTCCTTAGACTGTCATGTGAACAAGAAGTGCCTTAACTGAATGTTAATCATATAAACAGCCTTTAACCTCCTGTCTCACAGGCAAATTGGCATTTGTCCCAGGGCCATAGTACAAGTTATTTCCTCTTACCTGTCAGTTGCCTAGAAAGCAGATGCTTCTTAGGCTAGTGACTTGCTGGACAGGAATCAGAATGGTCTGCAGGTTCCTTCAGATCTTCCCCATCCTTTCTCTGAGGATCTCCCTCTTCCTGTGGTCATTGTGGTATCTTCAGTTTACCAGCAAATAGAGCCTGTTGCTCAGTTCTCCTCTGGTCTGGCTGTGTAAATAGTGACAAAAGACTGCAATAGTTTACTTTGATCGCTATATAGAAGTAGCGTCAGAAAGCGCATAGTTTTGCAGTGGTCTGGGAATGTTTTTTATGACAATACCTGAATGGATATAAGCACATTAGCAGTTTGTAGAAACAAGGGACCCATGGGGTGTCATGTCAGCTTTATTAATGGAGATGGCTCATGTGGACTACGTCCCATGACTCACCAGGGGGATGTGCCCCCTTGCAGCTACTCCTGTATAATATTACCAAACATCAATCCAGCACACCTATAAGAACAGGACAATTGCATGAAATACAAAGATCAGAAAGTTACAGCAATACTGTCCTACTCCCCCCCATTAATATTCAGTGAAGGCTACAAGAAACAGAGGCAGCAGCTCTGCATTAAACAGTAAATACAAGTCATGCGTACTGTACGCAATGCTTCCACCAGCACCCACAGCGTACATATGTCACTCACAAATGGGAACAAAAGAAAAAACAGTGTATATGATGGATTCCTACCTAAGCACAAGGCATTACAAGTGTGCATAGTAAATCTTCTGTACCTATGAGAATGATATAATGTGTGACAATACTTCATTGAGGGAGATCCCAGTGTGAATGGAGGTAGCAAGCTGGCCATAAATTCATGTCTAAGTATTGGCTTACCTTCAGGCTACGCACTGCCCTTTTCCATTACAAGCAGATAAACTTCCTTCAGGAGAGCAACTCCCTAAGACAGTACAAAGGTTTGGCAGTCAGTGGCTGGACTGGCACAGCGGATCCTTTGCTGGTTTGCAGTCTGTCCTTCCCTCTTCCATGGGCACAGCATTCCCTGTTCAAGTGAGAGTGGTATTTCATCAAAAGGGAGTTTCTGTTGGTCCCTTTCTGCAGGTTGTTCAGGTGGAGCATCCCCCTCTCCCCACCAGCCTCTCCTGGTACTGGAGGAATTAGTAATTCTGTATCATGGACAAAAGAAGTCCTGTGGATGGAAGAGGGGCTTGAAAAGTCACACAGAGACTGCTACCTTAAGCAGCCATTTGCTGCCATTTGCTCACAAGCAGCTCTGCTTGTGGTTGCCATGATGACCATGACTTGCTACTGAAGGAGACAGCCTGTACTGTGTGGGGGATTAGTCAGTACCAAGATCAGTGGAGTTTGCGTTCTCTGAGGGACTCCAGTGCATGGCAGCTCCAGATTCATACCCATTGTACTACAGGAATGACACAAATATTGTCCTTACTGCTGGAGCCCACAGCAACCATCAGCCCTTTGTATCACCGTGGGCCAACGGGTGTTCCCAGAGTACTTCACCCAGTTCCTAGTCCTCCCACTCTCTGTTTGCCCTGCTCCTTTCCTTTTTCTGTTTATAAAAGACTGTGATTCAGCAGGAGACCTCATTTTTGGTGGTCTTGCAAGCTCTAGAATCAGTGTCCCAGCATCAGAGGGGGAAGGGTTTTTACAGAAGAAGCTTGTTAGCACCAGAGAGGAAAGAAGGACAATAACCTATTTGAGACTGAGAAAACTGGGGCAATCAGGGACTCATCGTCTGCCAGAGCCTTTTTACTTTACAGTCACTGCCAGGACATGACAGAGCAACTATTCAGTTACGCTGCAGTCCCAGCAAGGATCTGGGACACAAAGCAGCTGCAACTTCATTGCACCTGAGTCGAGGAGTACCTGCAATTTACCCAGGCTTCGCAGGATTTGCAAATTTGCAAGAATTTGAAAAAAAATATTACATTTTCTCCAGTCTCCTAAGTTTCTTGCTTTGTATGGGATAGTAGTGACTCCTTCCCTCCTGCCAGGCCCAGCTTTTGCTGGACCCAAGAAGGGGACCAGTCACTTTAGAGCGCAGAGCCTATCCATCCCTGCAGAGCTCAGTTTGCGTGCAGCTGGGCTGGAATTTGCAGCAATTGCAAACACATTTCTGGCATTCTTTTTACAGCATGGGAGCTACCACATTCAAGGGATGCCAGACCAAACCACCACCACATTTTGTATCAAAAACAAAACATCATTGCTTTTTTTCTTACCTTTCACTCAGGAAACAGTTGACTCACAGAATTTGTGCATTCAAACTGAGATTTTTCTCTCTGTGGCCATCTTGCAAGCAGCATGAACACACTGACAGACTGACTCTGCTGCTTCAAGATGGTAGAATGCGAACAGGTAGTACAGAATAACATTTTCAGAGACATCTTTCACGTGGGATGAACACATGTCCACTTCGCACCCTCCCTCCCCTTTTTCCCACCCCTCTGAAACTTTCACACATTTTCCCAACTGCAGAGCTCCAGCGCATAGAGGGGCTGGCTGTGTGTGTGCATTGTGCACTCCTCTTGTACGTAGGCACTCCATTTGAATGCCCATATGAGCAGCACATCCTGTGACTCTCCAGCAGTCACCCATGGTGTAAGAGGCTGGTACAAAAGTAATGCCTGCAACTCACCCACAAAATGTCTCGGTGGAGCCTGTTAGCCAGGGGCATAGGTAGCCATTTCATTTGCAGGCTTGCTCTGGATAGCTGACCCAGGTGAGGGGTGACACAAGACTGCTAGAGAGGATCAGCAGAGCACTGCCTGGAAGCCAACAACATCCATGGGTCAGTGGTGGAGTCAATATGCTTGGATATGCCCACACACATTACCCTACCTGTGCAAAATCTCCCCTGCTTCTAGCTTCAGCGTTCCAGACTCAAGCCCCACGCTCACTTTTCACAGGGTTGATGCAAAATGGTTCGTAATACTTTCTGGCTCCTTGGGCAGAGAAGAAAGGGACCCACAAATCTGCATCTACAGGTGAAAAATGCTTGCAAGGAAGGGAGGGAAGGAAGGAGAAAAGTAAGACGGTAAATAACTGAACTGTGACTTTTGCTACCTCTGCAAAAGACTCATTTTCTTATTTTCCTCTTTTCTTAAAAAAGGAAAAAAAAAGAAAAAAAAAGAAAGTAAATAACAGACAGCAGAACACTGCCTGTCAAGTTTTGTCCCAACTGCTTTGTGCAAGGATACTGAAGAACGGTATGGAAGGTATTAAACTCACCTAGCACAACTACTACTGTTCCTGTACTGGGGTACAGTCCTCCCTTTTTCTCCCTCAACAAACTTTCCTGATTAGTTTCTGTCTTCACACCCAGGCTGACTTCTGCACTCTGGTCTCCAAACAGTGACCTCATTGCGTTGTTCAGCTGGTGAGAAACTACAGTAAAATGGGAGAGGTAAATAAAGGGGGGGAACTAATGGCCAGAAGATTTAGGAGGTAAGAGTCTGCTACTCGGCGTCCCACTTCCATTGTGTGCCCGAGCTTGAGAAAGTGCAAGTTCAGCCTCGATGAGCTCTTTTCTATGCTGGTTCCTCTGGAAACTCAGCTCAGCCCTCCAGATGGTGTACGTTGAATAATGACTCAGTACAACCAGTGTGCATGTTGTGTGCCCACATGTATTTAGACCCATGCTCCTGTCACTGCCACAGATCCCACAGAGTGCTGGAATCCACGCATCTACCGCAGCAAGGCTCTGTGTTCCCAGGCCAACTGGCTCATCAATATATAAATATTAAAACTAGAGTCCGTGTTGTCATGCAGTCAAATTTGTGACAATTCCTGTAGAGATCAGTGTGACTGTCACCAGATGAGCTGTAGTTCATGCTCACGCTGGTTAAAGAAATAACATTAACAACACTCTGCCTAAGAGGAGTGTGTTCCGTATCACTGTACAACGCAGCCTTCAATACCTTTCTTCAGGATGTGTCTTGAAGTCTCACCCTGTTTCTGACCCTAACAGACACCTCCAGGTCCTGGCCAGAAGCAGCTCAACTCACATTTGTCTTCCCAGACACTCAGTAAACACCTTTGTGTCTTTTTTCTTTAGAGGAAGGGGTCTTGCTGAGCTCACCCTGAAATATATCACCATGGACAAAAGGGCTGAAAGGTTAAGGAGCTCCGGGGGGTAGTTCAGCAGAGAGCTGGGGGCCAGGCGCCTGCCAGAACCAAAGCTATAAAGGCAAGGAGGGGACAGGGATCACAGATGCTGCAGATCCTGCCTCACCTCCCACAAGCCCTGGGATAAGAAGATGCTGGGGCTCCAGTCATGGCCTTGCTCGCTTTTCCTCCTCTCAGTTCTGCTCTCTGCCAGCGTTCAAGCTATGTCCTTACCAGGACAGAGGCTACAGGTAGGAGGGGCTGGGATGGAGCTGAGGGAGGTTTCAGGAGTAGCAGGGGCAATTTGGGGAGGTCGTGTTTGAACCTGGGATGAGTGGTGAACCCAAATTCCAGCTACCAGAGGGTGCTGTCTATTCTCACTGCTCTTTCCCCTTCAGTCTAATAACCTCAGCTCTAGGATGACTGTATCTTTATAACCCAGTTCCTTGGGGAGCACCAGCATTTCAAGGCAGAAAACAGACAAAAGTGTTTTAGTGCTCTTTGGTCTGGGGCAGGCTGACTGGGGGACTCCACACTGTCTGCGGAGGCTTTTAGCTGTAAAGAGACTAGTCCTATCTAACTCAGCCCTGTGCCAGCAGCCAGCAGAAATCACAGTCACGTCCCTTGCATTAAGTGACAAGCGGGCATGCAGAGGGATCTGCGAGAGATACTGTACGTAGTGGTTATCCACTATGCTCAGTGGCCTGGTTCTGACATTTCAGAAGGAAGGTGCACCATGTTATGTTGGGATTTTCACTCCTAAGCTCAGTCATACCCCACAGTAGGCCCTCTTCTAGTCCAAGAGTCAAGATGCTAGCTAAGGGCTTCTTCATTCTGGTAAATCTTTTACTCTCACCAATTGCAGAAACAATATTTAGGGCTTTTGAATTTACCCAGCTTCTTTTTTTCCAACCCCTAACCTGTGCTCTGACACATTGTGTTCACATCATTCACCCTGTCCAATAAGGACAACTGCAGGGAAGTAGTTAGGATATGAACTAAAAACACAAGACCGATTCTGCTATGACTCACCATGGAGACGCTTTCACTCCTCGCTGAAGATGTCTGTGTCCGCTTCAATTAACTCACTGCTGAACAGAATGGAGCTAAATTGCAGAAAGGCATCTTCAGCCTTAGGTCAGCAAGCATCCACAAGAGGAATAGATGTGAAACAGCTACTGCAGGCTGACCCCATGGGCAGTAATGCTGTGCCTCCTCAGGCCTGGCGTACCTCCTGACTCATCTCCCTACAGCCGGAGGCTGCTGGCAGTGACAGAAGCATATAATTGAATTAGCACGTGCCCACCTGCACCGAAAACATTGAGAATTTCCTAGTAGATGAGAAGCCTGCCTTCCTCATGCCTTCTTCCATGACGCTGCCATGCCTGCCTCTCCCTTATTTTAGAACCAAGCATTTGGGTTAGGTCCTGCTTCCCCAGCAGCCCTCTGGAGAATGCCATGAAGCAGTCTGAGCACACAGCTCAGCATCAGCAAAAGGACCAAGGCCTGAAGCCTTGATTATCTTCAAGTGCAGAGGGGGGATCCTATTAACAACAGCAGGGCAAGGGATGCACGGAGAGGCACACCCACACCAGCTTCCTACCTGCTCTTTCGGACAGCAAAATCATTTCAGACTGCAGGAGCTGCAGTTCTAGCCCTTCCCTTGGTGACCTTGGTCTGGATGCAATGTCACAGACACAGTGCTTCGTGCACAGACACTATTTTATGTCCTGCCTGAGTCTGGGGGAAGGTGTGGGGCTGTGGGACAGTGGGTTTGGGGTGCAAGGCTTATCACCAGGATAGATAAATGAGAAACGGGAGCACAGGCACCTCCACTGTTACCACATCTCTTCCCTGTTTATCCACCTTCCCAGATGCTCCTTTCCCAGCTGCTGCCCCTGGACTCTGAATCCACGCAGGCCGAAGAAGAGAACACAAAGGAGGAGGGGTCCAGCTCGGGACCTCAGCTGCTCTCCCCCACCCTCCCATTCCTCCCTTCTGGGGCCAGAGCTGCCCGTGCCCCGCTCTGGCGCAAGACCCTCACCAGTCGCAAGTGGGCACTCTCTGGAGACTGGGCCTGGAAGGCCATGCCCAGGGGCTGCTTTGGGCTGAAACTGGATCGGATCGGGACCTTCAGTGGTTTGGGGTGCTAGGCCTGGAGAGACCTGGAGGTGAGCGGGCCGGCAGTGAGGGGTCAGCAAATGTAAGGGGAGACCTCAGGGCATGAATTGTGGGGAGTGCCTGGAGTGGGGGGGCGGGGGGAGGGGGGGAAGCCGGCCCCAGGATGGGTTGTGGGGCAGAAAGAGCTTTGTGCTGGTGGGGTAACACAATGAGCGTGGACATGGCAGCGCTGACCTTCATGCTGCCTGAGCCGTGTGGGGGATGTAGGGCCCAGCCGGTGTCTGGCTGCTGGGCAGCTCACCGGCCATGCCTGTCCGCAGGTGGAGAAGGAGCCTGCGGAGGACCAGCTCGGGACAAGACGGGAAGGAGCACGGCCAGCCAGCGGCTGCAGCCCTGAAGCTCAGGCGAGGAGCACGGAGGAGCCGCATGGCGCTCCTGCTGCCCCTCAGCCCGCTCCTCGTGCGTGAGGACTCGCTCGCTAATTAAACAGAGCTAATTAACTGCCGTGTCCGAGCTCACAGCACCGCCTCCGCGAGAGGCGCCTCGCTCAGACCCAGGGACTGCGCCAGGGGGGCGAGGACCCTCCATGGCCCCTCACCGCACCTCCTCTCCCACCCCGGGCCGCCGCCGCCCGCCGGGAGGTGGCGGCAGAGCCCGCGACACGGCTCCGGCCCCAGCACCGGCCCCGGCTCCGGCTCCGGCGGCGGCGCGGCCCCCACGCGCGGGGCCATTTTGGGTGCTCGCCGCCATTCCGGGTGGGCCGGGCGGCACGCAGCGGCCCGGGGCTGGCGCTGCGGGGCCGCTGCCAGGTGGCTGTGGGAGCAGGCGGCTGAAATATCGATCGTGGGCCCCGCTCGGGGGCACGGGGCTGCTGCGTTGGCTCATCCCGCCCGCACTCTGCCCCCCTGCGCGGGGAGCTCGGCTGCCGGAGTGTTTGCTGAGCAAACAGAGGGCCTCCCGTGCGTGCAGGGGGTGTCCAGGCAGCTCCCCCGACCCCGCGGCCGGCTGCTGTGGAGGGGGTGCAGGGGGGCTCCCCCCCGCCGAGGGATCACACCCCTTCCGGCTCCGCGGCTGTGTTGCACCAGCTATCCCCCCCTGGCCTTTAAGAAAAGGTCGTAACCTCGGCCGGGGCTAAACTTAGCCGCCTGCACCTCCGTGCACCGGGAATAGCAGCTGTATAAGGAGAGTTGGGTTACGTACGAGATGTGTGACCCCTTGCTAGACGCCCCCCCACCCTCCCTCTCCATCTTGAGAGTGTAGCTGGAGTCCTGCTTGGCTGAGCCTTGAGGGAGGCCAGTTTGGCCCTCCACATCTGCAAGCCCACATCCCATGCCTTCCCAAACCTTCTTCCTTTCCCCCCTGTCTCCTCTTAGGCACCACATTCCAGGTGCCTGCTCCCTGGGTACCCCCCTCCCAAGGGATGGAGGCTTTCAAGCCTAGCATGGGTCTGTCCCACAGAGTCCAGGCTTGGGCTGCACCAGCCCTGCTGCTTCCCAGCGGAGCACACTGAGCCAGCACGGCACGGCTTGGAGAGGCTCTCCAGCACGTGGGGTGCCAGTTGGGCCACGGTGGCTGTCACGCGGGGAGCACTCCCTTCTCACACACTCCAAACCCAGCCGGCCAGCAAAAGGCGGGCCAAGGTGGTGGAGGCACGCCGTCAGCTCTCGGGGCAGTGGGCAGGATTTCCGCCGTCACGTCCCGCGGGTAGCAGCAGCGCTGCAGTTCCTCATTAACATGGTCCTCACGCTGTGCCGCGCAGCCTGCTGGGGAGGCAGCCGCATTCAGAGCACGCCTGGCTAAACCCATGCAGGGGAGACAGAGAAAGGAATGGGGCCCTAAGAGCAGGGACCGGCGGCCATCCTTGCTCACGTTGTGATGGCAGGGAGTGGGCCTGGAGACCCGCTGCTCCCTCGGTGTGGGAGGCTTGGGGGACCCACTGCTGCCACGTGCGAGGGCCTAAAAAGGGGGAGCGAAGCAGGCAGCAGCCCAGCACAACCCTCTCCTTTGTTGCCCAAGGATCGCAGGCCATTCCCCGTGCTGCACGCAGCAGCGAGCCCCCAGGTGTTAGCCCCCCTGTTGCAACCACGACACACCACCACCACCACCACCACCACCACCACGAGGGGCTTTGTCTGCCCTGCTACACGCAGGAGGGACACCCCCCCACACACCACACCACACATGGCAACGGAGACCCTCGCCCCCCTCCTCCCCCCAACCCAACGCCCGCCTCGGGGCCCTTTGTTGCGCGGGCGGGGGCGATCGCTGGGCGCACGTAGCCCGGCCCGGCCCCCGCGCTGCCATTCGGCGGCGGCACGGCGGGGCGGAGCGGGGGGGGCGCTGCCTCCGCGGCTATAAAGGGCGGCGGCGCGGCGCCGAGCCACCTCCTCACTGCGCGCCAGGCACCGAGCGGAGGCAGCCGGTAACGGGCTGGGGGGGGGGGGGGGTGTGGGGGAGGTGTTCGCCACCGCAGCCCCGCTGGAGGCCGGGAAGGAGGGTGGGGGGCCGGGGGGGGGGCGTCGTGTGGCCGCCCCCTGTGCACAGCGGGGCCGCGTGGCGGTGGGGCCTGGGGGCACAAAGGCGGGCGGCACAAAATGGAGGCGGTGGGGAAGGGGGATGAGGGAGAGGGATGGAGGGGAGGGCTTCACGGGTAAAATGGGGGGGGGGAGGGTGGATGCCGGGGGGCGGTTGGGGGTGGTTGGGGGCGGTCCCCGAGTGTGCGGTGGGGGGGGCCGTTAACGGTGCGGCGGGGCGGGACGCCGGGCACGGCAGGGAGCGGCGGGGCGGCAGCCGGGCCTGGCTCTGGGGTTTGGCGTCCTCACACCTCACGGCTGCTTCTCTCCCCGCAGGAACATCCCCGAGAGGCAAGATGGTGAAAGTCGGAGTCAACGGGTGAGCGCCAGGGCCGGGCTGCGGCACCGGGAGGCGCCCAGCGGGGCGGGGTTGCAGGGATGTGCACTGGGGGGGGAGGACGGGGCAAGGTCGCCTGAAGGACGTGGGGATGAGCACTTGGGGATGAGCAGCAGTGCTGCATGGAGACCCCCTGCACCCGCAACTAACGGCCCCGGGGAGGGCGGGGTGCTGAGTCACTTCCCTGCAGAGACGCGGGGTGAGTCACCCAGGAAGTACCGGCGCTGTCGGTACGGCCCCGTCTCCATTTGGGGGTCCCCTGCACCCCAGTGCAGGCTGTGGGGCCGGTGGCTCCCTATGGAAAGGTCGCCAGGTGGATCGTGTGTCGGCAGCGCCCTGGGAATGTGACCTTCTCCCACCCTGCTGAGGAGTAACCGGATCCCCTAGGGCTTTCAGTAAATTTAGCGCCTGACCTTTCTGGCGAGGTTGCTCTGGCTGGGGGTCGCTCTTAATCTTTAACGATGGCTTCTTGGCCTTTGGACACTGCTGTGGGACTCCGTCCTGCCCTTCTGGGCAAGGAGCAGTGGATGTTCTTCGATGCCCAGTCAGGCATGTTGCTTGCTGGTCCTCCTCATCTGCATCTATTTTTCTCCCCAGATTTGGCCGTATTGGCCGCCTGGTCACCAGGGCTGCCATCCTGTCTGGCAAAGTCCAAGTGGTAGCCATCAATGATCCCTTCATTGATCTGAACTACATGGTGAGTTGCCTTGGAGTGCCCCCTCTGGGCACTGTGTGTGCCTTGCATCTCCTTGAATAGCACAGTGGGGCAGGAAGTTCCCCTAGCTCTGTTCTAGCTGCTCCCCATGGAAACTATGTGTGGGGCTGCAGGTGGATTAAGGGACAAACGAGACATAGGGTTGCAGGCTAGGGAGATACGGCAGAGCCAAGTACAGAGTAGCAGTTGGACAAGGTCACTGAGAAGGTGGAGAGCTGAGATTGTGGCATAGGCAGAGCAAGGGGTGGGGAGATTGCAGCCAGGATGTCTGACTTTCCTTCCCCGTTCTCCTTGCTAGGTTTACATGTTCAAATATGACTCTACTCATGGCCACTTCCGGGGCACTGTCAAGGCTGAGAATGGGAAACTTGTGATTAACGGGAATGCCATCACCATCTTCCAGGAGTAAGTATTTTTCTCTGCTTGCCTCTTTGGAGAATGAAAGCAAGTGTCTTGTAGAACAGCTCTTAAGATTTCATCTATCCTCAGGCGCGACCCCAGCAACATCAAGTGGGCAGATGCTGGTGCCGAATATGTTGTGGAGTCCACCGGTGTCTTCACCACCATGGAGAAGGCTGGTGTAAGTATGCCACCGTTGCATGTGGAGAGATGGGATACTGCTGCTCCTTCATGTGGGTCACATTGAGAACCCTGTGGGTTCTTCAAGATTGAGAGGAGATTGTCTGAGGAAGCGTCTTACTGCTTAGCTGTGGGGCATTGCAGGTTATCTAATCACTTTCCCTTTTTCCAGGCTCACCTGAAGGGTGGTGCTAAGCGTGTCATCATCTCCGCCCCCTCAGCTGATGCTCCCATGTTCGTGATGGGTGTGAACCATGAGAAGTATGATAAGTCCCTGAAAATTGTCAGGTAAGGAGAAGGATGCTTCCTGGCCTGGAATTTTGACCAGCTGCTTGGGATCTCATCTCCATAGATAATGTTGCCTCTGGCTGATTTGTCTTTCTTCCTCAGCAATGCCTCTTGCACCACCAACTGCCTGGCGCCCTTGGCCAAGGTCATCCATGACAACTTTGGCATCGTGGAGGGTCTTATGGTAGGTCTGGAGCTTGCTGATCAGGAGGGAGCCCTACCTCCAGCTTTCTCATGTGTGAAGAAAAGCATCTGTACTCCCTACCTCCCTTGGGGTGGAGGGGAGGTGTCTGAGATGCTTTTTTGAGACATAGCTGTGTTCTCACTTTTGTGCTCTTTCCCCCCCCACCAGACCACTGTCCATGCCATCACAGCCACACAGAAGACAGTGGATGGCCCCTCTGGAAAGCTGTGGAGGGATGGCAGAGGTGCGGCCCAGAACATTATCCCAGCATCTACTGGGGCTGCTAAGGCTGTGGGAAAAGTCATCCCTGAGCTCAACGGGTGAGTGTTGGCCTTCCTTGGGTGTAAGGAGGAGGTGGCAGCCAGTGCTTGGCTGGCTCTGACCTGTTTCTAGCAGAATGGCGTGCTGGCAGAGGGATGCTGGGTGCTGTTCCCTGCTGACTCATGTCTCTTGCAGGAAGCTTACCGGAATGGCTTTCCGTGTGCCAACCCCCAACGTCTCTGTCGTGGACCTGACCTGCCGCCTGGAAAAACCAGTAAGTGTTGTGGACAAGGACTAACGATCTCCAGGCTTGCTCCTGCGTCCTCTAGAGATTATTTTTACCTGGAATTACCCCTTGTGCATCCATTTCTTCCCTAGAAAAAAATGATCTTGGTGAAGAAAAGCACCTGACATGCATGACGACTGCTGTACAGCTCCCAGTGTCTGGGCTGCAGCTGTGTTTTTCCTCCCTGCCCTCCCCTGCACTGCTGACAATTGTGTGAGCTGGGATCTGACAATCTTAACTTTTGCCTCTTCTTAGGCCAAGTACGATGACATTAAGAGGGTAGTGAAGGCTGCTGCTGATGGGCCCCTGAAGGGCATCCTGGCATACACAGAGGACCAGGTAAATGGCTTCTATTATCAGCCTGTGATTAGGGGTGCTTGCGTCACTTTGCTGATGGTACCAGCCTTGCTGGAATTCTGTGTTTGACACTTCTGGTTCAGGCTGTTAGCTGACTGTGGGGTTGAAAATGTTTTACCATATCTTCTCTGTTCAGGTTGTCTCCTGTGACTTCAATGGTGACAGCCATTCTTCCACCTTTGATGCGGGTGCTGGCATTGCACTGAATGACCATTTCGTCAAGCTAGTTTCCTGGTATGCACCGCCTTGGGGTGGTGGGAAGGCTCTCTGTGTGGGGTAGGGGCTTGGCAGTTCCGTTGCCTATCTTCTGTTCATAAGCACCAGCAGACAGTGCATGGTGATACATAGGCACTTGTAGAGTTGGGGTGGCTCCAGCATGTGAAAGTCTCTGAAGGGAAATGGTTTTGTATCTGAAATGGCTGCAGCTTTCTTCCCTTAATGGAAGGTGGTGGGTGGGATGTTGCCTGCTTTATAAGAACTGCATGGGAAGTCTTCTGAGGCAGTTAAGTGTTCTGGGTGGAAGAGCATTAACATACAGGAACAGGTCAGTCCTGACAGCATTTCTGTCTCTCCAGGTATGACAATGAGTATGGATACAGCAACCGTGTGGTGGACTTGATGGTCCACATGGCATCCAAGGAGTAAGCCAAGCACGCAGACCCCCTGCTGCCTAGGGAAGCAGGACCCTTTGTTGGAGCCCCTGCCCTTCACCACCGCTCAGCTCTGCATCCTGCAGTGAGAGGCCAGTTCTGTTCCCTTCTGTCTCCCCACTCCTCCAACTTCTTCCTCCACCTGGGGGAGGTGGAGAGGCTGATAGAAACTGATCTGTTTGTGTACCACCTTACATCAATAAAAGTGTTCACCATCTGAAATGCCTTGTCTGTCTTAGTGGGAAATCAGAAGGAATTCAGCAAATGTTAGGCGCCTGCTTTAAGATGGGGCCTGCCAGCCCAGCATCACTGGGCCATCTCTAACAAGTGCTCTATAGTGTTCTGTGCCCAGTTCTATGCTGACAGGCTATGAATCCAGGCAGCAGAGACATGGGGAATGCCAGCTGGTGGTTTGGACAGCTCTGGTTACGCATAGGTGTGGAGCAGTCCTGGGATACGTGATCTGTAAAGAACAGCAAGCACCCAGCTTCACTGAGCACAAGGCTGCTGCCTGTGGAGCTGTGGTATGCAGGCTGATGAGCTACCCATGCCTGTGGGGAGGGGTGGGACTTCTGCCCTTGAGCCAAAATAAGGTGTGGTGCATGGCTGTGACTGCAAGACTGGTAGAATGGAAAGCAGCTCTGCTTCTCCATCTCCCTTCCAGCTCTCTGGATTTGCTTGTCTGATGGGTGCATGCAGAATGAAGTGCTGAGAAATGACTTTGCTGCATTTGATTTGGCAAAATGGCACAGAAAGCAGTCTTTCTCACCCTTCTTTACTAGCAAAGTTACAAAGAGGATTTTTCATTCACTTTTACAGAGTTTAAAGTGAATCAAATTGCCCTGGAGGAGGCCTGTGGTGGTAGCTAGAATTAAGCACAGCCCTGACTTGCAGGAGCGGCAGTTGCAGTCGAGCTCGAGTACTAAATCTCTGCAAGTATCAGCCCTCTGCCAGGAGCTGCATAACCTCTTCCTGGAAGCAGAGCAGGAGCTGAGCCTTCCCTGACCTATGAGTGGTAGGATAGATAAGCAATGCACTGCCACCAAAACTGTGTGGTACTCCTTTTCTATTAAATTTACCAGGGCTGTGAGCGGTATCAGAGGGTTCGTGTTGCTGTCTGTGTGGGAGGCAGGGTTGGAACTGCTGTCTGGAGCCCAGCTGCTTTTAGAGCCTGATCCTGGGGCAAGGATTTGGGCTGGAATACAGTTTCCTGGAGCTGCTTGTCTCCAGTGATATAGCTGTGTAAAAACTAAATGTTTACTGGACTGGGGGCAATGACTCAAAGTTGCTTTGTTTAGGCAAAATAGACCAAAGGCAGATTATTCAACCTTACAGTATGAACTGGGACTCTGAGCAGCTTGTTAGCTGTGGGACAGCAGCAATACCTGACTTACCCTGTAAACAGCCCTGTTGGAGCTTTAAGTAGCTCTGGAGATAAGTTTCAGCTGCCAGAAGGTCTTTGGCTCTGATGGGGCTCACCAGATGCAGCCCTCCTGTGTTGGTGGGTTTCTGCCATGGAGTGGGTTAGCCCGTGGCCCTGTCAGGCTTCCAAGCATGCCATGTGTGGGTCCCATCCTGTCTTAAATCGCTGTGCTTGGGTGCTTTGAATGGCTGGCCTGTGTGCTACTGCCTGCATACTTGTGTGCGTGCCAGTGGGCTCCTTTGATGACATGGAAGTGCTGGGAGGCAAACACCTTGAGGGGGAGTTGCCTATTTTCTCCATGTAAAACAAAGATATTAAGATATTTTTGAACTGAATAGCCTGGTTTTAAGGTAGTCTCCTTTTTCATTTAAGTCTTATGTTTCCTGAGCAAGCTAAGGCTGCCTGAAAAATTCACCTAGAGCAGAGATCTTGTTATTTATCAAGAAAGAGTCCTATCAAATTACTGTGGGAGCGAGAGCAAATTAATACAACCTGGGAGGTGGGGTAGAGTAGGGAGTGGAGGAAGAGTACCTGTTGTTCTGAGGAACAGCAACTGCTGTGAACGTTTTGGATAGAAAGTTTCGTTCTGTTTTCATTAAAATACTAATTTTATAATTTATAATCTTCCTTGAAGAATGATACAGGCAGCTAGGGGGAGCAAGCTGGGAACCACAGAATTTAAAACACGGTTGCTCTTGTATGGAAATAATGAGAGAGAGCTTGGCAAAAAAAGCCGTGCAGCCCTTAGACCGCCTGGAGGGCTCAGTTTCCTGAATCATCCTACAAGCTCCCTAGGTCCTTCCTCCAAATCCTCGTTTTGCATCCGGACACTGTGCCTGCAGATGGCACCACAGCAAGGCCCCTCTGGACAGATGGAAAATGTAGCTCAGTGTCTAGCCACCGCCGGTGCCACACTGTCCCATAAACTGCAGCTCTGTTGTAAAAAATGATTAAATATATATATATTGCCAATTTGAAAGATGGCCATTGGGATAAAGAAGGAAGCTCTGCTTTTGTGGCTGACTCTTATTCTGTAGAAGAGTTTTTGACTATGCAGAGGAGCTCTAGGTTTGCTCGTAAAACAGTTTGAAGGAAAACTCATAGAAACGATTGCTCAGGGGAGGCAGGCTCTTGGACCGGCATAAAGAGGTTCTTGCTCAGCAAAGGAGCTAGAAGCAATCATGCCACTCTGCCAGGACAAACCGGCTCCAAGAACAGCTATGGTTAGCCAGAAACCACTCTGGTTTCTGAACTTCTGAGCACAGCTGGGAGGGAGAGGTACCTGCGAGACGGGTTCAGTCCTCTGCAGGGTTATGCTGACACAAAGCACACCAGTCAACCCAAGGGAGATCTCCGTTAGCCAATCATTTCTAGGGGTGGTCAACTGCAAATTATTTTTTTTTTTCATCTTTTTTTTAAGACAGAGGAAATTCAAATGAAGGTGTGGTATGATAATTAGCAGTGCTGTTAGAGGAAAATGCCCTTTATGGCAATTTTAAATGTTAAAATAATTTAATACATCACTGGCTTTTGCACACACTATCACACATGCATTACTCCCCAAGAAATGGCTGGAGTAGTCCTCAGACCACCTTCTGAAGATGTCAGCGTGAAAATTCAGCCTTAAGCAAAATGTTGTGTAGTGAAAAATCATCTTGAGCAGTTGTGGAAACTAACTCATGCTATGCAAATAGCACAACAAAATGTAACAAAATAGCAACTGCATAAGCACAGTAAAAAGAAAGCTTTGGCCACTCAAACTGTCCACTTCTCAAGTAAACTAGGGGCTGATCAAATCAATAAAAAAGCTCTGTGCAAGGAAGATACAGATCTTGGATAGAAAAGACTATGAGGCAACGCACATATTGGACATTAGTATGAGACAAACACCTTAAATGACAACATTCCAAACTCTTCTTTGTAACAGATGCCATTCACAAAACACAGGTTCACAGCTTAGTCGTAGTACACAAACAGTGCTGTGTGCACAGTCACTCACAAAAAGCAGGCGTTTCACTAAAAACAAGCTGCCTACATTTTGGCAATCTTATTTATATACACTGCAAAACCAAATAATTTGTTGCTTACTCTTGTGAGCTGAATATAATTTCTTACTACGGCACAGCTAACTTACCTCCATGTATTATCTTACTATAGCAGTGGCATCTTATCTTCTCGAGGGAATTATTTTCAATTAAATGTACATCTCCTAGAAGAAACAATAGTAATGTGTTATAGTTTACTGCACAAGATTCAAAGAGACAGTCTTCGAAGAGCAGTAGCTGTAGTCAAATGAAAATAGAAGAAAAACTCATAAATAATAGCAAATTAAATTTAAAAGAGCCTAAAAAAAGGCAGGTTTTAAGGAAAATATGTGACAAATAAAAAAGGTAGTATTAAAATCTTTTTCAAATGCATCTCAGACACAGGAAAGCTGCCAAAGAGCCATAAGATGGAATGGGAGCATTTAGGGAAGGCCACGGTAGAAAAGTAAAAGCGATGTTGTTGCCATCAGTAGGGGTATTCCCAGATTAACAGATTTTTCCCTCAGCAGAGGTGAGACAAAGACACCATTGCCAACTGAAGTGAACTTGAGAATATCTCCACGATGTGGAGCAGCAACCTGTCAGTATCACGTGTAAATCTCAGATGGTTCGGGGCATGAAACAGCTGAACAGTTAACTAAGCTGTAATTCATTATGCACATCAGACCCGACACCAGAGGATTAGAAATTTACAGATGTGATGGCAGATTTTTAGAAAGGCTCACCAAGGAGTCCAGAAAGTAGAGAGAAATATCAGTTTTACCTCTGTATAAAACAGTTCAGCTGAAGCCCAGCATGAAGAAAAGAGTTAGTCAGCACCTGGTTGACAGTGAAGCAGTGGGGTAGGCTCCGTGTTGCTTTCATTGCAATAAACTATGCCTCCGAGGTCTGTTTGCACCCTTGGCTGCATTTGTCAATGTGATTGCTAGTAAGAGTAACTCGTGTTGAAGATCAAGTGGATTTAGAAAAGACAAGAGTGGCCAAACCTTTTAAAGCTAGTTTGTAATCTCCAGCTTTTTGGTTACCAGCCTGGTGTATGTGCTGGACCCATAAGAGCACACTGAAGTTTCACTGAATGCATACGGCCTCCAGCCTCCCCAACTCCTCATAATCCTTGTATGCCATTCTCAGCCTGATTAAACAGCCTTCTAGATCATTCTCATGGGCAAAAACTCTTATTCACTTTTTTTTGAGGAGCTAAAGAGACTAAACTTTTCACTCTCAAAGCATTTTTCTCCAGCCCAGAATCGAGTTAGGACTTTTTGCTCCAACTACTACAAAATGTGATGGGAACGAGGACAAAAACACACCAGTGCCAAACAGGAATAAAAGATGTTTAAAAACAACTGGCTGAGAACTCACATGAGGCTGCTGCTTCCTCAGCCTTTCCAGAGCTCCTGTTGTCCCAGATATGGTCAAACACTATTATTCCTTGCTCTTAGATTTATCTATGCATAGCTTACATATTGGCTATATGTGTATGGTAACAGAGCCTGTTTTAGCCCTATTTAAAAACTTAAACTATGAAATTATATTTCAATGCCTCTCAGCATTTTGTTTGAGGCATTTACCCCTTTTGAGACTCTTGGGATATTATCTCTACGTATCAAAAATGGTAACAGATTTGTCTATCAACTTCTTCTCCCTCCATGTCCGTGCAGACTTCTTCCATTATTCCTGATTTTTACCTTCCTCCTCGCTGGTTTCTCATTGGTTTCCATACGTGGGCTGTCAGGCTCATCACTTAGGTAACTTGTTCACCCATCTGCCCAGTCATTTTTAAATGGGTCTTCCCCAATTCATTTAAGAATTGACATCAACAAACCATGAATTTCAGCAGCCAGCACTTTTTCATCACCAACGAGATTAGAGTGCTGCAGAAAAGCAGCTGCAACACTATGCTTCTTTCCAGGGTCACTCACTCCATCTCTGTCAAGCAGCCTCAGGCATTGCGTAGCGGCTTGTTCACACCACAGCACCCCATGCATTTCTCCCCATCAGAGCGCTCTAGGTCACCTGTACCTGGAAAAGGGAAAGTGTTCATCCTGAGAAGATCCTGTCAAGAATTCTCCTTAATTACTAATGGCTTGGAAGTGCTACATTCCCCTACGACCACATTCTGCTCTTTGCAAATATAGAACAGACATATCTGATGAGTACTTCCTTTTTTTTTTTTTCCTTCATTTAGGACTTTTTTTTTTTTTAATCCCAGTCAAGAAAAAGGCTTATATTACTGCAAGGATTGATTTTCCTTTAAATATAACTTGAACAATGTGTTAGCATCCTTAGATATCCACCTATAGGTATTTATTCCTGAGGTCATCAGCCACTCATATAACTTTTTTTTATACATCGCAATTATTTTGTCATCCCTGTGTTCGTCTTCCTCCACACACAGTCACTGCATTTGTTACAATGTTTATTTTATTTTTATTAATTGAGGTCAAGTTTTTTTTATTACTTTTATTAATTATTTTCAAGTATTACTGTCACATGGCCACTTACTCAAGGAATTGTTTTACTGAAAGCTATCTTCTCATGCATACTAAATCACAGCTTTTCGGATAACTGAAAAAAAACACTCTCATCTTTCCAAAGATCTTCCACTTAAATCACACTTTCCTGATACTTCTCCTAAATAATTCCACTGTAAGAAAAGGCTATATAATACCGTACAGTTCTCTGTTATGATATTTTTGTCCTGGGTGATATCTTGATTTGTTTCTCAGTCGATTTCTTGTCTTTAGGCAACCACCAATTCTAACTCAATCTTCATCTGTCATAAGGACATGTAAAATCATTGCCTTACTTGGGCATGCCATTATTTGTAACTTGCTGAGAAGCTCCCCATGGCATAGCATATTCTTTAGTATTCCCATCCAAAGTCTCCCATGACAACATAATTTTCCTTTTCACATGAAGCAGAGAGGTACTTAAGAAATAAATCACTGTGTTTTGTTTGGTGACTGAGGATTATACAAAAGACCTTCCAAAGCCCTAATGAACGTGTGTGTCAGATCATACTGTTTTGCTGTTGGCTCTAGAGGGAATGTGTTTTTTAGCACAGCTTGCAACTGCAATTCATGATTGCCCTTCCCTATTCCACCTTTACCAGTGGGTTAGACTGGTGAGCTGGGAGTTCTATGATGTGATGTTGAACTTCAAAAATGTCAGTTAATCACATTTCTTCCTGTCCTGAGAACTTTTAGTTCCTCTTGCATGTTGCCCAGATGCACAGTCTTCTGCGGAAGCTTAAATTGTTGCCTCTTCCCATGTGTTGCAATATTGATTCAACTTGATGGTGACATCTTTTAGTGGCTGCTTGAACCCCTTTTCCATAGCATTACCTTAGTATCTTCCTGGCTATTGTAGCTGCTTTCCAAGCTAAGAAATCTACACACCTTCTGTCAGGGGGCCTATAGCATCCTCTCCTTGCTCGCATTCCAAGAAAAAATGACTCAATCATTTAACAAATTCACATCTAAAACAGTTCTCACAGTCTCATACTTCTTTTGGAAGATTTTCAATGGTGACTGAACTTCCCTTAAGCTGCCTGTAGCCCATCCAGTCCTCCTTGCTGCCTTACCAATTGTTCCCAGCATTAATCACCATCAGTAGGGGCTTGTCAGATGATTTCATGAGCCTGCCCATGCATCATAAGATGCATCTCCAAGGAGACAGCACTCCACTGTGTTCTGAGCTAATTCTGACCTCTCTTCAGGTAGAAGTGGAGTTCTTCGTGCAGAAAACATCAGCACGAGTCTGCACCACCGTTGGATGCTCTTAGGATCACTCGACTGCAGCTGGAATCGACAAAGCTGCTGACACAGCCAAGGCCCTGGTGAGGGTTTATCATCTGGCCTAGCTCCACCTTGGCTGACTCACAGAAGGACTTCAAACAAGGCCTGCCATCTATTCTCAGCTCTTCTGCAGAGCTGACAGGCAGATCTCTCCTTAGAAGATCACCACCGCCATCTAAACATAGAAAGAGTTTTGCAGCAGAGGTATGAGGCTCAGGAAAGCCAATCTCCTAGCTTGAATATAGAAGCAAGAGCACGTTTTTATGCAGCTTTAATCGCTCCTGCCCTCCTAGCTTAGCACAAGAACAAGATAAATAGAATACTAAACAGGTTAATCAAAATCAAAAGCTGCTCCAGTGAAGGCTGTCAGCACCACATTTAGGTCCACCAAAGGGATCCTAAGACAGGGAAAAGCTATCTCACACAAAGCTGACTCATGGGGCAGGGACAGAGCCTCCAGCAGAAGGTTGCTGGGTGGAAAGCACCACCAGACAGCTGAACAGACAGACAAGAGGCTTTTTCAGTTATGATGTATGATCTAAAATAGATGGGACCCAGGAATGAGCAAAGGGAGGGAGAGGGCTCAGACCTGCTTAACAAAAGGAAAAATTACCTGGGCTATGTAGTGGTTGGGAGACTGAACCCTTCCTAGAGCCTGTAAGAACATCCCATGTCCCCGTGATGAGGTGCAAGGAGGGTGATGTGGGAAAATCTGGTAGGCTTCGTGAAGAAACTCAGTCAGCCTATCTTGGCAGACAGTGTCTTTGGTATGAAAATTCACCTTTCACATGAAAGAGGAAAGAGGAAGGAGAGGCCACTCTGCCTGCCACTAGATCATAAACACATTCAGCAGGGAGACAGGGCTTAGTCCTGTTTTACAGCAAAATGCCTGGCATTGTCTGTTGGAGCACCTCGCCAAGAGGCTGATCTCAGCACAGAAAGCATGGAGTACAGCAGCCAAGGTAAAGAACTGCATCCCTCCCTCCAGCTCAAAGGCTGGCAGTCTCCCCCAGTGCCTTATGGAGGCAGGATGCTGACAAGTGGTTATGTCCCAGCTCTTGCATCAAGGGATGGTTTTCATGCCACTCCCACTGCTGTTTAATACTTGCACCTGTCCTCACCAATACACAATAGTCCAAATGTTGGAGAGAGAGAAGCTGTAGCAAACACTAGCATGTTCCCAGGCTGCCACAGTGAGTCTGCACCAACAC
The DNA here is from genome assembly GCF_009769625.2 of Cygnus olor. NCBI lineage: Eukaryota > Metazoa > Chordata > Aves > Anseriformes > Anatidae > Cygnus > Cygnus olor. The sequence continues at coordinate 100,626,784 of NC_049169.1, forward strand.
GGACTTCCACGGTGTGGGGAAGCTGAACCAGCCTGCCTAAATACTCAATGGGAGGGCTTCACCGTCAGTCCAGAGACATGATCATAAAACCATGGTCTTTGACGGATGGTCATGTAGATAACTAGACAGCAGTCACATCTGAAAGGTCCTGAGATGGATGCTGGCAGAAGGATGGGCCCAGATGCATCCTTCCATGGGAACCCATTCAGTAAGACACATCCATGTCTGGACTGTACTTGGGCAATAAACATTCACATTAATACGTGGATGCTGAGATAGGACTTTGTCCTCTGCATGCCAAGGTCCACTCTGGACTCTGGTGCACTAGGGAGTAGATTAGGCTCAACTGCAACATGTTCACAGGCAAGCAGGGTCAGCTGGAGAGTGTACCTGACCTGCTCCTCCAACATTCATTTCATCAACTCATCTGCTGGGTCCAGGATAGGAAAAGGCCCCCTCCATCCACCGACAAGCTGCCCCTGCAACCAAGATTTTGAGAAAGCTTAGGCCAAACAAAGATTTTGAATGGGTTGTGGTCTGAGGATAAACGAGACTCATGATTATGCGCCATGAGATGACTACAGGTGTTCGCAAAGACTAAGCAGCCAAAACCTGGGTCTCCACTAGACAATTTCTTCTGACACTGCTTCTTGAGCCAGCGCTGCAGTGAGGTGTCGTGGAAGAGGGGTGAGACTGGGGCATCAAGAAGCAACACAGTGCTGAACAGTTCCTAGATACCACAGTTCCAGAGAAAGCATGCTAGATACTCCCCAAAAGGAACAGAGAGGACCCTACAGAGTAGAGTTACATAAATGGAAGATCCACATCTCCTCATATCCAGCATCAAAGATGTGAAGTCACTACTGAAGGATAGGCAGATGCAGGGGAGATTATCCAGTCACCACTGGAGGCTTTGGGCCATGCTTCCCGTGCTGAGAAGTCACAGAGGGAAAGGATCAGCATTGCATGTCCAGCCAGCAAGATCTCATGAGCTTTCATACTGGTGGGGATCAGAACCTGTGACCGGCAATGCAATTCACCAAAGGACATCATCTTGCACAAACGTGATGGAGACATCTCAGTTTCACTGCAAATGAGATTCTGACAAGTAGTGTGGGACTGAGATACCCATGCGTCCTGGTGCACGGGTGTCTGACAGCAGCAGGTGCTCATCTGGGCAATGATTTCTAGAGGCAGAGATGTTGGTCCTTCTACTCTTCATGCTTGAAATCTCTCAGCACACATACTTTAGAGTAGTGGATTTCTTAAGCAGCACAAACAGATCAGAGGCCAAGATATGCATGCCATGGATTACACACGGGGAGAGACAGACTTTGCCAGCTAGTCATAGAGATCTCCACATCAGAGAAAGGGCAGAAAATGCTGCAAGGAAATATATGGGAAAGGGGATTTGCATGAACCACAAGAGCCTTCGGGCAGGACAGAAAGCAATCTTTGAGCTACTGCATGTGAGGCATCATCACTCAAAAGAAAAACCATGGATTAAAGTATTTGGTCTGTTTTCAGTTCTTTTAGGAAGAAAAGATAAAAGGGAAGAGGGAAAGAAATGGAAACAACCAGGGAAGGTGGCGTGGAGGTAAGGCCACGAGGGTGAATGCCCAGTCTCTCCTGAGACCTCCTGTCTGTGCAACAGCATATTGCAAGGGCAGGAGGGGAGCACCCCTGTGCTGGCATTAAGCGCACTGCTGCATGCACCAAACATTCTCCCATCTTCTCGGTGAGAGGCGAGCGTGGCACTGATCCCAGCAGACCATCAGCTAATGAACTGCAGTGTCCCCAAGCCAGCAGCAGTGCCTTGGCCCGGAGGTTTCCTTGCAGCTGGCACAGCCTCACCCTCCCACCCCCAGGAACCAGACCTAACCAGACAGCTTCACATACGCCGAAACACCAACACGTGCTGTAACACGTCTTGCAGCCACGCGCGGAGGACCTCACCCTGCTTAAACACCGACCCTCTGCATTGTGACGTGCAAATGCTCAGGTGCTCATGTGCACGACAGCGTTAGTTATGCAAGCCAAACCTGGGAAGGTAAATTATTGCATTCCCCCAACCCGTATTTTATCTACCTTACCTAATCTTATGGGTGATCCAAAAAAACTCTACTGTGATCTACTTTATCTTCCCTTCGGGGACTTTTGCAAGAGGTGTTTTTCTCTGGAGCTTCACCTGCTTTTGCTGTGCAGCCTGGGTCCACTGATCTGCAGACGACCCTGCAAAACACTGCCTCTCAGCAGGATACTTTTCCCACCCAAAAACATCCCGTCACTGGAGGAGGAAGTGCAAGGTCTACACGGGTAAATGCTACAGGAGATGGTGAGACAGGTGCACCCTAGGCTGGATACAGAACTGAGGACAGGTAAGGAGATGCTCTGGGAAACCTTGGTAAAAAGCTGACGTAGCAGAGGAGACCCAGCTCTTAGGCAGGAAGGTCTCTGCAAGGCACAAGCCATGTTCAGCTTTGTTTCCTCCACAGAAACACAAACCTCTCCTGTCTCTCAGTATTGCTCAGTCATTCCCCTCAGCAACTAACCTCAGCCTGCTGTCAGCTTTATGTAAGTGGTTTTTTGTTTGGTTTTTAAATGGGAATTGGGAGAAAGCTGGAGTGAGGATGCTGGCCTGTGGTGAAGGGGTGCAGACACATCAGAGGAAGGTGCCATCGGCATCAGTGCAGATAAAACAACTCGGTTTGGTTTTATTTTAAGCCTGGAGCCTGGCCCACGCAGTACCAGCGTTATATGTGGCCCTTTGAGGGCTTGTAGCTGCCCAAAGAGGGATCTCACCGCCAGCACCTTCCTGCACGAGGGATGGGAGCATCCTGGGGAGCAGGGCCGGGCAGAGGATGCCCCGCTTCGAGCAATGCAGTCCTGTGCCTGCTGCAGCCCAGTGAGAGCCCACGCCCAGAGAAGCTGTAGAAAAGGCAACCGTCCCGTTTAATGATCCCTCGTCTCTGTAACAAACGCGCCACCGACGCGCAGCAAAGCAAAGTGCACGGTGAGCGGGACTCGGTGTCCCTGCCCCACGGGAGGGGACAGCGGCGGTGCCCGGCACAGCGCCAGGCCTACCCCAATGCCCAGGGAGCAGCGAGGATGGGGACAGCCCAGGGCTCGGTCCAGTTGGCACCAGTGTCAGGTCCAGTTTGCAGGGAGGTACAGCTCTAGTTCGGCTCCTGCGCGGCACGAGGAAGACAGGGGGCAGGCCAGGTGCACCAGGACAGAGCCCGGAGAAGGTGGGTTTGGAGGGCCTGGGGGACAGGTCCTGGAGAACGCTGCTGTGGCAAGTTTGGGGCCACCCTGCCTGAACCGCAGGTAAACCGAAGCGGGGAGAAGGAACAGAGAAAGGGCTGGAGGACGAGCGGCCCAGACAGGGTCTACCTAGCTATTCCCATTCGCAAGACACCTGGTGGCAGGCGGATCTGCCCCAAGGTGGGGGTGGGCCTGGGTGACAGGCGTTTACCAGCAGCTCCGTGTCCCTGACAGTCTCTCCCAGGCGTGGCTCAGACACCCCTTTGCCAGGAGCGGAGGGCCAAGGGAGCGGGACCTCCCCTCATTATCTGATGGAAGCGTCACTGGGGGGATCCCGGTCGGACTCCTCGCTCTCCTCGTTGGGCGCCGACTCGCTGGTGGAGGCCGGGGTGAAGGCAGGAGACTTTCTGTGCAGAAGGATAAAGGGCACAGCAATGTCAGGGGGAGCCCTTGGGTGCTGGCAGGGTGTCCAGCCCGGCTCCAAATGCCCCACACCTCTGCACAATGGCAGCTCCCCTCTCTCTGTCAGGGGCCTCGCCTGTCAGAACTAACTCCAGCATGCAATTCACCCTCTGCAGACACGGCACCATGGCCTGCGCGGAGGCTGCTCACTGGGAGTCCAACAGCCCCAGCTCCGGGACCTGCCCTCTCCCCACACCACGTGAGGACTGGCACTACCGACTGCTACCACAGGTATCTTGGCCTTCCTGCTTACCTGTCCCCAGACTGGGTGATGAGCCGCCGGCAAGTCTCCATCTGCACGTCCAGACCTCGCTTCATGCTGCACATCTCCATGTATTCATGCAGGTGCCGGTTCATGTCGTTCTTGGCCGTGGCCAGCTCCAGCTGCCAAAAAGGAGATGGTGCAGAGATAAGCCCAGGGCACACTGCGCTGCAGAGCAGGGGGCATGGCCAGACCCAAGGCTGACATCCTCTCTGTGACCAACTACCTGCTCTAGCAGTTGGTTTCTCCCTCCTCCAGGGACCCATTCCCCCATTTCCCACCCTTCTCTCACTCCCTCCTCCTCACACCTCTATTTGGTCGATGGTTTCCTGGTACTCCTTCTCACGGCTCTTGAACAACGACTCTGTGTCCTTGATCACCTTCTCCAGGCTGTCATCCTGTTGCTGGGGAGAGCAGAAAGCATGCTTAGAGGCAGGCAAGTGTCCGTGATAAACCAGGGGAAAGAGAGAGAAATCAGAGAGAGAACTGGCAGCAGTGGATAAAAGAAGAAAATTCATGAGCAATATAGCCAGGGTGACAGACAGGGCATGAGTCAGTCCTGTCAACACGTGGCAGAGAGACCTGAGATATGCCACACCGGACAGCAAATACATCAGCCCAGAAAAAGCCCAGCAAAGCCCAGAAACTTTGGAGAACACAGCCGATGCCTTGATGCTCTACACACAGGCTGTGTTCAAGCACTACATGTCCCCAGCGGACCACCGAGGTTCAAAGGTACAGGATAGCAGGGGCTTTGGCCAGACTTTGGGGCCACAGTTTGGGCAGAGTTGCTGCCCTAGATGTGCTGTGGGCAGAGACAGAGAGAGGGCCACAAGAACTCAGCACAGCTTGAAGATCCATCTGGGACTGGAGAAAGCATCTGCATGGGCCTCTGAGGGACAAAGGGGCTCTGAAGCCTGGTCACCGAACGAGCACCTCCCCAGACTCCAGCAGGACCAAGCACCCCAGACAGCAAGCACGAGCCCAGGGCTAAACCCAAGAGGGAGGCTGGCACCACCGTTACCTCCCCCTGCACCTCTGCAGCAGCAATGGCGTATCCGGAGAAGTCCTCCCAGAGGAGCAGCGTCTCTTCCGTCTCCTCCCACGTGAGGCTGTCACAGTCATCTTCAAAGTCGTATTCCCTCCTGTGGGTGAGGGGACGGCATGTCAGCACCAAGCAGAAAAACGCTCACAGGGAGGACAGGCAGAGCAGGGGGTTGTGCCGGCGCTGAAACCCTTGCCCCCGCTCGTGGGCAGGGCTGCAGCTCTTGGATGTCTGCGCATGGGTGAGTTCAGGCATGCCCAAAACCAACAGCTGACGGAGAAAGGGCCAGCTTTATGGTCAGGAGCCCCAAACCGAGGCAATGACTCACAAAATCCAGGAGCAGTGATGAGAGGAGGGGCACGGACAGAGGGAGGATGGTTCAGCACTGCTGCTCAGCAGGCACGTGCCACCCAGGAGGGCATTGCCATGGAGGCGAAGGCACAGGGGAACTGAAGCAAGCCCTAACGGGAAAACTGAACATCCTCATCATCCTCAGGAGGCTGTGGGGATGGGAGAGGGCTGCAAGCACCCAGGGACAGGAGGGCACAGCTACAGAGTGCAAACAGGCACTGGGAGCAGCATCCCCCCCACAGCCAAGGAGGGCTTAGGTACTGGTCAGTCCCACCTTGGTGCAGCCACAGGGCACGGGGCACAAACACCAGCCCTGATGGAGCTCCCACCTCACCCTCACCCTGAAACAGAAGCTGCAGACTGCTCCCATCCCTTACGTCCCCAGCCATCAGCCTGCACGTCCAGAGTGCCCACAGGGGAACCTGGTGCCCAGCGGGGTGGAGAAGAGCCAGGAGGACACGCTCCATCACAGAGCCTCCCCTTGGGAGCGCGGCCCCCAGCTGCAGCCTGAAGCCACAGCCCGCAGCCAGGTGGGCCACGCACCCCCTCGGGTGGCAGAGCTGGGGCTCAGCACCACGCCAGGAGCGGGGCAGCTTGCCCAAGCACCTTGCTGGAGGTGGGACAGCAGAGGCAAGGCTCTCTGCAAGAGTGAGGCCGGGCCGCACTCACAGCTGGTTCAGCATCCTCTGCATTTCCTCATTGATACTCATGGCTGTGGTCTCATCCTCCTCTTCCTCTTCAGGTTTCCTGGAGGCATCGCTCTCTGACAGCGACGTATCTTCATCGCTGACCTGCTTCCGCTCCCGCTTCCGCCCCACCGAGGCTGGGACCTTAACGGGAGACAAGTGCAGAGACTACAGAAACGAGGCCGGGTCCGAGGTCGGGAGTAGGTAGTTGAGAGGAGATGGAGGGAGAAGGAATGGCAGAGGGACAGAAAGACAGGGAATGAGAGAGAGAAAGAAAGAAAGGAAGAAAGGAAAGAAGGAGAGAGAGAGAGAGAGACGGGCTTATTATGATCAGGTTGAAGATGGTGCAATGAATAAAATATGGTTTTAGCATTTTCAAAAATTAAAACTAAGCAACCAAAGATGAATTCTATGAATTTGATGAGACAAACAATGAGGTTTTATTGCAGAAGAACTCAAAACACCCACCACCCCAGACCAGAAACAGAGGGAAACACAGCGACAGAAACGGGAAAAAAGAGACAGTCTAAAAAAAGTGAAATATGTCCATATTTACAGTCCAACCTTATAGAAAGCTTATAATTTGTACAATTTCTCAACTGAATGAAACTAACCAGTTGCTTCTGTTGGAAAAAAAGAGAGAGAGACAGAAATGCAGCAACATCCAGAAAGAGAAAAGAGACAGAGACAGAGAAGAGTGACAGAGAAAATGACGGAGAGGGGAAGGGGAAGGAGAGAGATGGAGTTAGAGACAGACACTCAAGAAACTTGTCTCCCTCCTGCAGCTGCTCCCCTATCGCTGTGGTGTCCCAGGGCCCAACACAACAGATTGGCAAGAGGTTGAGGGGACTCTTGACACTTGAAGCAACGTTTGGAGCTCTCCGACTCCTCTCTGTGCCCTTTTGTCTGATGCTCCCAAAGCACAGCATCCAAGAGAGACAGAGAGCAAGGGACCACAAGGAGTAAGGGGCAGGGTGACCAAGTGTCTCCCCTAGCGGGGTCATGTTGCTGTCTCTTCTACCTCCTTTGGGAACTCTGCTCCCCAGAGCTGGCTGCTGAGCCTGGGACAGGCGCATCTCACCTGAAACATCTTGATCATGTCCTCGCAGTTCCGCTGCTGCGCCACGTCGCACAGCTTGGCAGTGATATCAATGCGCCGGCAGATGTCCATGTCCACCTTCATGGCCTTCTCCTGGATCTTTGTGTCCAGCTCTGTGATGTTCTGAACCCGCAGCGACGGTCACAGCACCACAAGGGAGGGACAGAGGAGGAGGGTTAGGCAAGGCAAACGGTAGCCAGGGCCCCCACGTTCCCTTAGCAGGATAGTTCCCTCGCTGCAGGACTGCACCTGCATTCCCATTGTGCTCACTGCACCCAGGGCCACCTCTGTGCAGTGGTGATGTGCCCCACCACGGGGCTCTGAGCCAGCACAGATGCCTTTCCATGCAGGTCTGCTGTTTGAGGAAGCACACCACAGCCTGGACCCCACCACTCAAGCAGGACACCCGCTGCCACCTCAGAGATGGGCTACGGACTCACATTGCTCATCAGTCCCTTGAAGACAACAAGCTCTGCCTTGAGCTGCTCCACCTTCATGGCCAGTTCTTCTTGGCACGCTTCAGCCTCTTGGGCTTCCTGTCCCAGGGCAGAAGGAGACGTGCACATCAGCAAGGGGCAGCTGGGGAGCAGGGGAAAGGGGCGGCGATGCTCACCTCCTGCAGCTCAGTGACTCGGTCCTGAAGCTGGACACGCACTGTGTACTCCTCTTCCCATCTAGGGAGAGAAACGTGCCGGTCAGATCCCACCTGCCTCGCATCGCAGGCTGCTGGAGAGAACGGAGTGGCAGCTGCTCACCCCAAAGCTATCCCGGAGGGGGTGAGGGTGGCAGCAGGGTGGGAGGGAGAACATGCCCAGGAATGCATTGCCGTTTGTTTCCAGGCAGCCACAGCTGCCAAATGCCCGTCAGCCCTCCTGGCCACAAACCCAGCTCCACAACGCTCTTCGCTGACCTCACTTTGGGCTGGCCAGCAGCTCCCGTGGTGGGGGGAGCTGGGGACACCAACCGCAGGCTCCGTGCAGCAGCTGCAACACGTGGGAATGGGCTTTGAGCTTCTCCGGGTACAGCAGAGCTGCACCCACCTGCACCGTATTTGTGGCTGCATTTGTGTGCCTGCATTTGTGTGATTGCATTTGTGTGCCTGCCCTTCAGAAGCACAAAACTCGGTCTAATATCAGACCACATTACATGGCTGTTCTGTGCTTCGATGTGAAGGTTAGAATAAAAAATATTTTGTCCTGCAAGGAACAGTGACGGATTGGCCCATTTTGTGCGAGGTTGCACCACATTAGCCCACGGATTGATTGGGTTGGGTGGTGGGTACTGCATTAGGCTTTGCAAAAAGCTGTGCAAAAGACCGCACCGGGCTGAGCTGCAAGGTGCCCAGCCTTCCTGCCCAGACACACGTCACCCAGCAGCGGACTCCACCGTGTTTCGCAGCCATGAGATCATCGTCTTGGGCCGTGCTGCGGCGTTGGCCCGGTCTGTGTTTAGCTGGGAGGCCCCCAGGCTGCACGACTGTTTGCTAAAGGACAATCAGGGAGAGCAAACGGGTTGGCATGCACCCCGTGCCCACTGCTGCCCCGTGTGATGCAGCGTGCTGCAAGGCTGCTCCAAGTCCTACCCCTGGCTCTCCTGGGACAGCAGGATTTCTCTGGGAAAGCAACTAGAGCTGGGCCCTGCCTGGTGCTGGGAGCTCTGGTTTCTGTTTAATGCCTGCAAGCACTGATGACCCCAGCTTTTAAATGGCATGAGGACAGGAAAAACCTCTTCTCCTGCTTACTTGCACCCAGCATGGAAAACAAATCCTGAGGACCAGGAAACCAGAGAGCTCAATAAAAGTCCTCACTCCTGTTATCCTAGGGTAAGGAGACAATCTGATGATTTGGGCAAGTCCTGACTTATGAATTTCTAAGCTCTTAAAGCTGGCAGTGCTTCTCCTTACTCAAACAAGGACAAAGTGTGTGCTCCTAGCTTTGGTTTTATCCCACAGCTCCAGAAGGTGAGTCAAAGGGGTTTTGCATCCCTTTGCGGGAAGAAAAAGACAAAGAAGGAGGGAAAGAGAAAGTCAAAAGGTATAATTTTCCTTATATGGGAACTGCTCAAACAAGGCCTCTGTCCCAGGGGAGAAAACGCATTCCACCATTAAAAAAAATTGTCAGCGTCTTCCTCAGCACGGAGCTTACTCGCTGTTTTGGTCTCCACCTCCCTCTGGGTCTCTGTACAGCCCGGACTTCCAAAACCTTGGAAGAATTCATTTCACATGGATGCCATGGAAGATGAGTACAGATCAGATAAATGCTAATCTAATGGCAGAAAGCAAGAACGGTTTGCCCCGTAAGTGACGAACCTGCATGCCCATCCTTTTACAAACCCCTCTCTCTCGCACTTGTCTCCTGCCTGGCTCCGTTTCCCTCTTCTGTTCTGCAATGCACCACTCCTAATAATAACCCGACTGCATCACTGCACCCACAGCCCGGAGCAGCCAGGAGCCTCTGCCAGGTTGCTGCTGGTCGGATCCAGGCTTTGCCATACAGCCCCGGCTCGCAGCCTCCTTGCTCCACCATCGCCAGGGCATGCCGGGGGGGACACGCGTCCTTCCCGTGCCACCACAGCGCAGCGACCTGCCTGAAGGGAGAGGGAAGACAGCGAGGTCCCAGCAACAGGCAGAGCCAGCCACCTCCTTGCTGAGCTCGGGCCACCTCTCCCAACGCTGGGGACAGGACAAGACGCAGTCTCTACAGCCCACATATCCCACTCCCTCAGGTGCGCGTCCCCAAAATTTCACGTGGAAAAATAAGCGAACCCCCAAACCTTTAGAAATCCCATTTACTGCAGACGCTAGGTGCCTTACTCCCGGCTGCACGTTTATGGCAGGTTGGCGCTGCAGGATGCCCCTCAGACTGCTCGGTGCTTGAAGCTGCACGTTTCTCTCTCTCTTGCTATTTTTGAGCTAATTTGAGCTTAACGCTAATGGTGAACTCCCTGCAGCCTGGCACACCTCGCTGGAGGGCAGTTGCAGCATATGTACTGCAGCATTCCTCACGCCACACTTCCAGTGGGTGCCTGCAGCATCCAAAGACGACAACTACTTGGGAATATAGTTGCAGTGGGCAGAACAGACCCGATGAGACTCTCAGACCCCAAAGCGCTTGGCAGGTCTGTATGCTACTCACAGGCATCCTTCACCCCCCTGCAGACCACCTAGCCTCAGACGCCTTCCCAAGTGTGGTTCCTGCAGCTCTTCTCCTTGCTTTTGCCCCTAAAACCCCTCCTAGATCCCAGGCTTTAACTTAAGGCCCTGCATATCCAACGAGAAGCTCCTCCTGCTGCACTGCATGAAGGCAATGCTGCCCCGTAACCCACCGGCTCCTCCAGAAGGCACAAGAACCACCAGCACGCCTTGCACTGATACAACCCCTTGCCTCTGCCCCCATGCAAAGGGCTGCCTGGAGACAACACCGTCCACATTGTCCCCACGGCAGCCCAGAGCTGTCCCTGCTCCTGCACAGGCAAGGGGGTTGTTGGGGCTGGCCCTCAGCACAGGCAAGGGCACAGAAACGGGATCCTCCTCTCCCGTCCCCTGTTTGGGACCCGGTATAGGAAAGGGTCTGGGGGTGGGGTCTGCTTCCTCCCAGCTCCTGGTAACACTGTCCAAAAATAGATCCCACCACCAACATTGGCCCACGGCAGCTCGTCCCTGCTGCCTCAGTCACTACCCCAGCAGGCTTTACCAAAACCTGCTTTCCCAGGCGGGACAACCACCAGGAGCTCTCCTTTCTTCCCAGGTTTCATCAGCACCAACCAACAAAACAGAGTCAGGCACTCCCAAACCCAGCAGCTTACATGCTCACAAGCCCAGACAGAGGCTTTGGCATCCCAGCTGTATCCAAACACCGTCTCCCATCCTCCTTCGGCACTCTCTCCACTTTTCCTTTCCAAAAAGGTGGCTCCGCTCCCAGCTCAGGTTGCCCTGATGCAGCACTAGCTCCGACCTATCTGATCTAAAAACGCAACGCAAGGAGAGCAGACCACCCCGGGGAAGGAACCTGACCCTTGCTTGATAAAAAGGCCTTAGGTGCACAGAAAAGCAGAGGCAATCAGTGGGAAAGATGGGGCGCCACCTTTCTTCCTGCAATCCTCTCTTGGTGCCGTTGGAGCACCAGCCATGCAACAGGCACGTCTGCTCAGCCAAAGCCTTATAAAGCCAGCAACGTAAGGTGTCATCTCGGATCCCAAGTCCTGATTTTGGCACCAGACCCCACAGTTCCAAGGCACCGGCCAGCAGTACAGTTCACTTGGGTAACACGCTGTGTTTTGCTCCTTTGGGTGCGTACTTAAGCACTAAGTGCTTCTACAGCATCATAGAGTGATTTATCCTCTTCAAAAGTCAGACACTGGGGCAGCAAACAGCCAGTAACTGCATTGCCCTGCCCCGTGCTCTCCCCCAGGCCCTGACCCAGCAACACCAGCTCGCTGCCTGATCTCATCCTACGTGCAGGTCCTGGAGCAGCCTCACAAACTGCCCTGAAAATGCCTGGTGGGAGATTGCTGGAGAAAGCCCCGGCCAGCTGATACCAGGCTGCAAGAGCAAGGCAGGAAGGAAAGGGCCTGGGGGAGCCAGCCACCCAGCCTGCCCAAGGGCTTCTCAGCACATCTCCACGTATCCAGAGAGCCCTCCTTCTCCTCCTCCTCCTCGCAGCCTCTCCCCACCCATACCTGCTCTGCTCCTTCACTGCTGCACTTTCACCTTTCTCACCTACTTTCCGGCTGCTCCTCCTTCCTAAGTGTCCCCAGATCCCCTCCCCTTTCAAACCCCTGCTCCTGGAGTCCCGCTATTCCTTCACCATCCGAGTCCCCGCTTGGGAAGGTGTTTCTCCTCCGGGCGCTGGGCTGAGAAGCCAGAAAACACACGCCCAGCATCCCGAGGGCGTTCGAACACCGGGAGGGAACGAGGAGATCCAAACGTCGAGAGCTGCTTTTTGGGGTCCACCGTCCCTTTCGCCTTACCACGCTCACGCTTTCCGGAGCCCAGGCTCCGGAGAAGCCAGGTGACGGGCTGCCAGCCTCTCCCACACCGCCCCGGCTGGGCGAAGCCCTGCGGCCCCCGGCCGCCCCCTCCTCACCTGCGCTTGTACTCGTCGCGCTCCCTCTTCACCTTGGCCAGCACGTTGTAGAGGGCCCGGATCTCCGGCGTGATGGTGTCGATCTGCACGCCCACCCCGTCCGGGTGGATCCAGGAGACCCCCGGGCCCTGCACCAGGGTGGTCTCCGGCCCCGGGCCCAGCCTCCGGGCCTGCGAGAAGGACCAGATGGTGCCGGGCATGAAGCGGGAGGAGGCGGCCGACAAGGGCGGCGGCGCCTGGGCAGGGGCGCCGGGGTGGCAGCCGGGGGAGCCCAGCGGCCGTGCGGGGCCGCAGAGGGCGGAGGGCCGGGTGCTCCCCAGCCCAAGCCCCAGCCCCAGCCCCAGCGGCCGGATAGGGCCCACCAGGCCGGTCTGCACCGCCTGATCGCGGCGAGGGGGGCCGCGGGCCCGGCCGCCCTCGTCCAGCGCCTGCTGCAGCTGCTTCTCCAGCTGCCGGTTGCGCCGCTCCAGCTCGTGGACCTTGGCCAGGAAGCAGCGGAACCGCAGGTTCAGCGTCTTGAGCACGCTGATGTTGGAGCCCAGGTCGTTGCGGAGGGCCATGGCGGCGGGCGGCGGGGGGAACGGGGCGGCGGCGGCGGCGGCGGAGGGCGGCGGTGGGGGGGCCCCGATCCGCCGCGAAGGGCTCGGCGGGGCGCGGGGAGGGCAGCGGCGGCGGCTCGGGGCCCGGCAGCCCCTGCTGCTCCTGCGGCAGCAGGAAGAGGTTGGGGCCGAACAGCGGGTTCATGGCTGCGGCGGGACGGGGCCGGGGGGAGCGGGGGGAGCGGGGGGAGCGAGGGGAGCGGGGGCCGGCCCCGGCGGCGGGGGCGCGGCTTCCGCTGCGGATGGGATGCGGCGGCGGCGGCACCGGGGCTGGCCCCGAGCGGAGCGGGCGGTCCCGGGGCTGCCGGGGGAAGCAGCGCCCCGCTCCGCCCCGCTCCGCCCCGGCATCCCCAGCTGAGGTCCCGCCGGGCTCCCGTTCCTGTCGCCTCACCCCCCCACGCCCCCCCACTCCCAGCGCTCGTTTCCCGGTGTTTTGTGCCGCGTTTTGTTTTTGCAGGACCCTTTCGTGCTTTCCCCGGCGCTGCTCCCCGTAAAACGGCGTGATTCCTTCTCCGAAGCCCCATATTATCCTCGCCTGGGGGCAGCCCTGCCGCTGCTCCATCACCAGCTCGCCTACAGAAAGCTGCCAGCCCGAGCGGACAGGAGGTCGTGCGGAGGCAGCCAGCCTCATCCCATGACTGGCTTTCTCCTCATTGTTCCCTAAGTGGCCTCAGATCTTTTTTCCTGCCCACCACTCAAGCCTTTCGTAGGCCATCTTCTACAGCCCCTCTCCCCAGCCCTACGTCAGTGCTGCCAAAATGTGCTTGGTTGGATGCCCTTAACCCTGTTAGCTAGTGGGAGGACACAGAGCAAGCTGATCAGTTCATAAACATTCGCTGATTTGGGGGTCCCAGTGTGGATACCCAGGCCCTGTGTTCCCTTGCTGTACGTGTGTTTGGTTCCCCCAGGACTCACGTCTCACAGCTGAGCGCGGCGCCTGTGCAAACCAGCTCCTCGGGTCTCAGCCGAGCAGCCAGCAAAGGATGAGCATGGGGTGGGTGTGGATTAAAGGTGATGCTGCAACCCTTCTCTTGGAATCTGGAGCCCTCCTCCTCCTTCGCATCCCCCCTGCTGTTACCCCTGCAGGTAGAGCGACCCACCAGCCTGCAACATCCCAGTGGCAATAGCAGCACCACGGCCTGTGCAGCAAGCACTTTGCCTAAGCTCTGCGTGGCCTGCTTCTCTCCTGCTGGGGAGACCGTCAAGTGGAGCTGATTAACGAGATACCAGTGGAGGAAGGCATCGCCACCTGTTCATCAAAACCCACGGCACTTCTCCAAACATGTGTTTATCAGCTCACGTTCAGCAGTGGCACTGCTGGACCCCAGGTGCTTGCATAGGCAGAGTTCCTCACTGCATCTCTTACAACCGTAACTGATGTAAAAATAGGTTCTTAGTCACAGACATGCCGATGTTTATCTTACTTCCACAGATTTTTATGGCCAAGAAAGGACAACCATGTTTTCTGAGCCCATGCAAAACACACGGTGCAAATTTCTGTTGCTCAAGTCAAGTACTTCTGGGGGACTGTGTCTCTAGTTGCAGACAGCATGATAAAAAGACATTGATACTCTGCCACTTCCCTTCATTGGCAAATCAAGGTAGATTCCCCAGGTGGATAATTGCATATTAAAATCATGTCTCTTACCCTGCTTTAACTTTCACTGCCCCTTTGAGATGTTCCCCCTCTCCCAGATCACAGAGCCTTTTACTAGCTAATGCATCCTCCTGGCACAGGTGCTTCGTAGATGGAACATAGTACCTGTTACTCAAATTAGCTCCATTGCTTTCCTCAAGACTGTCATTTTAAGACATACATGATGCTAGTGCATGTAATATCCCCATATAACCCAACTCCCTGTTCTCCTTCCCTAGTATTACAATCTCCTTTGCACCAGGCTCTGCTGGAACTGTGCATCCAGTGTGAACTCTTCAAGTCTTGCAACTTCCAAGATGCTTCACTTTAACCTGCTCCTAAAATTGCTTCTGTCTACAGCTAGAGGCTGCAATGAGCACACAACTTTTGGATACATTTCTGCCTAGTAAAGCCAGCAGCCCAGAGGTAGTTGCCTAGATTTGGGTGCAAACGGGGAGGCATCAAGGACTGGCAGCAGTAACTGCCAGCAGAAGCTGGGAAATCACCATACTAACCTATACACAGAAACGTCGCAATCTACCAGCAAAGGAGGAAACATATTTTCTTTCGAGAGAGAAATGCCTTAAGCACCAGCCAAGGACAGCTGTGTAGCCAGCTCTCGTATGTGAAGGCAGCTCTAGGTGCTATAGCCAGGAACCTAACTGACCTTACTCTTCTCGGCAATGCCTCTTTGGCTAAGCCAGGCAGGCTGGACACACAGGCATCCTCTTCGTAGGCTCTCCACATTCTGCCTATTAGGAACACAGATGGACAGCTTAGATGAGCAAAAATCTACTGCTGTAAGCTTCTAGAGGTGTGTCTATGTGGTTATGTACAACAAGAGCCAGTACTCCAGGATCTAAATGTTGTGGCCACATTCCTGAAACATGCAGTATTTCAGCCCCTTCCTCTGGATGTAGCCTGACAAGAGACAACACTGCTGCAGGCTGCAAACCCTGTTTTGAACACAACATCACTGCCATCAGTGATAGACCTATATTGCTATTAGATTCTCTTATTGCTATTAGATTCTCTTATGTTTCCATTATGCCTTCAATATTGTCTTCAGCCTCTTCCCTGGAAGGCTTCGGTTTCCTTCCTCCATCACAGCAAGGCTGCAGTGGTGTAGCATCCCTCCTTAAGATCTTACAACATGCGTTAATACTTTTCTCACAGGGGCAGTCATTAACACAGCAGCTCATTTCTTCCATTTTCCAAGTTTGCTTTGCATGCTTCTGGCCTTGTTTACCTAAATAACTTCACTGCACGGGGTAGGTCTATTACTGCTTGCCCATTTTTTTTTTTTCTTGAAGTAGTTAAATGCCACCTCAGTAAGATTTGCACGGGGCACAGAGAAATAGATACCCAAGACACACTGCACCAATTTTTCATGACCAGCTTTTAATTCATGACAGTGTTTTTACTCCTCAGCTCTGTTTGCAATCTTGCTTTGCCTCAGTTCTTGCCTTGCTCTGCCCCAACTCTTGCTTTTGCAAGTCATACTACCAGCAGCTTTGATATTCAGATAAACAGCCTCAGACCAGAGTGCAGGGGCAAACAACCAAACTTCCCAGCTGCTGCATGCAGGGTACTGCCTCTGCGGCTTGATGTTAGCATCCCAGTGCCACCTCAATGTTATCTGAGAAGAAATAACCATAGTGTCTGAAAGAAAAATCAAAGTGAGGGAGAACCACCTAATAAAGCTGCACCGTCCATCTTCCCCAGCCTATAGTGAAAGGCTTGCAGGCAAGCAGAGCAAGTGGAATGATGTTTGGTAAGAGACTGGTTTTAGTCACCCGGTGAAGACACTGTCTATTGCCGCTTTTCAGAGGGGATTGACCTAATTTGGAGACCCACTCGAAACCAGGCTGTTACACTGGGATTCCGACCAAGCACTTTCTATCCCTGCCACTGGGGTTATCGAGACAGACGGGCTGTCAAGCCAAGAGACTACATGACAGTGTAGGAACCTCAGTATGTAGCAGCAACAAAGTGAGACAGGTTGGCATCTCTGCCAAAAGGATGTGCTCACAGCTTTCCAGAGGTAAAGCATTTCTAGATACAAACCACGCTATAGCTGGGAGATTGCTATATAATTCCAGTTTTCAGGTTTAAGCTAAAAATCCTGTATTTTATCACTCTCGGAGAAATCTGCTAGAACCAGAAAAGAAATAAGGCTTGAGGAGCAGAGGCAGGGCTTAGCCTACTGGGAAGCTGTTGCAGCCACACATGCAGCCCTGTACAGCACCTAGCTGAGGGACAGGAGGTGCAGGGTAGAGCTCAGGATCACCCTGGGGACACAAAGGGGCAGGCACAGCAGTAGGACCATCTCCCAGGGACACCTGAGCTGGACCAAAGGTCCACCTAAGAAGCAGCTTCCAGCGGAGGGTGACTGCAGGGGGTGACCAGGGCAAAGCAAGCAGTGACACCTCCTCCTAACACCCTTCCAGCCTTTAGCCATTCATGGTTTATGGATTTTATGAGCCAACTGTGTTTACTAGCTGTTAAAGGAACCATTTTTTACTTGTGCATACAGCTAGTTTTTTAACCCATTTAAGTTTTTAGCATGCACAGGATGTTCCACAGCCATCTACACCAACCATGGAACATCCTGTGGATGCTAGAAGCTTATGGTGAAGTTGATGGGTCCTAGGATCTGCTCTTCTCATTGGAAAACAGCAAGCATTTGTTCGCTGTTCGTCTTCTCAGTGTTACCCATACTTTTACACACCACTGTATTACTACTTTCCCCGTGGTCTCTTCCCCAAGCTAGGAAGGCCTACACTTTAGCCGCTCCTCTTGTAGATATACTTGTCCTCTGAACATTTTCTATCCCTACAATCCTTTTTTTCTGACAGAGGACGCTCGAAATGCAGACAGAAGTAGTACATGCACTGTTATTTTAGACAGGGAAGTAACCTTCTCCATTTTGCTAATTTTTCTCTTCATATCAGTGCCTAGCATTGACTTATTTTTTTCTGAACAACCCTGGAAAACCCTAGGGTATATATTAGGCAGTCCAGAGACTTCACCACACAAGCTTGAAGTGAGACAAATGCATTCAGAGGCTCCTCCTTGCCCTAATTTTCTATGAAGCAGGGGGAAAAGTAATTTATAGCTGTAAGGATATGTTTAATGGCCAGTCAACACTAAAAAAAAAAAAAAAAAAAAAAGCAGAGCTGTAATAAATTAACACACAGATACATAAGCCCTAAGAAGATAACAAGGGCTGTAACAAACACCAGGACTCCTAAGACTGACATATTGAAGGAGTACAGCAACCATTCAAGGGTATCCTTGAAGAGGTTCAGCCAGAGACTTTGTAACTCAAAAGAAAACAAGATTAGCATGAGGAAGGAAAAAGAAAATTTGTTACAGGACCTTTGAGGGGAACTGTTGCACTGCTTAAATTTTATGCAATGCTAAAAGGATCAAAGGTGGGGAAAGGGAGGCATCAAGCTAGATGAGGGAGAAATAAGCATGGGAAAATGGAGAGGAGGAATATATACAAGGGGCCAGTCACCTGGAAACTGCCTGGTTAGTAAGTTTGTCCAGTTGCGCTATCTTCATACTAAGCTATTTATACCAATTTTCTCTGCAAACATGAGCATTTGAAAAATGTTAGCAAACTTCAAGCTGGAGTAACCAACCAATAGGATAAGAGATCTGAGAGCCAGACACTGGACAGACCACAAGTCTGCAGACCAGCAACCAGAGATCCATGAAGTGTGCATTCACAAGGTCCACTAACACGCTCAAAGTTTGATCAGCCTGCAATTAAGAACAAGATGGGGCCATTTTTTCCATTTCTACTTTTGAGTGCTATTTGAGTTTTTCTCAGCACCCATCATAGCCCATTTCTCCTTTTTCTGCTAATCTGTCTGAGGTTGGTTGTATCTATCACTTGTGTGTGCACACGTATTTCTGGAGTTCATGCTCAGTCTCACTACTTGCTGAACCTGGAAAAGACTAGGAGCAAGGTAATTCCCCAGATCCTATACCTGCATTCAGCTGTCCTTAAAACCAGACACAAAACACTGTAATAGCACAAGTTCTCCTGCAAACCCAAAGTGTGGGGAAGAAAACCAAGGCAAAGCCCCATGTGAAGTTAGCTGGCTAAACAACCCAACTCCAGAACAATGGTGGAGCAGACACTGGAGAGCATTCTTGGCAGAGAGCTTACTTACAAATTGTCTCTAGAAAAGATTTATTCACTGGAAAGCAGAATCAAAGACGAGAATACCAAGTCACACTGACAAGGGAAAGGAACCTAGAAAATAGAAACAGCCCAGACCATTGCTTGTTACATCTTGAGGAAAAGCAACCATATATATGGGTGAGCAAAAAGAACATGATCGCACAGCACCAGGACCAGCAGCAATCCCATTTGCTGTCTGGGAGGCCAACCAGGAGATACTGGAGACAGACTGACAGAGCACTGGAATTGCCCAGAGAGGTTGTGGAATCTCCCTCCTTGGGGATCTCCGAAAGCCTCCTGGACATGGTCCTGGGCAACCTGCTCTAGGTGGCTCTGCTTGCGTAGGGGGTTGGACCAGACGGCCTTTGGAGGTCCCTTCCAACCCTAACCATTCTCTGACGAGCACAGGGAAGAACTGGGGACAATCACAAGAGTGAAGTGGACCAGCAGACAGTAACGACATGGAGCTAGGGACCATCAAAGGAGCACTGACCTAGGAGCTCCAGTCCTGCCCCAAGCACTCTGCTGACAGGTACCATTCAACATAAACCTCATTCAGGCAGCTACAATTTCACTGCTGCTCCCAAACGTCCATGTTGCAGAGTGACAACAGCAGTAAGAAGAGACACTGAAAATACCAGGGCATCAGATGGAAGTGGAAGGGGCTTCTGTTGCAAGGGAAAAAGGGGACAGAGTTCTCCATTCAATGCTTGAGGGAAAAGGACACGATTTGAACAAGAGTATAAAACTTTTAATGTGTCAGCGTGTCAGTCCTTGATGCAGAGGAGAGAAAGGAGTGAAGGGGGTGGTTGTGGCTGTCCTAGGCACTCAGTACTGCAGTGATTATCTGCACAGAGCAGGAAAAGCAACATGGTACACACGCAGCCAGGACAGCCCCCCGACCTTTGCTATCCCTAAGGAGGGATACAACACCTGGAAGAGCAGTTCCTCTCACTGTCCATTCTGTTTCACCTTATGCTTCTTCCTTGCAGGGACTTGAGCATGTGACTTCTGGGAAGAACGCTGGACAGCCTTCAAAGGTCTCCTCTGACCCTGCAAAGAATGTCTCTTCTTCAAAGCAGGCTGGGTTTTTTTCTGCTCCTGGGCAATTTTTGATTCCTCAAGTTTCTTCTTTTTTGGCTGAGGCTCCACGACAGTCTCAGGGCCAGTGGACGGACTTGCTGCTTCCACAGCGGGTTCTTCATCTGAAACAAGAGAGAGAAGTGCTGTAGGAAGAACCCATGTGGTTTCTGCGTGGTAAGCTGCCTGTGAGAGCAGGCCGAGGCAGCTCAGTAGACCTCCAGTGCCAGGTTACCTTTCTGTGCCTTGGGAATAGCGTTAGAGAATTTCTTGAATTTGGCAATGAAGAACCCATCCATATTGTGTGTGTGGGGATAGAAACGCCGTGTAGACTTGAGGGACGGGTGGAAACGACGGTCCTTGAACCTGGAGGAGGAAAAGGGATGAGAAATGATAGAATGCCCCTGATGAACCCCGGTCAGCAAGGAAGAGTCAGTCACCTGTGCAGCTTGTGATCTGGCACGCACCTGGTGAAACCTTCCTTGCCAAAGTCCAGTCCTGTGGCCACCAAACGAACATTGCGTTTCTTCAGGGCATAATCCACCACCCACTCATTTTCCTCCACCTGCCAGAGATTAAGCATTAGGACCCAAGGCCCGCCAGCCCCCTGAGGAGATAACCATGGCACAGTGTGGACTTACTGTGATGGAGCAGGTGCAGTACACAATGTAGCCCCCTGTCTCTGAGGCAGCATTGACTGAATCTATAGCGCTGAGAAGCAGCTCCTTCTGCAGGTGAGCACAGCGCAGGATGTCTTTCTCATCCTGAAAGGGAAAGAGAGGTTAGGATGCCAGAGGTACAGGGAAGCACCCCCAGGCTTCTGAAACTACTGTGGATGAAGGGATGACAGGAGAACAAGGCACAAGATACAAGAGATTCTGGAGTCTTCTGAAGAACCAACCTCAAAAAAAACTAGCTCCAATGCAACAGGCAGAATAGAAAAGAGCAGGAAAAAATCAATTTCCCTACTACAGAGATCTCCCAAGAACACAGTTGCCCTAAAGTCCTCCCTCTCATGACGCATACCTGATCCCTCATCTAGCGTCCCCATTGGCCACTCACCTTATTGGTTTTGACAGCAGGATCCTTGGAAATGACGCCTGTTCCACTACAAGGAGCATCAAGCAAGACACGGTCAAACCCTCCAAGTACCTACAGGCAGACATGCATTTAGAGTTATGTTTATTGGTAGGGACTGAGAACAAGACTGAGACTAGAAATGGAACCAGATGACTGGGAAAGCAGGAAAGCTCTCTCGTTCCTTCCTGTCTACCTTCATGTTTCCACATGAAGTAACGAGCACAGTCCCCTGCAGCTCTGCTCATTCTTCTGTGAGAAATGACTTCACAGAACAAAGCTTTGCTAAAGGGACAGCACAACTCTGCACAGAGGTAAGCACAGGAAGAACACCCCAGAGCAAATAGGCACATACCTTGGGGAACTGGCGTCCATCGCAGTTGCTCACGACAGCATTGGTGACTCCCAGACGATGTAAGTTCCCCACCACACTACGCAACCGCTCAGCATTGCTGTCGTTGGCCAAGATCATACCTGTGTTCTTCATAAGCTGAGCTGTCGGAGGGCAAAACACATCAGCAAAGGGCTGAAAACCTCCTGCACTTTTGCCCACAGGTACAGCCGCCTCCCTTCTTTCCCTGAATTCAGTCCCATTCTGTTTCCCCTTTCTGCATAGACTAGTGGAAACGCATCACTTTGCAGAGCATCCCTCCCAAGACTAAGAAAGGCTCTAGGGCTGTACCTATGTAGCTGGTCTTGCCTCCCGGGGCACAGCACATATCCAGGATGCGTTCATTCTCCTGTGGAGCCAGAGCCATAACGGGGAGAAGACTGGAAGCTCCCTGCAGCATGTAGTGCCCAGCCAGATACTCAGGGGTGGCACCTGCGCAGGGAAGGTGGAACAAAAGAAGACGCATGAAATAAAGAGAGCCAAGAGCGGGTCAGCTCAGCCCTGTGACAGGAAGGGTGATCTCACCAATGGGCACGGAAGAGTCATAAATAACAAGTCCAGTTTTTGACCACTTTCCCAAGGGGTCAAGATTCACGCCACGGTTGATGAGAGCCTGCAAGACAACGAGATGGGGCTGAGGCACAACCCTGTGTGACAGGCAGCGCAGCAAACAGCCACTGGTTTCTGCTCACTTGTGCCAGGTCCCGTCGCCGCGTCTTGAGTGTGTTGGTACGAATGGTCACGGGACGGGGAACCTCGTTGGCTTCCAGAAAGTTTATCAGCTGGACAGAAGAAAGCAAAGAAAGGAGGTAAAAACGAAGATCTAGGGAGGCTGCCACATCCTCACCTGTCAGCCAAGATACAGCCTAGGGAGGATTCTACCTCAGGGAGTGGGAAGATATCCATGAGCTTCTTGAGCAAGAAGTCACTGTAGGAGTAGTAGGCAGCCATGTCCCGGCGCAGTAACGCGAGGTACTCCTGTCGTGTGCGTCCTTCCTCCCGCTTCACCTTGAAGTCCTGTAGCACCTCCATGTTGCCCTTGATGCGCTGGTGAATGATGTGCAGGTCCAGTGGCTCATCGGGTAGAAAGACCATTAAGGGATCACAAACAACCAATAAACTTGCACATTAAGTTCTTCACAGGCACAATCACTCACGTGGGAGTCTTGAATTGCCACATCACCAAGCACCAGAAAGGCCTTGTTGGAGCACGCACATCTACGGAACTTAGCGTTTAAGCTTCCAACAGAGTTCACCAGGAGGGGGATTCAAAGGACAGAACTGGACAGAAAAGTTCACAAGGCAGAAATTGAGAGACACTTGAAAGAATATGGTTTAGTTAGTTAAATAAACAGGAAAAAATAGGAAAAAGACAGCACTGAAAAAGGTCTTCCAATGCTGAAAACATTATCTGCATCAGAAAGGAGACCAGAAGTTCCCCAAAGACAACGACAGGGAACAGAAGAGAAAGAGAAGAAGCAAGATTAAATTGCACAGGGAGAGGCAGGAAATGAAAATCACCAAAGTCCAAGAGCAAGCACTTTGTATGCTGGAATCGCTACTGCCAGAGGCTCTACGAACAGGTTAGACAAATGCCTGCCGGGAAATCAGGGTAGAGGGGAATACACTATGTGACAAATATCCATATGCATTTAGGACTAAAAAGAAGGAAGATTGGGGCAGGCTCTCAGCCCTTTACAGGGCATAACATATTTCCTAGCTATACTGTGTTGTAGCACTACATAGCAACTGCTAGGGCAGCTCATCCAAAAATGCCTCATCAGGCATCTTGCTAAACAATACACATGATAAAACTGAAAGCTCTTCAGCTGTGCTCAGGCTCCGTACTGCTGCGTGCATATAGCTTATATATGTCACAGATATAAAGGATATTCTCTTTCTCAATCTGCTCGTTAGTTGGCAATTTGAACTGTTCATCTATATCTAGGTTGAGCTGCAGATCTTTGCTCTCTTCTTCCTTCTGTCCTGTCTTCTGCCTGCTTGTCTCCTCAGCCTCTTCCTCCTCCTCCTCCTCACTGTCATCTTCACTGAGGCCTCCCCTAGGTATAAAGAAAAGAATGGACATTTTGTACAAAACAATTTGCTGTGTAGGCTCTTCACAATCATCACCTCTTGGATGTCAGAGAGGATAGAAAAGAATGAACAACTCAGGCTCCTCATCCAACCACGAAAGATTTTGCCGTCTTGAGACGTTCTCGAATCCTCACCTGTCAGACTTCTGCTTCAGGGCAGCTTTTTCAATAGGCAGCAACTAAATAGAGAGACAAAAGGTTAATGAAACAGTATTGATGAATACCCCCTTAACTCCTTGCCATCTGTGAAATTTATCTGCTGTGCTTAAAATGGACAATAAAAAAGACATTGAATGCTGTGCTAGTACCAGCTGCTAAACTTGAAATTGCTCTTGTGGGGTGAAGAAGGACAAAGCTCTCCACCACCTCATCATCCATCCCTCCCAGTAAGGTCACCCTTCTCCCCTAAATCTGCTGGGTCTTTACAGCCAGAAAAGTCAAGTATTTCTTGCAAAATTAAATGCAAAAAGTTCTTACCTCTTCCTCTTCAGATGATGAGGCGCCATAATCATCAACCATCTCCTCCCCACTCTCATCCTCCTCCTCCTCCTCCTCCATCTCCCAGCTGCACTCTTCCACCTCACCATCGCTGGATAACTCCACATTGTTTCCTTTAGACAAGTTCTTTTTGGCTTTAGCTGGAGTCAGCCATTTTGCATTGCCGTCACTGAAGCCAGACTTGCGCTGAGGGGCTTGTCCTGCTGCTCTTTTGGGATGCCTCTCCTTCTGAGGGGATACCTGCTCTTTAGCTACAGGCAGAACAAACAGTTAGAAGCTAGGTGTTGTTCTCAGAAGCAACTATCCTGTTTTTTTGACTTAGTATGCAAAACAGACCTGAGCTGCCTGTCAATAAGAGGGGTCCGCTAAATCTCCACATTAGTTTTACCAGTCAAAAAAGAAAGGCATGTTTTTAACTCTCTCCAAAGCAACTTTAAAAAAGCTTAAGTAGACTACCACGTAAATTCTTACGGTATTTACTTGATGTATTGTAAAGTCCTCCTTACTCCTGAAGTCTGTGTTGATCCCCACCTGCCTACCGTGACAGCATATTCAGGTGCACAGGATTTAATGCGGTGCTCCTAAAAGCCTCAACTACTCAAGGTACCTATGACAACCTTGATGCAAAGAGAGCGAGTTCAGAAGTGGCTTTATAGCTTAGAAGAGAGACTCTTCACCGCTTTACTCCTCAGTGAGTGTGCTCCTACCTGGCGCAGCATGTCCCAGAAGCGAGCCCGAAGGCGTCCCCCAAAGCAAGGCCCTGAGGGACACCGATACCAGCCCAGCGCTCACCTGCCGGCTGCCGCCCTCCTCCCGGCGCCTTCCTCCCCGTCGGGCCGCTCGCCGCTCCCAGTCGCCTCTTGGCGGCCCTGCAGCGGAGGGGAACGGGACGTCAGGCCCTGCGGGACCGGCACCGGGACCGGCACCGGGACCGGGACCCCCCTCACCTCCTCCGCGCGTGGCTGGACAGCTTCCTCCTGCCGCTCTCCTCCTCTGCGGGAAGACAACCGGCGGTCAGGCGGCCCACGGCGGCGGCACCGCGCCGGGCCGGGCCGTACCGGACTTACCGTGCGGCAGGAAGCGGGCCAGCTCCACCTCAGCCCCTCTCTGCTTGCGGGCCTTGCGCCCGGGGCCGCGCTTCTCCCTCAGCGGGTCCTGCTTCCGCCCCATGGCGCCGCCGCCACACGTGGAGGCCTCCGCCGCCGAGAACGGGCACGCGCACGCGCGCCGCCGCCTCCCCTGCCCGCCCATTGGCGGCGACACAGAACATGGCGGCGTCGCCCTCCTCCCCCCTCAGGGCCGCCCCCCCTTGTTTCCCCACAGACCGCGTTCCTCACGCAGCCTGTTACCCCCCACGCTGTTAAAGGGAAACAAAATAAAATACAAGGAAATTTTATTTTTTTTTCAGTTTTACCAAGATTTTGCTCTGTTTTTTTATGTTTTTTTGTTTTGTTTTGTTGTTGGTGTTTTTTTATTATAGTTATTAGTGGACAAGTCCGGTCAGTTTCTGTATTAAAAAGGATCTTGATGGAGGTAGCTTTGTCTCTGTCCTGGCTTTTTTTTTTTTGCTTGGTCTCACCTGTGCACTCATCTCAGTAAACAAACGCGAAATAAAATTAGAAAACAAAAAAAATTAACTGGAATCCCAGGCCAAGGCAGCGAGCAATGTAGCCAGGCTCTCCGTGTAACAGACGTGGCGCTGTGGCCTCCAGTCACTATGTACAGAGTCCATCATATGTCCCCCTCTCTCCTCAGCACACTCCTTGCTCCAACGGGCTGGCTGCAGCGGAAGGAGTCTCTCCTCCTCCCGGAGACCTGCACAGCAGCTCCCATGGAGGGAAACAGCACCCAGTCAGGAATGTCAGGCAGAGGGGTAGAGTGTGAAGGGGTAGGGGAGGGAGGGTCACTTCAGCTCAGCCGAAAGATTAACAGCAGTGGGCTGGGGGCTCACTGTTGCTGGGCCACCTGCAGGACCAGAGAACATTATCTGAATCAATACTATCATATTATACCATCAACACATCCCTAACCAGGGCTGTTTCCACCCCTAGACAGCCCTGCTTAGGGATGAGCAAGGGTACGTACTTGTTGAGGAGGGGGCGGTGGAGGGGGCTCACTGCTGCGGTTAGCCAATCTGCTGAGGATGTTGCGCTCCGACATCTGGAGGCGCACAGCCACAGGTGGGATGCGGGCAATAGTGGCTGGCAAACGAGTCACATCTGCCTTCATGTCACTCAAAAGCTCCTCCAGCTGCTTCAGAACTGGAAGATAAACGGACACATTCAGGGAGGAAAGCAGAGGCACTGCACGGGACAGAGACAGGAGGGGGCAGCGATGCTAAACATCTCCACTCTTGCTTAGCACACACAATCACCTTTGTGCAGCACAGCATAGCTGGTTTATTCCCAGCCATCGACTCCTTGGATAGATGCTGGTGGCTCTCAGCCAGACATTCCACCTCCGCAAATCGTGTGTTCAGAGCCATTGAGGGGTGAGATGGGTCTTCTGACATGTTCAGATAGGCAGCTCGTCGCAACTGCTCCTCAATCACCAGTGCTTGCTCCAGGAGCTGCAAGACAGGGTAGTAATGAGAAGTCTTCCAGCAGTTGGTGGAAAAGCAGCCCATTTGCACCACCCCTCAGTCTGCTCCTGATCTAGTTCTCTACTGCTTCATAAGGTGAGATTCTGCACCTGAGTCCCCTTTCACCAGCTTCTGTTTATCTTGGAGCAAGGCCTAAAACACCACGAAACAATGAAGAGCTCCATTAAGCCAGGCCAGGTACACAGGAAAACCAGGCTATGTATGTCTAGTCTAATAAGAAGACTACTACAAACTCAAATTCTTATTCCTCTGCTAAGATGGCTCAGATTTGTAAAGGCTTTTTGAGGACCAAGTACTTACTCATTCACTCTTTCTGCATGGAGCATTTGGGATAAAGCTTTTCCTTAGAACTTGAGTGAGAAGTATCCTATGCTACTTACAGAAAGTGTCTAAAGAACAGTTAAGCATATCAGGGACATTTGGAAGAAATTAATTTGAATACTATTACAGCAAAGCTGATCAGCCAGACTATATCAAATTAATGTTTGGTTCCAAGATTCAGAATTACATGGCCTAATCTGTGTTGGTCTTAACTTTCAGAGCTAAATGGTAGTCACTCCCAAGTCGGTTTGGACAAACCAAAAGCTACTCTTTCACCAATCTAATGTTATTCAACTTCTCTAAATTCTGCTTAGGTATATGGAATGGTTTGTAGCACATCAGGCAGAACTTGTGGTGGGAACAGTTGCTTGAACCTTCAGCCTCCTGCATATGCCAGTTGAAGAAACAGTGGGAGGAGGGGGAAGCGGAGAGTGCACTGAACCAAGTTCCTCAACACCACTTCAAAAGAAAAGGACTCCTATCATGACACTACTACATGGTTTTGGTAAACTTTTTTTTTTTAAATAAAAGGCACTACAGAAATCTTTCCTTCAGTGAAAAAAGTAAAAATCAAAAACATCAAGCTCAACAAGGCAATCATCTTGTTCTTAAAGGCCCATCCAGCTGAAAGGCACTTGTCATGCTGAAGAGAGCGCCTTACCTTAAATCTCCTTGCCAAGAACTTGTTCTTTATTTCCAGGAAGTTACCCCTGTTCATCTCACCCTTGAAGGGCTCATTGAGGATGGCGTAACGTGGATCATTCTGAATATCTTGCCAACGGGCATAGCCATGACTGAGATGGGATGAGCTCAGGCAAACAAAGGCAGTGAGAACAAGGGAATATGCAGCTCAGGCAGATACAGTTCTCAAGAGGAGGTGGGGGAAAAGGGGTTGCAGAGAAGGGAGGAGCAGGAGCGAGGAAAAGGAATGAACCTATGTCTTACTAAATCTTAACTGTGCTGACAGGAAAACCCTCCTCCCACCATCACTTTCACTCTGGTGAAAGAAGATAAAAACACTCACTGAATGTACTGCAGTCAGACCTGAGACGGTCACCTTCATAGTAATAGTTTATGTACAAGGGGAGAGAACTGGTCTATCAGGGTAAGGATACTTGATAATTCCAGCAAGGAGCCAGTAGTCATGACGCCGATGCCATATCTCATAGGTCTTCTTTGTGACAGTTGCAGCCCGCTCTTCATTCTGCCACAGGGAGTGTAATTCTGGAAAGGCAAAATACACAAAAATAATTGAAAGTTATTTCACAAAAACTAGTACCTTATACTTCCCGGTATATAAAGATGTCTGGTACCTGTGAAGCCACCATCAGCTATGTTGAACATGAACCGTTGCTTTACTGCTTTCTTGTGCCTTTCATCTACTGACTCTTTCAGCATCTCCCCATTCTGCAGCATCACACATCTCTCTTATCATCCTCCTTTTTCTCATCTGTACACACAGGAAGTCATTAGAAAGAACATAGCAGAAAACACGGCAAGTGGACCCACAATGAAACCTTGCAAAAGATGGACTCAGGAAGAGGATGGAACATGACTCACCTTTCTCATCCAAGGTGATTATAGGAGGTTCAGGAGTATTCTCAATAGGTGCTCTGTCTTCCACTTTCTCCACATCAGCTGCAGGAGAAAAGGGGAACATGATATGTAGCTGGCAAGTACAAGGCTTTATTCCTGAACCTGTGAACTTAAAACTGTTCCCTGACTCCCTGTTCAAAGTCCTGGAATTGCCCCCCACCGATTATGTCTGTTTCTGTAGGGTGAAATATTAGGGCAGAGAAGATGCAGCTTTAGGAAGACATTTGTATTTTTTTGTTTGTTTTGGTGCATGTTGAAGGTATTAAACAACCTCTCTAGAGATACCTTTGCTTTCAACTTCCATTGGCTCATCTGGTCTTTCCTTCACCTCTGGTTCCTCTACTTTTTTCTCTTCTGCTTCTGTGGGATTTGCTGGGGATTTTGCTTCCTGTGGTGGTGTCTCCACAGGCTGGGCACATTGCTGAGGACAAATCATTGAGAAGTGAGACAAAGCAGCACATGGAAACAGAATACAGTCAAATCAGTTTTCAAAGTAAAGATGCACAAAACTG
Source organism: Cygnus olor (assembly GCF_009769625.2). NCBI lineage: Eukaryota > Metazoa > Chordata > Aves > Anseriformes > Anatidae > Cygnus > Cygnus olor. The sequence goes on from NC_049169.1 coordinate 100,655,640, forward strand.
CTAGGCCAACTCTGAGGACCTAATAGTTATCTTTAAGCATTGTTCCAAGAACTGTAAGTGTGGGCAGAAAGTAAAGACATTTGCAATTGCATGAGGCAAACAAACAACACAACACCCACCTCCATAGGGACCTCTGTTTCTGTAGCAGAGGCCTAAGCTCTTTCTCTGGTTCAGCTGACTCTCCTTGCTCCTTGGTACTGGCTCCTTCTTCCACCTTCACTCCGTCTTCTGTATATTCCCCATCCCACAGCAGCACAGCAGACAAGAGAAGGAGAAGAGCCATCAGTAAGGTCTTTCCTTCATTGTAACCAAGCACACATCTCCTTCACTCCTGGAGATTATGCCCAAACAAATGGGACCAATAATACTCAAGATGAAACCACATTCCACAAACACAGGACTTTTCACTTATATCTGTTCACCCAAGGAAAGCTAGTGTCCTCTCTTGCCTTTAAGGGTTTGCAAATATATTTGGCAGCCCTCCTAACACGAGAGGTAAGTTGATCTGTGTCCACCCCCAAGCCCCACCACCACAGCTCTGGTGAGGGGAAGAGCCAGGATGAGGTCAGGACACAGGATTCACAAGGGGGAAGCTCTCACCAGGTGGAGGGACAGGGGCAGGTGTATTTGGCTGTGTATCGCCTGGCGTTGAAGGAGTTGGAGTTTTGGGAGAGGGGGAGCTTGGCTGTGAAAGTTTCTTGTTCTCCTCTATCTCTGCCAATTCTGGCATACTCCAGCGGCCATTCACATGCTCAAATTCCTGCACCTGCAAGAGAAGGAGAGAAAGATATCACAGGAGGAGTCATTACAAAACTTGTCCTCAACCAGAAGAGACAGATCACTCAACACAAAGAAATAGGTGGGGAAAGAAGAGAGAACTCACTAGCTCAGCACCCCAGTAACTAGAAGCTGTATGGAGAGAAAAGGCTAACCATGCTCTCAGGCACCTACCTTTTTGCGTATAAGTGACATGACCCCAATGCGAGTAAGCACATGCTGTCGAGAAAGACCTTCCGAGGGACCCATCTGCAAAGGTCTCTGCACCATCAGCTCCAGGTTCACACAAATGGCGCCTAATGAACAGTGAGACATAGGCCCTAGAGCAGTTAAAAGACAAGTAATTTAGGCCACAGAACAGGTTAGCTGGAGACATCAGACCCCTTCCACAGCAGACCCCTTCCCAGATAATGGGAAGCATTCTAAACCACCATGACAATTTCTGAGGTTCCAGGCCCCCTTCAGGAGAGTTCCTTACAGAACTGTTACATTCACAGAGGACACAGACTCACTTAATGTTAAGCCAGAAGCAATTGTAAGTCTGGAAAGAACTTGGAAAGTATTATTATGTGCTTGCCTGGCTATGCAAGCATTTGATTTTGGTGACTGATGAATTGAGTCCAAGGAAGAGAACTAGGAGCAATACCCTAGTCTCCCCCAGGTCCTAGTCTCTCCTCATTGCCCCGCAAAGGACAAACTAATATTTTACAAAACGGCCAGAAGAGGGCCGTTTTTTATTCTTCCTCAAAGGGGCTAAATGTTGCCATCCCTGCCTAATGAACTTACTTGAATTCTTTCTCTGACTTGCCCCGGAGGTCCCGAACAAGCCATTGAGTGTGATGAATGCATCCTGAGGTGGCATTCCATAGCGCATGATAGCATTAAGGAAGGCTTTCCGCTGACGGGCATTGAAACCAAGACCTAGAACGAGGGAAAGATAGATATGGAAACAGCCATATAGAAGCAGCTAGAATTTAAAGACCTATCCTGCTGCTACTTACCTCAATGTTCCCTCCTACACGGGCAAGTAAAGGAGGCAGGGGCTTATCCTTATCATTTCTCAGGCCTTTGCGGCTAGGCGACGAGCTGCTGAAGAGAGAAGAAATGCAGCTAAGGAGGAGAGACAATGCACAGCATATTGTTGCGTGAATACTTCCCTTGCAGAAGGGCACCATAAAGTGTACCAAGCATCCAAAGTCCCAGCTGTTACTACATGCAGAGAAAGTGACCCAGAACTCTGGCTTCACCAGAACTTACCTTCAGACCATCTCATCAACGTCCTCATCTCCTTCTTCAGAAGCAACTGAATAGTCTGACTGATTATCTGACTGGTCATCCTGCCAGTCTGAAAGAAAAACAGCACGTGAGCCTGAGACGCTACTCCGTTACTCTCCCAGTAACATATACTTACACCCATTTCCCCCAAGTTCCTGTGGATTTTTGTACCTCTATCCTCATGAGAGCCATCATTGTAGTTAACTTGCTTGCGAATACGTTTGCCCCTTGCCCAGATTCCTGGCCAGATTCCTCCTGTTGCTGCTCGTAATGGTGACGGAGCAGTTTCTCCCAGTAATCGGGATCCACTGATTCCTCCTGCTTTATGATCTCCCGTTCAACCTCTTCTTCCTCCTGCCACACAGAGGTACAATTAAGAGCCTTATGTTACATATCCCAACCTGCCTGAGTAGGTTTATGCCTACTTGCCCTTAAAAGCATCAGAGCTTGATTTACTTAACTGATCTTATACAATTCACCAGAAGACCCTAGCTGATATCACCCTCATACTCACCCCCATCTCCTCTTCACGAACTACATACTGGGCCACTTTGAAGGAGCTGAGATACTCATTCATGCCCTGAAGTTCTGTGTCTTCTGTTTCATCCTGGTTTCCGATCCAACAGGCGCTCAATTGCTTTGTCATCGTAGTGGATAACACTGCTGTCCTCGCCTTCTTTGTTATCCCCTGAGGGAGAAGCACAGACAGACATCTGCTAGTGGATCTCAAGGGACTACGAGAGGATATGGCACCCTAGACCTCTTTGTAAAGCTCTGATCAGTACTGTGCCTACAGTTACTAGCTAACTAAGGATTCAGTCCTTCCCCACCTCCTTCAGTTCTACTTTCAGGCACTCACCACCCTCAGTTGCCTCATCCTTGAAGAGCTCTTCAGTGCCAAATTTGAGAATGTCATCAAGTTCCTGTTTTGACATGGAGCCTGTCTTGGAGCCCAATCCTGGTCTCACTACCCAGATGAGTTAGCATCATTTTCTTCTTGGCCACCTGAGTGATACGCTCCTCCACTGAGGCCCTTGTCACCAAAGCGGTATATCATCACTTTCTTGTTCTGTCCAATTCTATGTGCACGACTGAAGGCCTGGAAGAGGGAGACACTCAGAACAGTCTAGAGCACACAAGCAGTTGCCTGCTCCACCCCACCTACCTCCACAAGTTTCCCAGTTGCCTTCATGTTTGCTCTTAACATTGGTTAAGACATGCCCTGGAAGCATCCTCTACTTGTTCACTTTCCACACCTCCACCATCCTCACTGCGCTAATTTTGCATGTTTCTAGAAGGGAAGTCACCACAAATTCCTTCACTCCCTCTGATGCTTTCACTTCCCTTCTTCCTCACAAAGGCCCCCTACAGTGAGTGGTCTCATTCAAACTCACCTGGATATCATTGTGGGGTTCCAGTCTGAGTCATAAATAATCACAGTATCTGCTGTGGCCAAGTTAATACCAAGACCCACAGCTCGAGTTGAAAGCAGGAAAGCAGAACTGCTGAGCACCAGGAGCTTGGAAAAAAAAGAAGAGAACAGAGGTAATCAAGGGAGAGCACATACTCAAACAAGGATTTTATCATCTCAGGGAATCACTACCAGTTTAAGATTCCAGGAGAGCAATGGAAGACTCGGGCCACTATCAACAATCCCATATTGAACACTAAGCACATACAAAACAAGAAATTAATTTTGTACATAAAATACAGAGGAGAATTCTTACCATTGAAGCGATCAATAGCCTCTTGACGCATGTTGCCTGTGATTCCTCCATCAATCCGCTCATATTTGTATCCTTCATGTTCTAGGAAGTCTTCCAAAAGGTCTAACATTTTAGTCATCTGCATATCAAAAATCACCACAAAAAAAGTGAGGGACAAGGGGATACCAGAACAACAGGCTCCTTTCCTCAGGAACAGAATTCTCAGCTTTAAGGTTTTCCCCTCACATACCTGAGAGAATATGAGCACCCTGTGACCTCCTTCCTTGAGATTCTTTAACATCTTCTGGAGCAGCAACAGCTTTCCAGATGCTCGAATAAGAGCACTACCATCAACATGCCATTTGGCATCTTTGGAGCTTCTAAAAGAAAAAAGTGAAGGGTAAGAGAAGAAAACTGCTTCTGCTTGATATTAGTCCCTAGCTGTGTTCTTCAGATGCTGACTCAGTCTAGTCATTTAACTCAGTACAACCACAATGCATAGCATTACTTATACAAAACATCCAGTGCCAGCCTGTGCTACTTATTTTGCAATTTAACTCCTAGATCCCTTCTTCTTTCTGACTCAGTCCCTACTCTGTCTCCCTCATCCTGAGTGAATCAAAAGATGTTTCCTACTTGTCAATAAAGATACTGGAAAAGGATAGGCCTTCCAGTATGTGATGTCTCCATAAGCAGAAATATACAAGATGGGGAAAAAAAAGCACAAGAATAAAAAGGGAATCCCTCCATACTTGCCATGGAGCTCATGGTCTCCCCTGGTAACAGCCAGCAGGAATTTGCTTATATAAGAGTAAGTCAGCAACTGGACATACCCTAGCAGCCACAGGAAAGAGGTAGGTGGGGTTTGCAGCACTTCTTCAGATCCATAACAACGTTCAGCAAGGAAACTTGGTTACCACCACCACGTGCATTCAGTGCCTCAAAGTTCCTTGTCAAAATGTATTTATAGTATTCCTGAAAAGGGAAAAAAAACATATATATAGACACACACACCACACCCCCCAGGCACCCCTCATGAGAGCACTAACATACTCTTTTGTTAACTTCTGTAACAGCTCCTGGCACTACCTGGCAACTACCTAGGATCTGCCAGTGGCAGTTACAATCCTTTTAACCCTTACATCAGGCCACAGGACTATTCCTCCCCTCAACTACAGCAGCAGCAGGAAGTTTTCCTCCTATCTGCAGTGCAGAAAGCTCTACAGTGAGGCTAAGGCTGTTTCAGCAGCTTCTTTGGAACTGCAGAACAGAGCAAACAGTAGTTCCACAGCAAATCCTCCATCCCATCCCCACACTCACTTCTGCATGGGGCTCAACTCCACTCTGACAATAAGTTCTGTCTTAGATGGCATGTTCTTGAAAACGTCAGCTTTGAGACGCCTCAGCATATGTGGGCCCAGCATGTCATGCAGCTTCTTAATCTGATCTTCCTTAGCTATATCCCGCAAACTCTTCTAAGAAGCCCTCCAAGTTACTGCAGAGAAACAGACATTCAGCAAAATCCACAAAGGAAAAAGAGCAAAAAAAGGGGATAGGAGTTTCAAGACAAGCAGGCTTTGCCTGGACTTGCACTGCAAGACATACTGGAATCTCTCTGGTGTCAGGAAGTTCAGCAGGTGGAACAGTTCTTCCAGGTTGTTCTGCAGGGGAGTTCCTGTAAGCAGCAGCTTATGCTGGAGCGAATAACCGTTCACGCACACGGAAGAACTGGAAAAGCAGGAAGGAAGAGAGAGAGACACAAAGACTTAAGTCACAGTCCTACAAAAAAAAGTCCTAGAAAAAGAACAACAAGCTAGAATTTGATTTACGATCATAACAGCTGTTTGGAATAAGAGCTCCAAGCAGCTCTCATTCCAGTCAGGGCCACCAGACTGATCTTATTTGGATCACTCTTCTGCATAAGAAATGACTGCAGCAAGTCCTACAAGCCATCAGGTACTAGAAGGTTTCCCCTTGCTTTTTTAAGTTACAAGCTTTCAGACCACCAATCTTTTCCAGACTGCTATACTACGTACTTTTTCCTCTAAATTAGTGTTCTACATTCTTACTTCTCTGCCTCAAGACTTCTAGAAATAACTAAGTCAGTCTTCCTATTCATATCAATCCTGGCAGCATTCCAGAGTTCTGAACAAGCAGAGGAGAAAGAGCTAAGGGTTTGCCAATGTGTCTTTAAAGTAATTTGTGCTGGTTTTCACAACAATGAAGTAACTCCAGACAGAACTAGTGAGCAGGTAAGGTACTGAACTGAAAAGCACAAGTATATAGTGTTCGCTAGCACAAACTGACAAAGCAGTAATTTATGAACTTGGCCATTTGTTTGCCTCTTTTTAAACTTAACATGATACAGCATCAAATAGTATGAGAGTAGCTTGTACTAGGTGGCAAACAAAATCAAAAGAGATACCACCACTCATTTTGGTTATCATACCAGAAGGATTCCTTTCTTGGAATCAAATACGGAAGTTACTCATATCTGCAAAAGATACCCTTTGGTAGGTAAACTCACCACCTGTCAAAAAGCTGATCTGTCTGCATCCGTACACCTAAAGCTGTCCTTAAGGGACAGGAAACCTACCTAGAAAAAGGTAGACTTAATGGTCTTGGTGGATAACCAATTGCAACTTAGTCATAGTGAAGCCTTGAGACTTAATATTTCCCTTTCAGTTCATGAGTACGAATAATAAGTGTTCATTACCATTTCCGATAATTTCAATTCTAAGCACAGAACAACATTCAGTTTTAGGGCCTACAATCAAACATGATCTGGAAACTGGATATCAAGCACAGCTGTGATATATTGGAAAGATACCTCACACTTGGATCTGAAAAGTTAAAGCTTTTTCTTTAAACAAAAGTAACTTTCTCTTACAGTCTGCAAGAACCTATAAAACCAGATTTCCAGTAACAGTTGTTTTTAGTGTACTAAGCCCTAGAATCCAGCTGAAGACAGACAAATCAATGCCAGAATTAAGCACAAGGGCTTAGGGAGGGGCTGGATTAAGAAAGTACAGTCAATTCAACTGAATTAAAACAAGCTTAGTTAAGGTGCAGCCTTGTATGAAAGCAGCTGTATGGCTTTCAGCATTTGCCCAGGCATTGTTGGACACCCCTGGCCACCTCTCCCATTTCTATAACATCTAATTAGCTCTGCCACAAAGCTTGTGAATGCAGAGACCAAGACTACTCTGGAAGCAGGACAATTGTACTCATGAAGCTTGTTTTACACTCAATATGGTAAACCCTTTCAGAATAGAGCTGTTGCAGGTATATGATCTGCTTCCAGAGAAGCCTGTTTTTAAGAAAACACATCCAGGTTTTGCGTGTTTGTTTGTTGTTTTTTTTTTAAACATCCTTTTTTTTTTTAAAGTTTTCCAGTATACACCAATTGCCTACTCAACCAGAGAGGAAACTGTTTTAATGAATGAGACACATGACAAGTGAAATTGTTACCAGTTATAATCAAAAATGAAGGTTGTTCCCCCCACCCCTCCCCGCCTTTAGATAATGCATCAAATTTGCTGTCAAATATATGACTAAGAGCTGGCAGACAACTTACTTGCTTAGGAACAGCAATCTATTCTTCTTAACAATCTCTGCAACACGTGTCATGCCTATAAACCTTATTATCTATGCTTTTCTGTACCTTAGACTGATTGTTCTCAGTCGGTGAGCTTCATCCACAATGAGACAGGCCCAGTCAATAGACCCCAGTATGGCCATATCAATTGTGATCAGTTCATAGGAGGTGGAGAAGCACGTGGAACTTCACAGCAGCTTCCTTCTGCAAGGAAAAAGAGGGACATGATAATGAGATAAGGGAATGCCCCAAGACAAAGGGGATGCCCAAAGGGGATGCAGGGTCTCTCCAAGCTGTTCCAACAAGCCATGGTTGAACAGCATGTCAAAACCATTTTTCACATGCAGTTTCCTGTCAACAGATTCAAAATACTACCCAAGCATTCCAGTTCTTCAATCCCCTATTACTGTTTTACTCAAGTAAGTCTCCTCAACCCCTTTGTTACTTACTACCTATGTACAGTACCAAGTCTTGAAACAAGTTTACAAATAAGCAGTGAATAGAGGAATGTTATGGAAAGATCTGGTGATATGTAGCTCATCAAGAAGTTAAGACTTAGATAAATAGCTTAGAAAAATTTAAATTTGTTAGTACTTCGTGCAGATAAATTTCAAGGGAAACCGAAACCAAGGAGTCCTATTTAACTCTGCCACTGGGAAAACTTTTCCTAGTAAAAAAAGGTGGTAGCTAGACTAAAATTCTATTAAAAAACAGCCACCTACATCAGGATCTTCCTTCCTATCTGGGCACAGAACGCAACTTCTCGGATGTCTAGATGTGGCTTTACGACCAGCCAGTTCCTCATACAGACTTAAGGAGGAGTCAAATTGATGCAGGTTGGCAATTCTGACATTGACTTAGATCTGTAGGAAGTATGATATACAACTTCACAGATTAAGCAGAAGAATAAAGAGACTTGCCTATAGCCAGTATGCTTTAGTCAACACCCTTTTTCTTCAGTGCTGTATGGTTCAGACTGGTAAGTGCTTAAAACAGTCTAGAAAAGGAGTCTAACTAAATACCCGATAGTCATCAATTTGTAGTTATTTCCCCTGCAAAGCTAAAAGTATAGTCAGTTCCCAGGGATTTCAGAATATCTGAATCTTGGCTGCTGAAAGCCAGTCTAGCGCATCTCTTCTTCCAGCTCAGGCTTGCAATACAGCAGAGTTCTGTACCTTCATTCTGGATGCTTTTTTTGCCTCCACGTATGGCATTATCCTCAAAAGTGAACTCATTCTCACGGATGATGGCCCGGCTGTCTTTGTCCCCAACATAGGTCACTACATACATATCTGGTGCCCACATCTCAAATTCTCGTTCCCAGTTGATGATAGTGGAGAGTGGGGCACTCACCAAGAAGGGTCCCTTTGAGTGGCCCTATGAACAGAATCAGTAAGAGCATTAGATGAGTGCATCCACTCACTCAAGCAGCATCTTCCTGGCTAGTGTTCTCACAGCTATGTTTTGCCTCTCACCTCTTTGTATAAGGAATATAGGAACACAGCTGTCTGCACAGTCTTTCCCAGACCCATTTCATCTGCCAAGATTGTATCTGTGCCCTGAGCCCAAGAGAAACGCAGCCAGTTCAGTCCTTCAGTTGGTATGGATGCAAGGTACCCCCTGTTACATCAAGGTACTCAGGTTGCCGGTCATATTTCACTGTTGGCTACAGCAGAAAGAAGGAAGAGTTGAGATTTACCTTAGCAATACAATTACCAAGAGTTCTTTCCTAGTCAATACATATTCCCTAGTGTAGACGAGACTCCATTGAAAACCACCAGATTAAGCCCAGTACTAAATCCCTAAAAAGCCAGAAGGTGTCCATCAACCCACCCCATCTTTTTTTTTTTTTATAAGCTCTTTCTACCAATAGCCAGCCAGTCTGTTTCCAGTTTACAAAAGCTAGGCCTTTGTCTGAAGGTTGTATGAACCCATTTACTTTTTAGGCCTGGAAGGAATTATAAGCCTTGTGTTTGTTACCGTTTGGTTTCCCATTTACCAAGCCCCGGCCCCCACTCAAAATAACCAGCTCCATCAGATGGCACCAAAGCAGTAAACAGTAACTTACATCTACCGTGGGAGTTTCAGGGGGCCTTTCCAGTTTCCGCATCTTCACTTTCTTTAGCTTCTTACCAGGCCTTCCCTCTTCACCCCTCATCAGCTCCCTATGCAGAGACAGTCCCAAGAATATGCAAGTTTAATGGCTTTTGTAATAGTCCAAGGGAAAACTATTGCAAAGAACAGGGGGGCAATCGGGTAACTCAAATATGATCAAGAGAACAAAGTTGGAACCTTCATGAACTGATGGAGAGGTGTAAGGTTCCTGCCCAAAGGAATAAGGAGACAGCAACACAAAGATGTTTCTTGCTATCTCCATATATGCAGCCAGTGCTAGGTAATGACATACTCAAATACTTTCTGTTGAGATAGAGGAACGTGACCTCTAGGTATTTTCTCCTACCTGTGATTCCAGTAGGCTTGCTTGTAAAGGTCATAATCTTGGATATCCACATCCTCGCTTCCCATGATGCCTGGTCATAGGGCAGGTCTCTCCATTTAATCAAATAGTGGACATTCCCCTTCTTATCCACACTGAGGGAGAAACCAGTAAGTCTTAAGCACAGTGAAAAGACAGCATTCACTCAATCCACTCAAGTGGGAGAGAAGAAAAGGATCCTTAACGAAGCAACAAAAACACAAGAACAATGTTTGTCATATAAACAAAAGAACTCCCATTTTTTCCCCCTCATTCACAATGCAGCTTAGCTCATCAGCTCTCCCTTAACCCTACTAAGGCATTTGTTAAAATCCTCCTGCTCTTCCACAGGGATAGGTATTTAAATGAGAATAATTTGTCTTGGCTTCCTTCCCTACCTATGATTAAGGATTCTGTGGATCATCATCCACTCCGGGCTTGATCCCATAGCGGTAGAAGCGCTCCTCCATTTCAGCATATTTGGGGTCCTTGTTCTTTCTCTTTCGACTTTTCTCCTCTTCACCTCCGAAGTCCCCTGAGGGTGGCTCATCCATATCATTCTTGCGTTGGTAATTCCTAAACATGACTTGACAGTGCAGCTCCAGCTGGAGTCAGGACAAAGAGTTAAAGATCGTAAGTATCTCTCCCCCTCAACTACCCACAGAAATAACCATATCATAAGGGTGGATAGCGAAGAGTCTTAAACTCACCTGCAACTCTGACACCCAAGAGCAGTGCCAGTAGGACATGCCCTGCCATTTGACAAAGAACTGCCTTTCAGGCCGACCCTCCAGAGGCTTAGGAGGAGGAGCATTAGGGTCTGCATCAGGTGGACGTGGTGGTGGGGGACCAACTGGGGGCTGACCCCATTTCCAGATCAAGATCTTCTGCACCTTCCTTTCAAAGCAGGGCACTAAAAAGTTAGACAGATTGTTATATCAGACTGCAAGTATTCTAACCACAAGTGCTGAGGAGTAGAGTGTGTTCAAAGAGTCACAGTTCTCTTCCTTAGTTATAGCTTACTACACAGGTGGAGTTTGCTCTTTGGGCTTGGAAGCTTTCATCCTCTTATTTCCAGCATTTCCCTGAGCTTTCTCTAGTTTGTCTTCCCTCCCCTCCCAACCAAGACTGGGGAATCCAATTCAGTATCTTAATTTAGTTGTCTCCCCAGGGCACAAAAAAATCAGAAGTTCCACATGAAATACACAAATTGCTGGGCTTAATGTCAGTCCATCCAACCAGAACTCCAATGTGCAGGAAGTGTTTTTCTGTGGAACTATCAGCCCAATATAGGGATATACCCTGAAGCAGATTCTATTTTGTTCATTATCTTAGAAGTCCTCATCACTTACTGAGAGCATCTAATGCCATTTATAATACTTCATTTCAGTAACATCTTGCAACAGTGTGAAACTTCTGACCATCTACTAAGAAAGGGCTTGGAATTACAGAGCCTGCAGTACAAAATCTGTTTGGCTCAGCACCAGCTTAAAATATTTAAGTGCTGAATTTGCTTGCACTCATATTGCTGCTTTTACATATACACAGGGCCCAAGAAAACAGCTTTGGCATCCTGGACCCAAGACTGCCCAACTACTTCACACATGGGCAAACCTCATGAAACTCAATTGCTGTAATCCTGTACTTCCTGCTCTCTGGAGTAAAAACAGCCAAGCTACATCCAACCATAGAGATCCAGACCTCAGCAAACTATGACAAAAATGCAATAGCCTTCTCTGAGGACCTAGCATTTCCAGGAAAATGTGATGTTCGAAAGGGAACAGATCCATCTGCTCTTTTAGCAACAGGGGAGTGGCATAGCAGAAACTTACAGTGCAGCGAGGACACAGCCACTCCCCATTGGGAATCTCTGGCAATGGGGGATTCAGACAGTGGATGTGATAGGATGAAGGACAGGCATCACAGCATAGCAGCTCTCCTCCATCCTTGCAGACTCTACAGAACTCCATATGGTGGTCATCTTCTTCCTCAGCATCCCCCACAACATCTTCCAGGATCTCCTCACCTTCAGAGTTATCCTCCTTTGCTTCCCACTGAATGCCCTCTTTTTCCTACAGGAGTAGGAAATCAGAAAAATCAGATCGACGCATTCATGATTATCTTCATTAGCACTGAACAGTATCAAGTCAACTGACCCTCCCCCTTGACAAATTCAGGGAAATCCAGTACTCACACAGTGCGGGCAGCTCCATTTGCCCTCTGGGGCTTTCTCCATGTCTGGGTCGAGGCAAACCATGTGGTAGGCACGAGGGCAGGTATCACACAGTATGATTTCTCCTCCCTGCTGGCACACCTCACAGTAGTCCTGGTGATCAGTCTCATAGCCATCCACAGCCACTGTGGAGTCCTCCTCACCTGCAGAGGATGTGGGAAGTTAGAATAGTACAAGGCACAGCAGATACAAGCCTCTTGCAGCAAGGGCTGGTGCTCCCTCAGCACCAACAGACTATACAGTTGCAGAGTGAGTTTTGGATTCTGTATCTCTCTATCCTTGTAATAAACAGGGCAGGGGGCAAAAACTGAAACAGAAGTGAAACAAAGCCCTTTGGGACTCCTTCCACCCATGAAATTAAAGGTATAGCTTAGGCCAGGAAAACTCAGCACTGTATCTGTTCCTCCACCAAAGAGAAAAAAATTCCTGGGCACATTTTCCTTACTGGAAGTAATATCAGGTCCTTCCTCCATGAAGAATTCTCCTCCCTCAAGTACGCTGATAAGGACCCAAATGCTGCACAGACATTCCTCTCATCTCTCTATACACTTAGCTGCAATTCTGTTTCCAACTGACAGCAAGCAGCAATACCTTTCTTTTTCTTTTTCCCAGCTTTGAGTTTTTTGCGACTGCGACTACTACGGCTGGTAGATCCATCTGAAACAGAGTAGCTGTTGATGCTGGCATCATCAAAGTCTGACTCCACATCCAGATCATCGTCTTCGCTCTGAGGTAGGGAAGAAGAAAGATGTGCTGCTCAGGCATGCACGCTGGGGACAGCAATCAGACCCAGATCCCAGCATCTCTAGCATGTCATAGCTTCTCCTCAGAATATCACTGAAGGAGGGTCACTTACTGATGATCTCTTACGCTTGGAGCCAAATCCTCCCAGTTTGATTTTCAAAGGTGCCACTTTCTTTGTTTTAGGTTTTTTGATATCAGGAATACGAGGACTGGCCTTTGGCTTCCGACGGGCATTGGGTCCTGCGAACAGAGGAGCCTGTGAGTCAAAAGGATTACTGCCTTGACACCACTCTCTACCACCCTTGTCAGATTTTTCATCTCACCTTTGCCCTCCTTTGTCTTGGCTTTCCTGAGCGGCACTTCTACAGGGGGCTGCGGCAGCACAGCATCCACGTTTGTCACCATACTCTCCACTACTGCAACAGCTGCAGCTGCAGCAGCCGCCACAGATGCACCTGAACTTCCCTTGAAGGGGTTGTTTGTGCTAAACTCCCTCCATTTGGCTCCCAGTACCATCATCATCTTCGACACGGCTATTTTAGGGTTCTTGGCTGCAATAAGTGGCCTGCATACAGTTAAGGAAGGAAGGGTTACTGAACCAGCCTGAAGTCTAGATGATTCCTTCTCCTCCCATTACGCCCCCCCCCCCCCCCCCGCAGCACTTCTCTCCCAAACTACATTCCTTTCTAATCTCTGATCTCAACAGGCAATGAATCTCTCCACTCCCATCCTTCACACAGCGTGGAGGTAAACGCTCCAGGATTTGGAGATCAAAATGGAATTTAGCACATTAGGGGGAAAAAAGTGGACTAGGAGTAAGGACTCGCATCATTTTCAATCACCAAAAACAAAAGATGTGAACCAATTATTTTAGTGTTGCTTCAGTTTTCGCTCTAGGTAGGATGCTAGTGTCTCTAACGTGTCTTGAGGTTCCAAAACCATGAAACCTAGTCAGTCCTTGTCTTTTTTTTTTTTTTTTTGCTTCAGCAGCCCTTCCAAGTGCTACAGGCTTGCAGATCACCTGACAAACTGGCTGAAAGCTTTATAGTTGGTGAGAGTGCGGTAATCCTCTTCTGTGAAGATATGGTCAATATCCTCCATGCCCCAATCCTCTAAGAGCTGAGCAGATGACTTTGGCTCCTGTGCAAAGAGAATCACAACAACTCTGAGCAAAAGCACATGCTCTACAAAAGAGCTTCTATAAATCTACATTATCATATACCTTTCATCTACAGATGACCCAGTGGGTCAAGACTGGGGGATTTCCACCTCCAGCCCCCCCCTTCACTTGTCACTGCCATAGGACACTGCCTCACTAGAACATCAGAAGTGGGAAAAGTCTGCCAATTCAATATACTTCTAGGTGTGTTTAAGGTAGGAGAAAGGAAGGCATGCAAGATGGGAAAGCATTCAGGTCAGTCAAGTTTAGGAGAGGAAGAAACGGAACCATCCCCACTTCATGCACGGTCACAAACAGCACTAATCCCCAAAATCGGATACACGGAAGCAAGGAACAAGCAGTCTATCAGCAGGGTATCCTCTCACCTTGGAGTCATCATCTTCTTCCTCTTCTTCTTCTTCCTCCTTGCGCTTAGCTTTGTTTTCTTTTCCTTCTTAGGCCCTAATTTCTTCTTTTTCTTCTTCCCAGGTGTATAGTCACTGCCTTCACTGTCCGAGCGCAGAACCTCTTCTTCTTCCTCCACAAACTCATTGCCCTCACCAGAGCTGTCCCCCAGCTGGGGAGGGAGGGAGAGAGAAGATCAGGCAGCTGTGAGAAAATACCCTGGATAAGCACTAAATGCCACATTCTCCCCAAGCTCTAGAGGATTCATACAACGGATTGCTGCTGTAGGTCAACAACAAAGCCAGTCCCCTCATGCCACATATCCATAGAGCATCATCCAAGACATCCTTTTCCTCACCTCCTTCTTCTGACGCTTGCTGAGCTTGGGCACTTTGGGTTCCTTTAGTTTCTTGGGCTTCTTCTTCTTCTTGATTTTGGGTGTTTCAGCCTCAGACAGAAGCTCTTCTTCCGGCTCTTCTTCAGGCTCTGGAGGAGAAGAAGTGACGTATAATTTCAACTTCCATCTGTGCACTACACCATAGCCCTCTTCTCACAGGCTTCACTTGATTTGTCTAGTTGCTACATACTTACAAACATAGAAGCATTTACAACCTCTTACCCTGTACTGTTTATAACATATACTACTTAATCATATGGTAAGTAACACATTTTCCTCCCTCCCTTCAACAAGGCCTATTTCCACAGTATTCCTTCTCCAAGCAGAGTTGCACTCAGATCTCAAGGACCAGAAGTTTGCCCTAACCAAATAAGAGGAAAGGGCAGAGAGTAGATGGCCACAACTAAAGGAGGTGAAATAGTGAATATATTGGAGAACATGAATAGGATACTGTTTCAGTCCTCAGGTCTCCAGAAGATAAGTTACTTAACCTCTTTACCTGGGCAGAGCATCCTACAGCAGCATGCAAAGTACAGTCCAGTATGCCACTACTTGGCCTCCTCCGTAGGTAAGTTGCTACTCAGCAACTCGGTTCTGATTTGGATTTGGCACAACTTTCTCCCCCCAGCCCTTCCCTCTATGCCAGCAGCTAGCAAGCTCACCCCATGGGCAGGGCGGTGCAAGCTCCCATCCCATGGCCCGGCTCCCCGCAGCGGCCTGGCTCCCCGAGGCCCCCGGGGCAGGGGCAGCCTGCTGCTCCTTTGTGGCAGTCTGCGGGAGCAGCCCAGCCATTCGCCCTCCCCTGCTGCCCCGCCCATCGCACACAGCCAGAGTCACTCCTTCTCCCTCCAAGGGAAAATGGCCTCCTGACCACAGGAGCTGGGCAGGATGGAGGAAGCCACAGGTCGAGAGAGCTGCAGCGGTGGGATGAGGTGATGCAGGTAGAGCTCTCAAAATTTGGGGTCCCTGCATCCCTGACACACCTTCAGCCAATTAGTATCTCTTCACTCGCACGGTCCTGCAACACCAGTTCCTTCAGAGATTCCACATCTTCCTCTCCTGCTAGTTCCGATTTAGAGCCTCTAGTGTCCCATCCCTTCCAATGCATCTCTTAAAGCTCTTAAGTTTGCAATGATTTTAAGTTTTTCTTCACCAAGATTTTCCTTACAAGGCTTACGGACAATCTACCCCCTACCTAAGATTTTAGCAGGACCAGAAGGCACCTAGAGTCAAACCCCAAGAGAAAAAGCCAGGCAAACAAAAAAGCCAAGAAGCCCTTAACATCACTTTCCCTTTCCAGATGCAACGTTTTCTCATATGATACTACAACACTACAGCACGACCTGGTAAGAAAAGCCAAACTTGTCTTACAGTCCAGCACATTAGGATACACGTTCCATTTTACAAGGAAGCAGAGAATCCAGATGTTTATGGACTTGCTCCATAGACATGCAGCAATACCACCAGAAACAGAAGAGTACCCAGGGCTCTAACTCCAGTCTGATGTTGATGAGGATGCAAGCAAGAGGGAAAAGGCAAGGTACAAAGACTACAAGAAAAGCAAAGGTGAGCAGACAGCACAAAGCAAGAACCACAAGAAGCCTCAATAATTGGGTGTGGTGAAGAAAAAGTGGGTCATGCAACAGCCCAGGGCAGTTGGCTCTGGACGTCAGCAGGTCTGAGATCCCTGATGAAAAAGCCAGACATTCTGCCCTTTCACATAGTGCCCCCCATTCCCCTCCCCACTCATGAGAGATGAAACTTGCAGGCATTTTCATAGCCTGTCAGAATTGGACACGCTGCCTCCACCCCTCACACCTCCTCAAAGCATGCGCCCCCGACAACCCGCAATGTCTCGGAACAAAGTCAGCTCCACCTGACGTGAAGCCACGAGCCCCGCGATTTGAAGTAACCCCAGGATTCTGATATCCAAATCAAAACCGCATGCCTGACTCCGAGTCAAAAATGATACCCCCCCGCCCCGCAGATCACGCGTTTCACATACCCATCGTGAGAGGAGCATTACCCCACTTCACACACGGGCCCTGCAGGCCCTCGATACCTTGGTGCTGGGGATAGCGTTGTTCAACAGAATCTCCATCTCATCATCATCGCTGCCCCCGGAGCACGGTGACGGAGATCCAATGCCCGATGCCATGTCCTCCAGACTGGGGGAGGCCCGGGCTTATAGAAGGTGTTGTCTTCTTGCCAGTCAAGCCAGTACTTCATTGAAAAGAAAAAGAGAAAGTTATAGCAGGTATGAACTCTGGTTTTCCAAGCAATAGTGCTACCAAGAGGATCCTTGCGAGAAAGCTTAGCTAGCAACTTCACTGCGTTTGGAGCCTACGGATAACAGAAACACCGGCAGCAGGTATCAGATCGGAGTCGCGACGAGGCAGGCTTTGAAGGCACTAGACGTTAAACTGAGTCAGCACCTCATCCCCTGCGAGGGAGCCAGAGCAGCTGTCCTAGAGGAACACCCTCCCAGCTCCTGCAGCCCGGAACGACAGCCCTAGGTCATTTCTAACCCCCGGGACCCCGCACAAAAGGTGTCGTCGTCGCCGTCGTCTCGGCGGCGCCCGCAGCCCCGCTCCGCTGCCCGCCGCTCCCGCGCCCCCGCCCGGAGCGGGGCTGCGCGGCGCAGGGCGGGGGTGGCGGGGGGGGGGAGGGGGGCACGGTCTCCCGGGCGGGGGCGCGGGGCGGGGCGGGGCCGGGGAAGTCCGGCTCGCAGGCAGCGAGGGGCCGCCTCTCCCCGGGGACGGCCGCCGGGGCGGAGGCCGAGCTGCAAGCGGCAGGGCCCGGCGGGGAGGCCGCCCCCCCCCAACCCAGTGCTGCGCCGGGAGGGGGAAGGGGGGCGCGTCCTGCGGCCGCCCGTGAGGGGACAGCGCGGCCCCGGGGGTAGCCGCGGACGAGAACCAGCGGAGAGGGGGCGCCGGCCCGCGTGGGGGAGGCCCCGGGAGGTGGTGGGAGACTCTGCCCGCCCTCATCCCCTCCCGGCTCCTCACCCGGCTCCAGACCCCCAGCTCTGCTCCGCTCTGCCGCCGCTGCTGCTGCTGCTGAAGGGAAAATGGCTCCGGCCCCGGCACCGCCTCTTAAAGGGGAAAAAACCCGGCCAGGCCCCGCCCCCCTCCCGCCTCCATCCCATAATATGCCCCGGGACCCCGGCAACAGGCTCCGCCTCCATCTCCCCGGCAACCCCCCCCCCAACCGAGACATCCCATAATATTCGTCCTCCCCTCAGAACTTCCCACTCACTGCCCGGCCCGGCATCCCATAATAATCCCCCCCTCCCCGGCTGGAAATATCCCATAATATACCCCCACTCCCCCCCCCAGCCGAGCAACATCCCATAATACTCCCCACCCTCTCACCCCTTCGCTCCGACATCCCATAATACACACCACACCACCACCCCCCCGCGACCGGGACCCCGCGCCGGGGCAGGCGCCCCCCGCGGCGCGGCCCCTCGCCCGCCATCCCATAATAGTCACGGCCCTCCTGCTGGGGGTAGGGGGGGGATGGACAGCAAGCTGTAGTAACCCCCGGAACATCCCATAATAGTCATACCCCAGGCGCACATCCCATAATAGTCACCGCCACCGCCACCACCACCCCCCCTGCGCGGGCAGGCATCCCATAATAGTCGCCGGGAGCCACCGTCCAGCCAGCCAGACAGACAGCCCATAATACTCCCAGCCGCCCTCCGTGCCAGCCCGCGGGGCTCCGCCGCACCCACAGCCCACCTGCCGCCGGGCCCCGGGCCCTCCGTGCCACCCCACAGGTCCCGGGAGCACCGGGAGCACCGGGACACAGGCCCCGTGCGGTGGGACTGAGCGTCCTGCCCGCTGGAGCCTCCCCGAGTGGGGTCTGCCCTAGGGGTCATCGCCCCTTCCTGTGTGTGTGCCCCGGGATCGGGCCCGCCGTGCCCGTCGCAGCGGGTGTGCTCGCCGTCCTGCACCTGCAGCCACGAGCTGCGGGCCCCTTTGGTGGCATGGACCCCAGCAACCATCAGCCATGCGGGTGCTGCGGTGACTTCTGTCGCTTCCCCGCCATGTATATGGGCCTGTAACGCACGGCATGGTGCTGTCGTGAGCGCTGGTGCCTATAAAGCTGTCCCTGCCCCAGTCCCTGCCCCTGTCCCTGCCCCTCTGTACCTGCTGCCCTCCACCAGGCACCATCACCTTGTGCGGTCCATAGACAGAAACACACCTTGTGTGTTGGCGTTCCTGCTATCAATGCGTGTGCCCCGCCACACCAGAAGTACCCCCGTGCACATGGATATTCCACAAGGCCACCCCTTGGCCTCTGCCGCGTGCCAAGGGTGTCTTGTTTGGCTGGCAAACCTCGCCTGCCTGCACATGTGGCCCCCAGCCTGCCACCTCCCTGCGATGAGCACCTGCGTGCTGAAATGCCGCCAAGCTCCACCATTGTGTCTGCACGCCCTTCAACGGCTTCTGCTCTGGGGCAGTCCGTAACGCTATCGATGCATGCAGCCACGCCGCGGCGTGAGCCGCCCCTCCGTGCTCACCCTTCCTGCACTGCTGGCACAGACAGGGCTGTGCACTCCAAAACGCGACTTCATTGTTCACCTTACACCTACCAAAATTGCACCATTCCTCCAGCCATCCGTGTTACACACGCGTGCACTGCCCCTGCCTCTATACCTTTGCCTGAACTATGACGACGCTATGTCTACGTCAGCTCTACGGAGGGAAAGCGGCAGGAATGAGCCCTGCTACTACACCACAGATACTATCTATCTTTCACGTGGATAAACCCTAACAGAATATTCTGCCTTACAGAGGCGTGCGGCTGATAGCGCTACCACCAAGCTCATGCGGACCCCCGCCGGACTTTTCTTTTCCCTCTTTTGTGCGCTGACAGCCGTAATCCCCTCTAATGGGAGCAGTGCAGACAGCCATGCCAAATTCCTGTGCTAGGCAGGCCAGCCCAGAGTGTTACTGCAGTGCTCGCAGTGCGCCTCTTGCAGCGGTCCGGTCACCTGGCAGGAGGCACAATACCGGCAGAGACCCCTCAAGGTGGGTTACTGCACTCTCTACATGCACTCAGTAGCACTCGTGCTAGTAGGGTTATGATCTTGAGGGCTGTTTGCTACCATTTCCCTAACATGTGTCCTACAGCCTTGGACGCCCAAAGTCCCAAGCTTCCCAATGAGACACCGCTTTGCTGAAGTCTCGAACACATTTTTGTCATCAACGCCGAGCTTCCCCGCCTCAGCTCCAACTCATTTTTCTTCGTAACTTGGAGTTTCTCAGCCAGCAGAAACCTTACTTTTCTCTCTAAAAATCCCATGCAGGGTATAAGCGATTATGATGGTGTTTTCAGTGTTTGTGAGGGTCAAGATTAAATGAATTAAAAAAAGAAATATAATACTTACAAATGACAATGAGACGTCTTTTGTGACAATACCACAATACAGATTCTCAGCTGCCCTACCTCTCTACTTAGCTGGTTTAACAGCAACTTCGGAGTCTATAGCACTTGTCTGGGTAACAATTACCACAGGGTCTCTACAATGTAACCTCCCATGCCTGCAGATCCACGTCAATGCCCTGAACAACACTATAGTGCCCTTCTGTTTGGGAAAACAGCCGTGATATCCCTGCACCCTGGTTAAGGAAACCCAAATTATCCAAAAGGTTCCTCATGGACCTCTGCCCAGCTCTGTTTCTGAGGCTAACTGGGTGAGAGGGGCTGCTTATCCCCATGGCAACATGGTGGTGGGGTTTCTACTAAAATTATTTCTGCAGCTCCATGCGCGGCCCATATTCCTGGGGTACAGTCCTCACCCATGAGGTGAATGCATCCAAGGTTTGTGTCCCGCTCTGGGGATCCAGGAGACCTGCCCCATCCTTCTCTACACTGCAAACAGCCTGCACTGCCCTTGTCACATCTAGCCACGGACCGTCTGCCCCCAGCCTTTTATCGGGCTCATGGTCCTCTTCAGGTTTCGCTTTCAGCAGAGACGTGTTTCTTCACGGTAACAACAAGAGCCAAGCGTGCCGTTGTTTCACCATGGCCCTTGCTCAGTGTTTTCACTCACGCGTGAGCGGAGGCCAGAAACCACCCCCTGAGCATTTCAGTGCTGCCGCGTGTGGGAGGCATGCATTGGGGGGCAGGGACACCAGAGCCCTTTGGGAAGAAGAGAGGCTTCCCAGGCCGGTGTTAAGCTCTCATATGTAGGACACAGATAACACACTGTAACCGTGGCTCGCTAGTGGTACCGACAGCGTGATCTTAGCGGTCAGTTTGCTGTCTCTCAGGTTGCTGTTAGCTCCTTTTGTGTCCGGTAACAAATCGGAGGTGTTAATGGTTTCACATGCTGAGTACTGTGATGCTGCCTCTCAGTTACTTCATTTGGGCCCTGGGAAACAGACCTGCTTCTGTTTTAGTCTTCTTCGTTTTAGCCGTTCCTCTGACTGAGGGTTGCTCTAGCCTCTAACTCCGCTTTCTTTGTCAGGTTAAATACAACTAGTAACATTAAACTTATCTATCAGCATCTGTGTAAAACTAGCATCATCTGATGTATTCATAAATGTGACTCTGTTCCCCAACGGCTGCAGATACATTTTGCCTTTCTTTATCCTTGTTTTGCCCATTTGTAGTTAATGTGGATTCATTCATCTCTCGAGTTTTCTGTTCAGCAACCCTGTAGGCTCTCCCTGTCATATTGATGCTTGCCATAACTCTGAGTTGAAGCCTTGCACTTTCTGCCAAGTAACCTTGAAGATCTCTGGATTTCTGAGAAGCCTTGCCTTTGTTTTTCTTTGGTAATGCAGAGAATTTTGCCCCGGACCATCTTGAGAGGGGAGGGGCATCAAACTCCCAGACTTCAACTTGTACGTTGAAATCAGTAAGAAACTGGTCCAAACTTTCACACACTACTATTATCCCAGAGTCTGTCTCTTCAGTCCCACATTTCACAGTATTCCACAGATTTGTGAGAATCCTGTGTCCCCAACACTGGCCATAAGATTCGTCCTAAGTTCTCCAGGTTTTCCCCAACACTACAGATCTCATTCCTCTGCCCAAGACACTCTTCTCCACTTCCAGATTTCCACAAAGTCTCCATGGCAAGCTAAGGCAATTTAAATGATCCATTTTCATTGCTGCCTTCTTCATGGTGCCCCCCTCCCCCCTGTTCTGTTTGTTTGTTTGTTTCATAAAGAAGTATTAACTTGTTTGGCACAATAGACATATCTTTGCTTTGGTGTCAGAAGTGGAAGCAAACGACACAAGGAATGGTCTCCTCTTCTTACGGAAAAGAGACGACTGCCTCTCCTGTCATGCCCAAGTAGCTGTTCCTGCAGCAAACAAATGCCACTGGAATGGGAGTCAGAAACAGAATTGCACACAGAGAATTTACTAGTATACAACCTGAATAAGATCAAGATCCACTGAACAGACTACCCGTGTTTCTTTTTTTTTGACAGCAACACGCTTGTCAATGGAGGATCCCGTCACTGTAACAACCACCTAGCCGAGGACTGCTCGCTGCTCGCACAGCAGCATGACTCTGTACCCACTCCGCCGTTAGGAGAGCAGCCGCTCAGACATTGTTCTGCACTGCTCCTGAGTCTCGCCTCCTGCTCTGCCAGGAGAAGGAGGGGGCAGGGTGGATGGCACAGCCCTGCAGCCAGAGCCGCACCACGTCAGCCAGGCTGCGCGTGTTGCATGAAGCAGTGCTCAGTGGCAGAGCACTGAGGTGGGGGTAGAGAGAGAGAGAAGATAGGAGATTGCTCTGCACCCTGTGAATCTGAAGAGTTGATCTCTATCTTTGTATGCCTTGCTAGTCTGCTCACTCTAAAAAACATCACAGATATGCTTGGTAGTGACACCTTTAGCTAAGGTTACTTGATATTTTCCATCACAACTCTTTTCAGTTACTCAGAACTTTGCTGAACACCAGGCATTCAGATGTGAATTTTCCATGGTTATCTTCACCTTTTTATTTTCTGAAGCTGGAAGCACTTAGTAAGATAGAAGAAATAAATGTTTTGCAACTGTAAAAAATTGACCCTGCAACTCTACCAGTCTTTTAACACAGAATTTTATATACAGTGAATAATGAAACCTGGAAGCAAGACACAAAGTGCAGGTTGCTTATTAATTATCATTTTTATGTTCCTATTTCCTTAAAATGCCTTAAATAGATGCCCTGTAACCATCTTCTGGAAGTAAACAGTTGGATTCAGTCAGAGAAGAGGCAAGCGTGGTCTCAAAGGGACTGCAATACTGCCCTACTGCTCTGAGCTGCCCAGATTACAATTCTGTGATACCTATTTTTGTGTCCTGTACAAACGTTTGTGTGTCCTGGCAAAAAAATCAGTGGCACTGAAACACATCTCTTAAGCTCAGTTAGCAGAAATATTAAAAACAGCAACAACAGGCTGGAACAGACTCCTCTTTCCTCTCCTACTTCCAGCTGGATCTGGGAGAGGTCTCTCCATCGCTGCACCCAGCAACATCTGTGCTACAAGGAGCAGCGCAGATGAGTCTAGAGGTTGCATATCTCATTGGAATTGAGTATGAACCCCACTGCCACTGAACAGAGCTGGTGGACTTGGGTGTGTTTGAGAAACGTACATGTATAACTGCGTAACTCAGATCTGAATTGGGAGGGGGGGTGGGGGGAGGGAGGAGGAATTCCATTTTCCCTTTAATTTTCATGAGTGCATTTGCCCCCAAGATGCTGCTGCTCTGGGTGATATCTGCTAAGACACCTTCAGCTCAGAGATGGCCAGGGGTTTGCAAACCCCTGATAGAGAGGAGAAGAAAACTTCTGGGAGAGGTTTTCTCCTGTCTCACAACACGCAATAACCAGCCAGGTAGCTTTGAGGGCTGCACCCTCAGTACAGAAAGCAACAATTGTGTATCAGGTCCTGCTCTAAGTCAAACTGCTCAGGAATGGGTCTCGCCTTGCAGCATGCACATGCACATTTCTTGTTTTTGAAGTTGCCAGCTCCTACCTTTGCGACACTTGGGACTTACATTGCAAGTTTCTTGGTTAAAAAAAAAGAAGATGCTTGGGGGATCAATGCCTTTATTATTTTGCATGAACGCTCTGGAGTCCTGGTTTGAAGGGCTGGCTTTTTTTTTTCCCTTTCCTTTCTTTTTTTTAAAATCTTTCTCCGCTACAAAGGCAGCAGGACGCACTGCGAGGGAGAGCAGCAGCCCGCAGGCTCCTGGAGGTGGGGAATGCTCAGCGGCAGTCCCCTCACCCTGGGCACCGAGCAGCGGCTTGCTGCAGGACATGCTCCGACTCGGTGTCCATGGCCCCTGCGGGTTTTTTTGTCCTGATCACGTCCCCGCACCCAGGCTGTGCCCCCCCAGCTAGGTCCCCCCCCAGCCCTCCTGGGCAGCCCCACCCTGCGGCGCCGGGCACATCCATCCCATAATAGTCCACAAAGGCGAGTCCATCCCATAATAGCCACCCACGGGAAATGCTCCATGGCAACCACCCCCCCCCACCCCCGCACCGTGGAGCAGCCATCCCATAATAACCCTCCCGCCGGCTTTATTGGCTACGACTTGGTGGGAGGCTGGGGAGGGGGAGCCGGGGCGAGGGGCCCTGTGCGGGACGGGACGGGATGGGGACACCGGGAGAGCAGCGGAATAAGGGGGGTCCCGATGGGCACCCCACGAACTGCGGCTCTGCCTGCAGCCCCCCCGCCCCGGGCTGCACCGACATCCCATAATAGCATCCCCCCTCCTCCTCCTCCTTCCCCCCACCCCCCCGTCCGCTCCATCCCATAATATTTCCCAGCGAGGCAGTAGGTACAGCGGCATCCCATAATAACCGCCCGGTCACACGCACTGGGAATTGTGCCATCCCATAATACTCCACTCGCTCTGGCTGCAGAGGGCCCTGCCATCCCATAATAGCCGCGTGCTTCCCCCCCCCCCCCCCCCCCCCCCCCGCCGCCGCCTCATGGGGCACCCCCATCCCATAATACTTCCCCCGCCGCAGAAGGGCCTGCCCATCCCATAATACTCCCTTGCCACCCACCTGCCCCCCTCCGGTCGCGGAAGGCCTCGCCATCCCATAATAGCCGCGGGCTCTCCCTTTCCCTCCCCCGCCGCAGAAGGCCTCGCCATCCCATAATACCCACCGCCTGCCCTCCCTCCCCTTCTCTCTCTCCCCCCCCCACCCAACTCAGGGCCTCGCCATCCCATAATAGCAGGAGCCTGACCCCGCGGGCTTGGCTTGGCTTGGCTCAGCTTGGCCCGGCTCGGCTCGACTGCCGCCACCGTCCTGGCTCGTCCCCGGCCCCGTCATGGCACCCTCCCGGCAAAGCCACCGGCTCCCCGTGGCCTCTCCGCCCCGGTGGGGCACCGCACCGCCTGCCACCACTGGCCAGCAGAAGAGCGCGATGCCGTGGCAAACGCACCCGGTCCGGACGGGCCCTGTGCCGCTGCGTGCGGTGTTAGCGGCTGCGGAGCCCCGACTTGCCTCACCCGTCGCCCTGCTGCCCATGGGAAGGCCCGGCCCTCATCTTGGTGGGCTCACCAGAGCTTTGTGGGTGGCGGGCTGCCTGCTCCCATCTGCGCTATCGTGCGCCTGCTGTGAAAGATAACTTTAAGCTTGCCCTCTGCTCACAGGAGTGTATTTTGCTCCTCGATGTGGTTATTACCATCTTTGGGTTTTGCTCACCTCTGCTTCCGTCCCTCTGTTGTGTCTCATGTTTATTATCGGCTCACCGTAGCGTTGTTGAGCGCTCAGTGGCCGTGGCGGCTGCGTTCGCTGCCCGTTCTTGTGAGCACAGCTCAGCACCCGCAAAATACGTTTATTTCTTGGTAAAGCAAGCAAAAGTCTCCGAACATCTAAAGGTGCGAAATAGTAAAATGTAAAATGTTTGCATTCAGGAAAGGACCGAAAAAATGCCGTTTCCCACACTGTGAATGGAGACTCCAAAATAACAGCGGATTACAAGTATCTATCAGACTCAGAAACAGTAACAGGCGGTGGCAGAGCAGCCAGACGTTTCCTTTGTGGTGAGGACCACAAACACAGCCAAGGTGCCTCTGTGTTCATCCCATTAGGTCCTCGCGCAACAAGCGCGGGGATTAGGCTCTAGAGCAGCAGCAGCAGCAGCAAGTTTCAAAACAAGCAAGAGGAATTGCAGGAAAGATCCTACTTTTCCTGCCGCTACTCCAGGTGAAGCCGGACGAAGGGTCTGCCAGGAGCACGCAGACGGCCCTCTGCCCGCCAGCGGCACACGGCAGCACAAGGCATTGAGGTGTGGTCCCTTTGTCTGGTGGCTTTCTGGCGGTGGATGCGGGAGCCCCCTTGGCAAACTCCGTGCTTTACAGAGTCCCCCTGTGGCAGATCGGTTAGCGCAGAAAGCATCTGCAGGGGAGGGAGTGCGGCGTGGTGCAGGGTGCAGCCTGCAAAGCACCGTGAGTTTTCCTCTGGCTGTCATACATCGGGCCTGCCTGTTTTGTTTCCACGTGATCTTTTGGCACCGGCTAGAAACAAACGGATGAACGAACACAGCGCTCCCCGTAGCCTGGAGAAGGAGCTCTGGACTCAGAGCCTGGAAGCACTGAGTCCCTTCGACAATGCCTCCTGCTCAGTATCTTTCGTGTTTCTGTGCACTTTGGTACCCGTTAATAGGTCTCTACTCGTCAGGAAGACAGCTGTCCTTCACTTCTCTTGTGTAAAAGCTTAAGGGCCAAAGGGGTTGATGTCAGGCTGAGCTAACAAGCTAACGCAGGGCTTCGGTTTGCAAGGTGTGACCTGTACCACCTGCACACGACGCATTTAGATCAATGTTACATCTCTTCAGTGAAATACTGTAAGCATCTAACGCAGAGGAGGAACTCACACTGTTTCAAGCCTGGCTTTAATTGCGTGGATTTGTGGTTTGAGCATACACTCAGTAAAAACCTGCTACTCTTTAGGCGCTGCTGCACCCTGGCCATCCATTACTGACCTGCTGTAGCAGCAGCTGCTCCTCTCTCAGCTCTGGTGTGCAGAGCAAGCAGCAGGCATGCGTGTAATATTCTGCTCCTGCTCCAGTGCAAAGTCCAGCGTGTCACAGCACACAAGCTGCAGGAGGAGGCCTGAGCTAAGGCGGGTGGTCCGACCTCAGTGGCCATTCTGGGACCCCACGGGGACACCCCCTGCCTGCGTGCCATACCAGTAGTTGTTCCCTCCTCCCCTCTGCATGCCCTCCTTCCTCTCCTCTCCTCTCCTCCTCTTCGGTGCACATAGCAGCACTCAGAGAGCCGGGCTGCTGCCCCCGGGGAGCAGGAGTAATGTTTCTTTAGGGGCAACAGCAACAGCTCGGCACAGTAAGCAGGCCCAGGAGGGGCACTCATGTACCAGGCAGCAAGCCGCACCAGTCTGCGGGCTGTCACCATGATTATACTCAGTGAGCAGGCGTCTAATCCTTTAGTGCAAGAACTCAACAAATTTAATTACACCGGTTCAAAATGTTGTATCTCTGATGAGGCTTACACACAACCACATTTGGCCTACTGCTTTTAAAAATCCACACTTTTAGACTGCTTTTTAATTGATTGATTTATTCCTATGACATTGGTAAAATGGACAAAGCATTTTATGAAAAACTCCAGTTTTCAGTTTTGCCCCCCTCTCTTTTCAAATAAATGTTTCAGCCTTTGCATTTGAAGCAGCTGTTTCTAGCTATCAAGCCTCATTTCTCCATCCCCATCTGCCTCACAGTTCAGACAAAGCTTCTCAGAAGGCATGATCTATGGCAAAGCAAGTGCCATATTCCTTTCATATCAGTCCGCAGAGCAGATAAACATTTTTTTTCTTCTGCCAGTTATTCTTGAGTTGCTAGGGACAGAAATGTGACAGATCCCAAAGTGCTAAGTTCAAGCTGCAGGCAAACCAAGAAGAAAGTTAAAAGCAGAGCTGGAGTTAGACTGTCTGGACAGTCCTGTTGTAAAGTGTTCAGTTGCTTATAACTTTTATGATTGGAACTGAAATTTTCCACTCTGGCTGTCTGCCAGAATCTGACCTTTTTTTTTTTAATATGGCTTCAGCCTTAACATTTAATCTACTCAAAAAGAAGAAAGAAGAAAAAAAAAGGCAGAGAAAAGCATTTTGTCTAGGACTGTGAGGGAAAGCCACACATTTTCTGCAACCACTGCTTTGCCTGAGATGCCAGGGCAAGCACATGTGCTCTGCTGGCTGTTCTGGGCCCAGGGGAGGTGGAGTTGGAGCAAGGGAGTGCAAGGAGGACAGCAAGTCTGGGGACGGGCGATGCTAGAGCTGGTAGGTGGGTTGACGTAGGAGCAGTTACTGGAAAAAGAAGGTGTGGAAAAGGGAGAAAAGAGCCTTGACTGGCTGAATAACATGGCTAGACTGAAAGTCAGAGTATGTGGGATCAATAAAAAAAGACTGTACATGTACTGAAGCAGAGCTTAGAGAGAGGGAAGACTAGGACAAGCAAACTAGTCTTGGGATCTGCAGAGAAGGCAGGAATAGGGAGACAGTGAAATAAGGAGAAAAGGGGAGCTAAAAGTGTTGGGAAGGGAGTAACAACACTGGACATAGAGATAGGAAAGAACAAGCTGTGACAGGCGCATTAAGGAGCCAGAGGGCAGGAAGAGCACTCAGATTAACTGGGCAAAGAGATTTAAGATGGAAGGGTAGGCAAGTAGCTGGACAAGCAATTGCCAGTATCTGTTCTGTTCTGGGGACACAGGCAAACCCCCAGGTTCCTTCAACTCATCATTCCTGAATTCCCATGATTTGGGAGTGCTCAGGCTGGCAGCACTGCTACCATGAAGTGCCAAAGGAGAGAAGGAAAAAGAAGAAAGGGTAAGATGGAGGGGATTCTACAAGAAATTCCGAGCTGCTTTTCTTCACATGAAAGAAAACAAATGAGATAATCCTAAAAAAGATCTGCTTCCTTCACCTGCTGATAAATGACATCCTGAGGCCATCTTATGAGCAAGAAAGCATCCGTTTTGGTGCCCACATTCTCATCCACTCTCTCCCTATACTCCTCAGTAATGTCACTGAGACTGAACCAAATGAATCAAGATTCATCTATTTTAATGTCTTTCGTTAACAAATCCTACAGCCCCCCTTATTTTTGGGGGTGGTGGTGGGGTGAGTGACAGAGGGGAGGGGGTGGGGAGTTCAGGGAAGAGAGACCAGAAAGAAAGCTCTGTATGTGAAAAAGGGGAAGGTGTTCCTGAGGTCTGAGCTGTACCTCTTCCTAATTCCTACATGCTCTGCCCACTTGATGAGACCAGCCATAAAGGTGACCTAGGTATAATGGGAAAAATATGTACAGAAGAGAATGTCTGCCAGGTTGGAAATTGTTGGCCTGGGAACCTGGCCTGGGAACCATAAGCATCCTTGGAAAGCACAGCTGGCATCCTTGAAGTGCAACTGTCTACCGAGAAACCAAGACATCCTGAGAAACCCTTGATAAATGGGGGAAAAAAAATAAAAAAAGGGGGGGGGGAGGAAGAAAACTACAACAACAAACTTATCATTTGGAAAAGTGGAAAAATAGTTTCAAAAGGTGGAAAACAGCCTGAGAAAGTAGGAAAAGGCAACATCTTTTGGTGGCTCTATCTGGAAAAACAGAAAAAACAGCCTGGGAAAGTAAAGCTTGGTCTGAGAAAATGAAAAACAGCATCATCTATTGGCTATTCCAGGTAAAAAACAGAAGTTAGCAACATCTACTAACTGCTCCAGGTGGTGGTGTCCTATTCCCTCTTATGTCTCTAATATAAAAAATCACTTGGTTTCCACCCAAAATGGAGCTTCTTTCTGAGATCTCTCCCTGCGTGAACTTCTCTACTCACAGTCTCCTGTTGTACAGACCAGACCCTTGCTGGGGACTGCACCCTCACCTGGCTGTCTGCAGAGTCTGTGCCTGGATCACCTGTGAAGTCAGACTTCATCCACTGGTGATTAGTTTCACTCCAGGGAGAGGTTTGTTGAGTGCTGTCCCGGTAACTCTTTGAATACTATATATATATAGGCATGCATGTAAGTTGTTAATCACAAGTATAGTTGCTTTACTGGTGGTAGGTTGTTGTAACTTCTAATATCTACTTGCTTTACTAATAGTAATTTGCAGTAATCTGTGATAAAGATGTTTAACAAAAAAAATCCCTGTGTGATTGTGTATTACAGATTCCTACAAGCTCATCCTTACACACCTGCAAGCTGGGTAATTCCTATAGGTCATGATACCAGTTCCCCTTACAATTACCATACCAGTCCTCCATGCTCACTTACTGCCCAGGCTGTAAGGGGTTTCACCAGAACTGCTGGTGAGGCAGGACGTCAGAGCTGGATGGGGTCTACCCAAAATCTGTGAAGGCTCTGTTTCTTCTTCTTTACCCACCCTCTTGAAACACTGTGATGCTGTGGAGGATAAAGTGGGAAAGACTGAGACTGACTGAGTGACAGAGCGCTACAAGGTGTGCCATTCCCAGGCGTGCTTCCCTCTCTCTACGACAACATCTGGCATGTTTGCTGACAGATGCAGTCACCCAGACTTGAAGGAGAAACAAGGATAGCAATAGGAAAACCCCAGAAGCTGTACATAGGAACAATGTTGGGTGTTAAAACTGGTCTTCAAGTCTTTCTGGTACCATCTTCTTTAAAACAATCCTTCACCAGTCAAATAAACTCCACCAGCCAGCCAAAACAAGGACACAGCAACTTACCAACAAAATTTCCAGTTTGCCCTGTAGCAGTTGCATGTAGAGCCAAGTGAAATCTCACTTTCTGTGGTCTTTCACATTTTATGGAATCTCAGGACCTTTTTTTTTTTTTTTTTTTTTTAATGGAGAAGCCATAGGAGCAACATCATTTGGACAATGCTCTCAGACATACGGTTTGAGTTTTGGGTGGTCCTGTGTAGGAGCAGGAGTTGAACTTGATGATTCTTGTGGGTCCCTTCCAATTAGGGTTCTCTATATAATTTTAACAGGATGTAGAAAGTAATGCTGCCTCTCCTTGATCAGCTCACTCTTCAAAATAATACTCTGGGAAGCACCCCCTGGGCTACATGAGGAGGGAACTTGAGATGGATTTGGTGCAGGATGAGGAGTGGCAACTAGCAGTTGTGAGCTACACAGGTTTGGGAAGCTGTAAGCTCCAAGATTCAGACATGAGCAGGTTCAGACGTAAGCAAAGCCCCATCTTGGATTCCAAAAGCATCCATTGCTGTGGCATGAATCCAAAGAGACAAAACAAAATGTCTTTCTGGACATTTTCCCTAGCATCAAAGCGCAGAGGCAGTGCTATGAAGACACTGCGTTCTTGGTAGGGTCACTCTTCTGTTACCATCTCAAAATGTTCCTCTGGGAAGGAGCACAAACATCCAGCAGCTCTCAGAGCTTTTGCCCGTTCCTTTCTGTCTTTGTTGCAGTGAGTGCCCCGCCAATCTGAAACATTAAAGCAGGACAACTACCCTCCACGAAGCTTGACACACGGCTGCTAGCAGAAACTCTGCAAGGAAAAGGGCTGTCAGACTCTGAAATCCCCACCCACCACCCTGCTTAGCCCTGCAGGCAGGAAAAGCAGTACAAAGCTCAGCTGGATCCCACCATCAGCTCTGAGGAGGTTATTTCTCAAGACCACTAAAACCATCTCCATGCTAAATCCGAGCCAGAAGGAGACAGTTTTGATTTTAAATTGGTGAAAGCTACCTCCTATAGAGGACTGCAGAAGTCAATCCAAGGACAGAAAGAGAAGTGGTGGAAAAAGGCAGGCACAGTCAGCTTCATCCCATGTTTTGGTGTCCCTGGGAAGCTACTCTCCCCATTGAATTATATTTTTGGCATAAATTGCCTCAGGTTTTTGGAAAATACTTGTTTTTCTTAGTACTTTCAGACTGCATGTTTAGAAAATGACATAAGGAGTAACAGTATGGAGGGAACTGAGTAGCATAGGGTTGGGTTTGAAGAAAACAAAGCAGACGATTTTATGTATGACAGGGCCCTTCCAAGCTTCAAAAATAACTCAGATTATGAGTCTGGACATCTTCCTTTGAAGCATCTATGTCAGCCACCCTGTGGCAATGATCTACTTATCAGATTGACAATATATTGTTACTGGCAGTTACTCTGAAACAGCTGAAGTCAATAAATACCATTTCTAAATTAAGTACCCAGAGTATTTTCCTATTGCTTCTCATCTATCTAATTCTTCCTTGTCCAGTACGTCACAGCAACCTGCCCAATAGCTTGCTTCTCCCTCACTTTAGAAGGTACAAAGTGCAGAATGACATAGAGCAACCTATCCTGCCTTTCTGTCTCTCTTTTGCTTCTACTTTCAAAATTTTATTTTCATATTACTGCTGAACTATCATTTTCACATTGATTATAAATGTAGGTGCTTTTGTTAGATAATAAACTTCACCTGACCAGCTGCCAGATCACACCGGTATTCTTCTGTCACTGCTTTTCTTCCTGACTGGCTAGTTTCGCTCATCACCTCCCTTCTCTGGAGGCAGGTCCTTTTGTACCTTCAAGCATGCATAGTGGTTGTGCAGGTTACACTCCAGATGCGCAAATAAGGCAATCAGATTACAAAGACAGCCTCTGATTTCCAGTCCAGCAAATTAATGCCTCACTACCCATTGCAAAACCCTCCAAGACCAAAACAGCTTGTGGCATCACCAATCCTTTCTGAGCTTACAAACCCTTGCCAATAATTTCTACAAGTGTTAATGACACAGCCCTGCTATGGCTGCATGAGATTTCCCTCGCAGGTCTCCCAAAGTCAGTTCTCTCGTAAGGCTTCCGCTGTGCGTGCTGCCACCCAGACTCCCCCACATCTCTGCAGCGGTGCGGCAGCAACCACTACCCCAACACACAGCAGTAAGTTTCCCCAACAGTTTTTTTTTAACCTCTCTGTCCCCTCTGAATAGGCTGTAACCAGAGACTCGAGTGCCGCAATCATGCAAATTGTCCCACCGTTAATTTTTTTTTTTGTAATGCTAATTATATCAAATGGATGCTCATCAATAAGAATGTCTAATTCCCCTTGCTCATTATCCAGATTTCACACACTGATAGAGAAGCATTTGAAGAATCCACCTCCCCACAACACGGCGTTTGCAGACCCCCTTGCCACCACCTCAGCAACCCCTGCCTCTGCCCGAAGCCCCCAGGTGACACCGGGCATCAGGACGTACGCCAAGCTGTTCCTGGAAACCACTGCTCTTTTGACCCTTCTTGTAATAGCTCCCAGCTTGAGACTTTGGAGTTTGAATTGCAGAATTGCTTATGTCTTGTATTCGTGAATGAAATCAGTAGGAGCTGCATGGAAAATGTACACATGCTATGTAGCACTCTGAAAAGTGACATCTGAGGTAATTCAGAACATACGTACTAGCTACAACATTTCCTGCCTATAAATTAGCAGTAATACCATATTGGCTTACGGGCCTCCTGTGGAGGAAGTTAATTCAAATTTATGAAGGCACTGGATGCAGTAAGGATAAATACTACAGAAAAGCATGGGAATGAGAAGATCAGTAGCCCTATTTGCAAACTGGCGTTTGGATATGTGCATTAAATAGCTCATAGTTTTGTGTACTGCATATGAGAAAAAAAAAAAAGAGCAAATAGCTACTTTTCTTCTTCTTTCTGTGAGCAGTGTTCTTCCTACGCGGGGAACAAAGAAGGGACTTCGTGGAGAAAACAATCTGTCATTGTGTAACCAAGGACAACCGCGACACCTATGCACAAGGAGCCCACAAGGAGGAAACTAATTCTGGCATTTCTGAACCGAGAGTGCAGGGCTTTGAAACCTTCCTAGTGTTTTCCTTTCCTGCAGCACTCCCTAAGTGTGCGAATCCAGCGTTTGCCGGTCTGCGATTAGGTAAAGTCCCCACGAAAGACACGGGCCTGTGTGATGGGCAAGATTACTCTGAAAGGCTTTTATTGGTGTTCCTTTTGCATTCTTCATCTCATACCGGGGTTTTGCTACGCTGACAACAAAATTAACTCCCCTTCTCGCCCTTCTCCCCTTCCATCCCCGCGAAAGAGGCACTCACACCTTCCCTTCCCTCCTTTTACAGCTTCTTCTCCTCATTATCGGTATTATTTATTTATTTTTTAATTGGCTTTTCCCCGAGGGCTGAGCGGGCTCAGGAGCAGGAGACACCCCGCAAATAACGCCGCGCCCTGCTGCTTGCTAATGCCGGGCATTGCTGCAGCCCCGGCAAGGACCCGGGGACCCTCCGGGGAAACCCAGCCCCGGGTCGAGCCCCTCCAGGGGCCGCGGGGGGGCTCCGGGGACCCGCAGGGGGTCCCGCGGGACGGCCCCGGCAGCGCCGCCGCCGTGAGGCCGCCGGGGGCCGCTGTTGGCCGCGGAGAGCTCGGGCTGGGAGCCGGGAAGGCGGCGGCAGGGCCGGGGGGCTGCGGGCTGCTGCCACCCCCCCGTGTTTTTCCTGACGCCCCGCGAGTGTGTGCACGCGTGGGTGGGCGCTGAGGGGTGTGCAATGCAATCGTAGAAAGGCTATGTGGGATTTGGGAAGTCTTTTGTGGTTTCAGATTAAAAGGAAGAAAAAAGACCAAAACACGAAAAAAAAAACAACGAACAACCAACGCTCGGCGTTGTCCAAAAGTAAATTTTTCATCGCAAAACGTTAATTTTGGTGAAAGCGCCACCCCCAGTTCAGCAAACTCTCGCTATGCCTTGATTCGGTGTTTTCACCTACACAGGCACTCCAGACTCGTAGGAGGGCAAAGAAGAGGCCGGGACCCTGCAGGTGTCTGTCTGAAGCTGGGACAGGCTGTTCCCAGTGTCACGTCGTTCTCAGGGTTTGGTCCTGTCATCTGCGTCCATTCCTGATGCAGTGACAGGTTGCTTTGTAGCTCACTGATGCCTTTACTTTTTTACTCTTTTCTTTTTTTTTTTTTTTTTTTAAACCTCACAGAAGAGGTCTTTCATCATCACTTTGTGGTGGAAAGTTTGATCCTTCCCCTACACCCCTGCCCCCTGGAGGAAAGCGCTTTCTTGTTCCCTTGCATTTCAGGGACTGAAGTGGAGAATGACTGCCTGCTCTTCAGAGGCAAGCATTTGCAGAGCAGGGAGGTGTTACAGCTTACAAAGAAGGCTAGCTCACCATTCCCTTGTCACTGTTACTACCTGAGTTAAATAGGTTAAAGCATGGATAACTATGTTGGGCTTTAGCATACCCATTCCTATTACCCTTTGCTAAAACTAGCAACATAGCAAGTTTTTCAGTGATATTGTGCTATTTTTTCTCATCTTGTCTGGAAGTCCTTAGAGACCACTATCCCATTGGGCAAGATGCTGTGCAAGGCAAACAAACGATGATCCATGCTCAAAGATCTCTTGCACTGTAAGAGAAGAGACAGCGGATGACATGGAAATGTGGGAAAACACAAGGAAACCCTGAGATGGTTTCGGTCAGCAGGATGTACACTGCTATCAACACAGCAGTGGCCAGGCCTCTGCTGAGATTCTGTCAGCATTGCAGAATACACAAATTTGAAAGAAAGGCTTCAAAAGAAATTAATGAAACATGAGGCTTAGACTAACTAGTGATTCTCAGCTGCAGAGACAAGGGCTACAGCTGCAGCTGGAAGTCAGTCAGGATGTCAGCAGAGTATGATCCAAGCAAGAAAAACTCTAAGAGTGGGTGATACTAAAGAAGCACCAGACACCACCAAATGTCACTATACTGTGAAGCCTTTAACCAGGATTTGGTAGGGTTTGGTGGTGGGGTGAGGGTTTCTCTCTTTAACACTTCTCTGTGCAACACTGAAAAACGCTTGGGATACCAAATCAGCATCTAAAACACAGGAGCAGAGAATCATAAAATTATTTAGGTTGGAAGGACCTCTGGAGGACAACTGTTTCAACTCCCAGAGACTGGAGTGTTGGGAGAAACTACCCAAGCCCAAAGCAGGGACGACTTAAATTGGCAAGGACATTTGTAATACGACGTATTTTGTTGGAGGAATACACCAAGTGGTGGGAGGCACACACAGCTAGTATGTGGTGGAAGGAATACAAGGAGTAATAAAAACAATTTTAAGATTAAGTCTGGCTTGTTCTGGGACTTCTGAATTTTTTTTTTTTTTTTTTTCAAGTGGACTTGCAGAATCCAGATTGTCTGTGGATTTCTAGAAAGCATAAAATTCATTTAGGATCATGATTAATAGTAATAACAACATGTTTCTAAATTGTCCAAACAAAGAGCCATTTCCAAAAGCGGATGTCTGTTCTGGAAATCAAAAGACTTGAAATCCTCATGTACTTAAGACTTCTGCAGATAACCTGTCTGATCCACACAGAATAAGCATTCTGTGCTCATTTGCCATCTCTCTGACCTTTCACTTGTTTAGTCTTACTTGATAAGAAGACATTTGTTTTATGTGCACATCTGCAAATGACACAAAGTGCAGGAGAGTAATGAATGGCATCTTTTTTTTTTTTCACCTGACATACTTAGCAAGAATACTGATTAAAGAATTATTGCAATAGGGCATAAAGGGTCACTTACATAGGTTGAAAAGGCTCTGGTGAACTTTCCCATTTAAGTTTTCTTTCCTGAATACCTTTGCCTCATGGGTTTTGTTTGTTTCTGCTGTTTTAAACACATGCTTTATAGTTGTTCTGTTTCGTGGCAATCAGTATTGTGTCAAAAGCTTTTTTTAAATAGGTGAAATGGGCACCATCATACCCTGAGTCTTTTAGATTTGTTTGTTTTATATGTACTCATTAAGTTATAAAGCAATATAGGGCTAGTGACTCATTTCACTGCAAGACAGTACATACATGTTCTCTTACTTATCACCCCATGATGGAATAAAAACTTCAGGCAAACAAAGGCAAAAATGCAGAAAAAAAAAGAATACCTAGCTAACACACATTCTCTCTGGCAGAGAATAATAACCCAAATCCCCTCCAGAATCCAAGGTGATTAAACTTGACTAGAATTCTCAAAAATGAAACAAAACCAATGCAAGCTAGAAATGGTTTAAAACCCAGAGGACAAAAGCCAGCAACCTACACTGGGCACACCATTGACTATATATAACAATAATGGAAAGCCTTTAGAAACCCAAATTCAGAAACTTTCCCACTGCACAAAGTGTGGCCAGCAACACTCTTTATTGCTAAGTTGTTTGATGAGTTCCATTAAGAGATCAACTTTTCAGTTATTTATAATTTTGTCAAAATATTTGAGCTAAAATTTCCTCTGCTGGAGGTGGTATATTTATAAAATGTTCCAGGTAAAAATAGTTTAGCTATTTTTAAGAATAAAACTACAGGAAAAGATGATGTTTTCTCATGTTCTTTTTGAGAAGCTCTGTGTTTTGGGAGCATGCTTTAACTCTGGCAGAGGAGCAGCTTCTTTCAGTGGAGTGGCGTTTGCCACCTGACAATTCATTCATATTTGGCAAACTTGCAGGCCCTTGAACAATCCCTCTTTACCCCAGCTTTGGGGAGTCTGGTGCCTCTGTGAGGATGACAGCTGCAGAAGTATGCCCTGGAGGTACCTGTGCAAGGATGGTGCACGTGCATCCATCCCAGAGGTCTCCTGTGTTACCAGGAATGTGCACTGGTGTCCAGGGAGCACCATCCTTGGTGCTTTCCCTGATGCTTCCCACATACAGGGTGCTATTAGCAAGAGAGCAAAATCAGAGACAGTGGCTTCCCCTTCCCTCTGGTGATTTTGGGGAGAGCTTCTGAAAAGCTTTGCTGGGAGCCTCAGCCAGGGAAGCTGGAGCTCTTGTCCTGAGGTGCTTTTAAACTCATGCTCTTGCCCAGGGCTCCTGCCTGAGCTGCGATTGCAGCCTTGCTTGTGCCTGGCCATGTATCATACTGATCCAGACCCATCGATAGGCGCCCTGGCTTGACCCAAGACCTGCTTTGTCACTGTGGACTTGTCTGGCAGTCACCAGCCTGTGTCTGGCCCTGGTGACTGCCTCCAGACCCGGTCCCAAAGCTGACTCACTGACTCGACTTCCTGGTGTGACCTTGGACTTGCCTCGTCACCATGGGCAATCGGACAACCTGGATTCTCAGCTGAGCTCAGCTGCTATCATTGTACACGCCCTGCGCACCTTGCCTGGGTGCTGTGCCACAGGGCCTTTGCTGGTGAGGCCCGGTCCTCTGCCTGAGGCCTTACCACACCGGGCTCTCGGCTGCCTTCCTCTAGGAGCAGCCAGCCCTTGATGATCCCTGCCACCTGCTGAGGGCAGGGAATTGGGGTAGAGGACTCCAGAGCTCTCTTCTCACCCGAATCTTTCTGTGAATCTGCGGTGGTGATCTAGCCAAGCAAAAAGGAAAGAAAAAGTCAGCTTCTCTGGGCAGGGTAGAAAATGTATCAGGAAAGGCATTGTGTTGATGCTCAGGTGCATGGTGATCTGGGGAAGGGAGAAAGAATGAGAAGAGGGACAAGGAAATTTGCTGTAATACCACTCCACTACCCCATAAATCCCAGAACAAAGGAGTAAAATCAGACCTACCAAAAGATAAGCACACAGGTCTCTACAGCTACACCATGTCACGTGTGATTCACATTCACATGACAGTCCTCAATTTTGAAAACAGAAGTACCTGCTGCCCCTCTAGCCCTCCTCCATATCTCTCACAGCAACTCTCAGACACCATTAAATGTCCTTCATCTGCAGACGTATTTCCGGGCTAGCTTTTTGGTGATGCATGTGATGAGAAAGGGAGTGCAGCTGACTTGCCCAGAACATATGTCTCCCAGGTCAACCTGTGACACAAGTGTCTCTCTGTGGAGAGGCTCAGCATCTAGACTTCTTTCTGGAGTCATCTGTAGTAACAAGGGAGATTGAAAAGGGGGATCTAAATCTATCTGTCTCCTAAACTGTATTGTAACACAAAATCTTGATGCATCTCAATACCTTTTTCCCCCCAGTACTCACAAGGTAGGGATTTGAAATGTGATTCATTGCTAATTCAGAAGGTAGTCTAAGAACATGGACTTTACCCCAAACAACATTTCTCATCAACTGCCCTTACCATTCCTTCAACTCTTTCAAAAAACAAACACAAACAAACAAACAAACAAAAAAAACAACCAACTTCCTATATACTGTAATGGACCCACTCTGGGATGACCTGGGTCCTGCTGGAATCCAAAGAGAGGCTCAGTTGCAGTGCAAGTAGGAAGGTAACCCTTGGTCACTAGCAGGAGTGAATAACTGGTTTTTTTTTTGCACTACTGTTGGACAGCTGCATCTCTCGCTTCTGGGCAGATTTATAGGGCTTTAGCATACAGTGCAGGCTGGAAAGCTTGTACAAGCAGTGCAAACAAATGTATTTCACTGTGGCCTCAGTCTGTGACATCATTTCGCTTTGACAGTGAAAATCACCCAGAGCTGAAATCAATCAGCCTGAGGCCAAGTGACAAGAAAGTGCAAAGCACTAATGTCAGTGTGATCTTCAGAAATGACCACGGTATTGGTATTCTCTCTTTTTTTTTTTTTTTTCCTGGGGCCATTATGAATGCTGAGTGTATTCTCAAGCATGCTAGTGTTTCCCAAGCTGTTTTGCTTCATGTAAATATATAGCCATTGTGCTGCATGTGTGTGTGTACAGCTGCACAAGCACATTTTATGCACCTCCTAAATGTGGTTTTGCTAAGGTCTATGACTTGCTCTACAATTAGTAACTTATTTTCTGTAAGCGTACTAAATACTCAGCTATTCTCTTTGACTCCAACAAGAGTTGCTAAATGCTTCAACTCTTTTGGAAAATTAAGACATTTATTTAGGTGCCCCACACTGGACTTAAGACTGAATCTGAGGCATCTAAAAAACAAGAAAACAAAACAAAACAAAACAAAAACTTTCCCTCAATATTTACTACTAAATTCACTCTGTCAGAAATGAGTACTGTATCTGTGTTCGGATTACTTGTTCCCCACTATGCTTCCTGTAACAACAGAGTCAGGTGGGACCGTGTCACCAATGTATCTGTTTATTCAAAAACAACCTTTCATCCTTCAGCTTTGAATCATCATATTCACCCACATACAGCCTGCTGTGCTCCCTCAAACAGTTTGCTAAGTTACCTTGGGCTGCTTTCCACAGTCTCGCTGTAATTATTGAATGGGCCACTCTGCAACTCAGTAATGCTATGACCTTCTGTGGTTATATTTCTGAGTCCTGAATAAGGTCATTCAAAAATACTGCA
This sequence comes from Cygnus olor, assembly GCF_009769625.2. Classification (NCBI taxonomy): domain Eukaryota; kingdom Metazoa; phylum Chordata; class Aves; order Anseriformes; family Anatidae; genus Cygnus; species Cygnus olor. The sequence continues at coordinate 100,695,596 of NC_049169.1, forward strand.
GTAGGAAGGGTTGGCAAAGATTCATTGGGACAGATAACATTTTTAGATGGGAACTGTTTTGTTTTTGTGGCAGCATGGTTTTGAGTTGACTTTTGCTCCACAACCTGACTCTTAAGCATCCCTGTATCTGAGTCCCAGGTTTGTCCCTGTCGCAGTTTCTTAAAGGTGTTACGGAAACCTTCAGTGCTAAAGTAGTAGATCAGGGGGTCCAGCGTGCAGTTCATACTGGCCAACAGCATTGTCCTAATTAACACGTCGCGCACAGAGGTCTGTGTTTCTGGTCGTACATTAATCACCTTGGCCTTTAGCAACCCGTATACTGCCAAGGTAGTGTTGTAGGGCACAAAGCAGATGATGAAGATGACCAGGTTGACCACGAGGAGACGGACTGTCTTCTGCTGTCGCAGGGTCTTTGTCTGCCTGGCTTGACAGAGCTCCCGAAAGATCTGAATTGAGCAGTACGTCACAGAGCTCAGAGGCAGGAGAAAACCCAGGATTTCAGCCAGGACAACTAGGGGGAAGAGGTTCTTCTGCCACATGTTGTCACTAAAGCTTTCAAAGCACAGATATGTGGTCTGATTCTCTGACACACAGTGGTTTTGCTTGTGGTATATAGCTGTGGGGATGGAGCCCATGAGAATCACTACCCAGACAATGAGGCACAGGAGCCTGGCCACCTTGGGGCGCCGCAGATGCCGCCAGCGAAGTGGATGGACAATGGCGACATAGCGATCCAGGTTGATGCACATGAGGAAGATGCAGCTACCATACATGTTGATCTGGAAGACAGAACCAGAGACCTGGCACAGGATCTCACCAAAGGGCCACTCGTGGTTGGAATAGTAGTAGAGTCGCAGTGGCAGAGGGAGCGTGAAGGTGAGGTCACTCACAGCCAGGTTGAACATGTAGATCATCACTACAGACTTCAGGCGCAGGCAGCGAACAAGTATCCACAGAGCCACCACATTCAGTACCAAACCTGTAATGAATATCAGGATGTAGCCAGGCAGCAGGAGGTAATGCTGTTGTTTGTAATCCTTGCACATCTGAGATGAGTTGTGAGCTAACATGCCCAGGGATGAGGGGAGGATCTCAATGAGATGTCTGAGACAGCTGGTGAGATAAGAAGGCCAAAAGAAAAGCACCAAGCAAAGTCATTCCCCTCGAGGAAGCTCTGGGTAGGGCATTCCCCTCATCTGCAACTGGGAGGTAGATGGGCACATCTCTCTCTCTTGACTGGCACTGCTTTGGATTGTTGGTCAATGGTCATCAGGCAGGGATAGTAATGTAGTCAGCTTCAGCCTCTAGTTCATCTATTCTTTCCAGTGGTTACAGGGATGTTGATGTGATGAAAGGTCATTTCCAGTTATTCAGTGTCAGCACAATTCCTAGGCAGAGCAGAAAACCAAGAAATAAGAATTCAAGTTAGAAGGGGAAATCTCTTGAAAGATCAAAATCCCACCATGGTGGCTTCTGTTGCAAGAATTCGTAAAGAAATTGAAAGATGAAGAAAAATGTACAGTAGAAAAGTAAGTGGTTAAACAGCAGAGGAAGCCAGAACACAGAGAAGGTAACTGTTGTACAGAATATACACATCCCAGAAAATATACATTGTTTTGATCACTGCTGTGAGCAAATGCATGCAAGAAAGGGACAGCATAAGAGCACACAGAGAAAGTAGTTAAGGCAGCTCAGGGCGGGGCGGGGCGGGGGGGGAAGGAGAGAAATAGAGAAAGAAAGAGAGAAATAGAGAAAGGTTGGTTGGTTGGTTGGTTGGTTGGCTGGCTGGCTGGCTGGCTGGCAGGAAGGAAGGAAGGAAGGAAGGAAGGAAAGAAGGAAAGAAGGAAGGAAGGAAGGAAGGAAGGAAGGAAGGAAGGAAAAGAAGGAAGACAGCAAGCATTTTGAAGCAATAATGCTGGCTGGAAGGAACTTAGAAGAGAATAAAAACTGCATGGTAGTTTTGTATCAGAGAAACAGGACTTTGTACACCATTGCAGATAAAAAGAGTGACGCTACAATTAGACTTGACTCCACCCTAGCTCCCTTTTGTAGGTGAAACAACCCATAAAAACCTGAGTCCCAGCTAAGGACTGGACCAGAACAGATAAACTTCAATGGATAGATGTGGAGGGCCAAGGAAATCTTCTAGAAATCTGACTCATTTTTCTAGAGATTTGAGTGCAAATGAGACCAAGGCATCCATCTCAGTTCCTTCCTCAGCATTTATAAGACAGAATAACAGGGTTGATGTGGTGGTAGAAATGACTGGGCCACAATTTCTCTATGAAATTTCAGCTAAGCACAAGGAAAGAGAGGATTTATGTTACAGTAGCTGAATTTTCTTGAGCAGCTTACATTCACACAGTTCCTGCTCTAGCTCCTTTTTGGGGTGCTCTCTTGCATGGTATAAATGGTGCCTATTGCAATTGCATGTCCACAGATCACTTTCCTGCTTACAGCACCATGAAGTATGAAGAAGTCCATGTCCCACAGACACAAAGAACGCCCAGGTAAAGTAGGAACACAGTAAAGAAGGAACCCATGGGATTAATGCAGACAAACATGTCCGTGACTCCTAAGTAGTGTGAGGCTGGTAACCACTCTAGATTCTAGTGGTAGCACTGCCCTGGCAAACATTGATCAACTAGAGTAAGTCCAGTGGAAGGTCACCAAAAAGATCTGGGGGCTGGAACACTTGCCTAGTGAAGAGATGCTAAGGGAACTGGGCTAGTTCAACTAAGAGCAGGCTCCAGGAGACGTAATAGCAGACTCCCCATACCAGCAGGAAAAAAGAAAAAAAACTTGCCTAAGTTGGATATTACTGTAAGAGGAAGCTACTCAGCAACTTGACAGGCATGTCAGACCTTCTGGATGGCATTGTAGGGTGATGCACAGGTCTAGAGGGAGTATCTATTAAAAAAGAGGAAGGGCATGCTGGTCTCATAGGTGGGAACTGAGTCAACAGATGCACTGTGGTGACTATATATTAGACAATGAAAGTGGAACTCAGCTATGAGAGAATGGGGATAAAGAGCAGAGAGTTATCAATTTGCCCATCCTTTTGTGTCATTGGGAAGGTCTACCACCAAGCCATTTTTCTTATAGAAAATTCTACTGGTTTGTCAGGATACATTTGAATGGCTTTCCTCCTTCTTTAAAAATGAATGACAACTTTGTGTGAAGACTTGCTTAAGTTTAAAGTATAGAATAATCCAGCAAGACAAACTGGGGGTGTTCAAAGAAACGTTGGACCTGGTGCTTAGGGACATGGTCTAGTGGGTGACATTGGTAGTAGGGTGATGGTTAGACCAGATGATCTTGAAGGTCTTTTCCAACCTTAATGATTCTGTGATTCTATGATTCTAAGAATGTTGTTGGTTTCAAGTGAAATGATTAGAGGCCTCAAAAACAGAAACTACAGGGAGATATGCCAGCTTTTGCTACAGCCAAAACCCTGCAATGACTCCAGATTGAACAGATTGGAGAGTACCTTCATCTTGACTGAGATAAATTGAGTGAGACTCAGGCTCTGTGAGAAAACATGACCTGCTCCAACAGATGCACAGACCATCCGGCTGTCAGATGAAGGTGACTTGTCTAGATAGACAGCCTATTTTTGTCAGTTGGTGTTTAATAAACACCTCTAGAGAATACAATCTGTAAGTATGGTCCATATTGTTTGAGAGCAGTGGTTTACCTACAACTAATACTCTAGCTCAGATCATGGATGATGAAGGAATAATGTAAGAACAGTGCAATTATGCAGTGATACTCCTTCAAGTTCTCTTTCTGTTTCCAACAAACTGTAGCCCAGGGATTTCCTGAGCCAGAGGTGACATATTTATATTTAATAGTCCTCAGGGATCTTTTATTATTTTTTCCAGTTGCTTTTTGAAACCATATAAAATTTACCATCTACAACATCCAGTGACAGCAGTGCCAAGGATTTCCACAGTTTAATTGCATCTCATGTGAAGAACCGTCTCTTTGTACCCACTTTAAATCACCACCAGCTAGATTCAGTTCCTAGTTTTAGTACTGGAAGAAACAGTGGAATAAAACATTCCTATTCACTTTCACCTTATCACTGACGATTTAATAAACTTGTACCATACTTCCCCTCAGCGACTTTATTTTTATTTTATTTTTTTGAGGCTAAAGGGTCTTAGCTTCTTAGTTGCCCCTCTGTTCTAAGGATCTGTTCTGTAATTTTGAATGTCCTTGTTACCCATTCTCAGAACTTTTCCTCCTCTTCTACAGCCTTTGTAAGCCTTGTGGTGAGGGGCTCAAACTGTACAGACAGAGTGTTGAAGATATGTATGCACTGAGCTGAGTAGGCATAGAACTCATTCACAAGGAGTAATGGTCAGTTCAGATTGTTTTTTTTCTCATCACTTAGCTAGATGAAATTTCAGCTGTTATTTTAAGGCCAGTCACTCACTCTTTTTCTAATCTCTGCAGTTCTTCTCAGCCACTCTCATCTTTTCTAACTTGAATAATTTTATGTCTCCAACAGATTTGTTTTTTCATTATTCATCCTTCATGAATAAATCAAACAGTCCAAGCCCCAGCATGGATGTCTTATAGCTCCATTGCAAAAAATGACCATCTACCCTCATTCTCTGTCCTGTCTTGTACCAACGTTTTATCCAGATAGGAACCTTTTCTCTAAATTTCTTTAAGCACCATTCATGAGAGCCCTTTCTGAAAGCCTTTTGGAAACCCACACAGGCCACTGTTCATGTGCTTTTTGACTCCTTCAAAGTATTCCAGTAGGACGGTGAGGCACAGCATCTCTTTACAAAAGCCATGTTGACTCTTCCCCAGTAATTAGATGTGACTGCATGCCAATTGATTTTTTTCCCCTTTTTCTATTGCTTCTACTAACTGTGTTCAGCACAGATATCAGGCTCCCTGGTGTAAAATCTCCCAAAAGCCTTTCCTCAAATTGTGTCTGTTAGTGAGCACCACAGATAGTCACTGCTTTCATACTTAAGTTGTTTTAGGACCACTGGGATAAGAGCCAGAGATTTAATAAGTGCTTACTTAATCTTGCTGCTTTATAACCCTTCATAACAGCATTTTCATCAGAGACAGTCCTTTGATGAATTTCCCCTTAAAGATTGTTTCTGCTGTGGAAATCTTCCAGTCTTTCCTGACATGAACACCGGGGCAATAAATCTGTTTAATTTTCTACACACCTTCACCTTTTCCTTTTTCTGAGTGGTCTTTCCTTATGTATTAGCCCTTAAGCCTCTGAGACACCAGATAACAGAGTTCTGAACTGGTAGCAAAGATCACTGAGAGTGAAAAATAAATTTATTTATTTTTTTTCAGGTGAATGGGTTTCTTTTTTGTGGGTGGATGGAAACACAGAAGCAAGAATCCTTGAGCTGAGCTTTACTAGAGACTAATGATGGCGTTATTAAAAACAAGGTGATAGTCTCAAATCTGGTGTAATAGATACTGTAATCAAGATGTCAGAGACCCAACTTAAGATGTGTATGTACACGGTCTTTGGAAAGAGGAAGCTGTGGGAGCAGAGCACTTCTCTGCAGAGCTCTGAAGGTACAGTTTTGACTGCTCATCGCAGACGAGGAAATCTCCTGATAAAGCAGGCTGGTAGCAGGGAGGCAGAAGGGCTGAAACTGGTTCAGTTATCCATGTCAGTTAATGTTCAAAAGCCACAGGCAGCATTCATTGTGGCTATTTCCAAAAGAACCTCAAGCTCTACAAAAAAACTGCTGAGAGATCTCAAGTCATCAGCTGTGTATACACAGGGAATGGTACCACAACTTGAACTAGCAATAGAAGAAGAGCAACCAAATAGATATTTTGACTCCAATGTTCTTCTACAGAAATAATACTCCTTGTGATGAGATGCTGTCTTGAAATCCTGAAGGAACTTCCTATTTGGCAACTGACTTTAAGTGGCCCATGAGGAGGAGTAAGCATCTTTTTACCTTTCAGTGTAGATCAGTACGAACCCTTAAAGGCCTTTTCCCCAGTGGAGACAGAAAAGAGTAATTCAAACTGCAGATGCCACCAAAGCAGATACCTCTTCCTGTCATAGTTTCAGGCAGAAATTGAATTTGTTGCTGGTGTTCTTGCTCCGGGAAGGGGACAGGAGGAGCAACATGGACGTGTGCATGTACACACACTCTAAGCAAATTCTGCAAGGGAGAAAGAGATGAGGAAACTAAAACGAAGGGAAGGCAGTGGGAAGGGAGGAAGACGTGCTGGTAGAGGTGTGAAATGGAGGCAATGTTGACTGCTGATGATGTGTGAGGGAAGAGAAGAACACAATGCTGGTAAACAACCTGAAAACCAGTTAAAGAGAACATCACACTCCCCTCCCACATACACTCTCTTGTGACCACCCTGCATGGACTACAGCCAGCCGCGTGCCTCCTCCAAGTGCTTAGGAAGCTGCACAAGGGCCATGGCTGGTATGGGGTGTTCCTGATGGCCTCATGGCACCAGAAGTGGACAAGCCACAGGTCAGGCCCAAGGTGAGCACTTCTCATCAGAGGCAGAAAAAGAGCTGCTAGGCAAGCAGATCCCACAGGACATGCCAAACCTGTGGAACTTTTCATTTTGGAGGGTGGGAAACCATAGCTGTACTTCCTTACAGGGGCTGAAACAGGCAGGCCTTGGGATGAGATGAGATGAGATGCGATGCGATGTGATGCGATGCGATGCGATGAGATGAGATGAGATGAGATATGAGATGAGTTGAGATCTCTCTGACTAGTCTTAGGAATCTTCTCATAATACCTTACCTGAGCCACTGCTGCCTAGCACCACAAAAATTATGAATGACCACAGCATAGTGGGACACAGGTTTATCATAGAATGGTTTAGGTATGAAGAGACTTCAAGAGATCATCTAGTCTAATCCCCCTGCCATGGGCAGGGACACCTTCCACTACACCAGGTTGCTCAAAGCCTCATCCAACCTGCCCAGTGATGGGGCATCCACAACCTCTTTGGACAACCTGTTCCAGCATATTGCCACCCTCATCATGAAAAGTTACATCTTTATATCCAATCTAAATTCACCCTCTTTCAATTTAAAACTGTTGCTCCTTGTCCTATCACTACAAGCCCTGGTAAAAAGTCTGTCTTTCTCATAACCCCCCTTTATATTTTGAAAGGCTGCAGTAAAGTCTCCCTTGAGCCTTGTCTTCTCCAGTCTGAACAACCCTGACTGTCTCAGCCTCTCTTCATAGGAGAGGTGCTCCAGCCCTCTGATCACCTTTGTGGCTCTCGTCTGGACTCAGTCTAACAGATCCATGTACTTCTTACGTTGGGGACCCCAGAGCTGGATGCAGTCCTCCATACTTATGAGAGCAGAGTAGAGTTATGCATGGGGCAGGGAAATGAGATGAAAAAAAAAAAAATGAGAGCTAGAAAAGTCTTGCCAAGCATGCCACAGAGTAAGTGTTTCTGAGAGTGACTTGTTATTTAATCTCTAGTGCACTCTGGGGTTGCCTGTAGATGCAGGAAGAAAGCACAGCATCAGGTAGCAAATGAGCAGAGCAGTGCCAATGAGAACACAACCTGCACAAGCTGGCTTAGTAGATCTGATACCAAGAGGAAATAACAAGGAGTGTGCCAGACCTCAAAATAAAAAAACAGCAAAACACTCAGTTTTGTTTTAGAAATTGAAGTTACTTTTTTTTTTTTTTTTTTTTTTTTGTAAACGTGGTTAATTTTTACTCAACAGAGGTGATATTTAAACCCCACTTTTCACCTTTTTTTCTAAACATGAAATTAGATTATTGTGGTAATTAGAACCATGAAAGCTAAGGCTCGGGACTCGGGATGTCTTGTTTTTAATGAGGTGCATGGCATCAGGGCGCAAACCTCTGTATATAACTCACAAGGTCTGATCACACTGGTACTGCCCGCTGTCTAGAGGTATCACCCACCCTCACCTCGTAAGGGCCCCATGGAAGAGGACTTCCACTGCGGGCACCATGTCAAGCAAGCTCCGCAAGCTGCTGACACTCCTAGTATCACAGGACCCCAAAGAAAGCCCGTGTTTGAATGCACACTGAGATTTGCCACGTAATTCTCGATTCAGTGGGTGACTGAAGAGGCATTAGGTGGTTCCCTGGTGCCCTATGATCAGTTGTGGTAGCACATGCCCAACGCTCCCAGGCCATCCTGCTTATGAGCTGCTTCTGTCTCACTTACCTCTCTGCTGGTGAAGAGCTGAGGGTGCCTGAGAGCTTGCTGTCCGCTCACTGCAGAGATTTCAGTTCATTCACCAGGGCTGCAGTGGCTTGAATTACAACAGAACCAAGCAGGCTCTCTGTCTACTTGCTTATCCAAATCACGTCCGTCCCCACCACCGTGGCTGGTTCTATATCTGTCAAGCTGCAGCTCATGTCCCCTCCTTTCTCACTTCCTGATGCACTGGCCACAAAGCATGAACTTTGCTATTTAAAGCTGATAAGCTAAAACACATTCTATGAGAGCGAATGCAATTGTGAAAGACGCAATACTCAGGTGCACGAGAAACAGAGGAGGCATGCCCTCAGTCGCAGTGCCAAATATTTGTTCATCTTTGCCCCCACGATAACGCAGCCACCCCCACGGCTGAATTTTCCACGGGGAAAATTAAAACCTCCCCTTCCCCATGATATTGCCAGACAGAAGTTAGAAGTGAAATATGGGAAGTGAGAGCTAGTGCGTGCACACAAAGGTTTTAATCACCAGAGAGCACAGTGGCTGGGCATCCTGATGGTCCCATCAGGGGGCACTCTGGGGCAGATGCCCTGCCCAGGGGCCCAGCTTCACACTGCTGGCAAGCGTCAGGGACCCCAAATAACTGAGCTCTTGACGGGGTGTCAGTGCCCGCAGTAGGCAAAGGCACGTTTGCCACGAGTGTCATCCCTGTTGTTAGAGGCATGGTGCTAGGAGACCTAGCATTGCCAGGCAGAGCTGGGAGGGGGTCTGCCCTTCTGCAGAGCCCATCTGGCACTCTGCTGCTTCCTGAGGTCCTGTTTCTGCTCGGTGGTCCCAGCATACCTGGAAGAAGGCGGGGATCATGGGAATGCTCCTATCCCGACTGTCGTCCTTCACCAGGAGAGCTGCTGCCTTCTGCCCCAGATGAAGGTGCCCTGCTCACAGGCTCCCAGCTCCTCCGCCTGCTGGCTGTCACGGCTTATGTTTGACTTTCTCACTCCCTGTGTCCCTTGTTCTGCTTCATTCAGGGAGTGACACGATGAGGGATATATCTTCCTGCTGCTCGTAAATCCTTCGAGGGTACAATAGCACCCAAACTGCTGATTTCACTCTGCTTTGCTTCAGTGCCTCTCTCTTTTAACCAGTCCCCCTTTCTCACTTCCTAGTTGCTGGGATCTTTGTTCTCACGGCTCTTTGTGATTTTTTTCTTTTTTTTCTTTTTTTTTTTTTTCCCCCAGTTCCTGCCAAGTCTCTTGTACCATGAAAGACTTGCAAATATATTGAGGAGCGGGGGCTTCACCCTTTGCAAAAAGAATCCCTAGTACCCTCTGTGTGGCCTTTCCCCTCCCCTGAGCCTCTCGCAGCCTTCCCCACACCTCCCCGCCATAGCTTGGCAGCCCTGCCTTTACCTCGAGTCAGAAGAGCTGCCCTGCGTGTCTGTGCCACCCCACTGCATCCCTCACACATCGCTCCCCAGGTTCACTCACCTCGCTGGGTCTCAAAAGCCCACAAACAACTCCCTGCCAGGTGGGCTCATGCCCCTCAGCTGCTGCCCCTCAGAGGTTCAGCTTGCAGGGACGAGCAGCGCAGCCCCCAGCGCTCCTCACTGCTGCCTGAGCGGCCAGCAGGTAAGACCAGATTGCTGGGGTGTGTGTTGGAGGCTACACCCTGGTGCTGCTGCAGATCCCAACATGCCCACCGCCGCAGAGCACCGGCTCCAGAAAGCAGGAGCAAGGACCAAAGCAGAGCTGGGAGCTGGGAAGACAAGCAGAGAAATGGAAAGCCTGCTGCAGCAAAGCAGTTGCTCGGGTTTGGGAGGAAGGCTGATAAACCCCAACGCTTTTCAGACCTTGTTGTGCAGGCAGATGTAGACAAGCACAGCAAAGGTGTTAACCTGCACGCAGGCACACAGAAGAGGTGGAAGAACCGTAACAAGGCCAGAGCCACAGTGTTTCGCTCTTTGAATGATTCAGAGAAGAAAAGCAGAAACCTCAGGGCTGAGTGAAGATTATCACCTTGTAGAGACAGCAGACGGTACTTCCCAGGCCCAGAGAGGGAACAGCAGCCTTTGCTCTCAGGATGTTTCATGCAACTCACATCACCCTCTGAGAAGAGGAGCAGCCACCATGTTACGCCCTCCTGGGAGAAGGGCAGAGTCCCTTCTGCCATGGGGGAAGTCAGGGCTGAAGGGAGTCCTGACATGGGGGGAAGGGGGTGTAGAAGGGAGACCTGCCAGGGAAAGAGTTAAGAGAGCCGAGAAGCTGCCGGGCTGTGTCTGTTTGCTGTAGCTATGTGGGCTGCAGGGTAGGGAAGAAGAATGTCCAGCCTGGAGGAGGCAGATGAGGGAGCCTCACCAAGGACAGCGGCTGGGGAAAAGGCAGGCAGCAGGTCTTCCCCTCTCTGCCCCCATGGACTGGCGCAGCAGGGAAAGCCTCTGGTTCCCCAGGACTTGATGACGATGTGGTGACGAGCTCATGTATCTAGCAACAGCTGCCTGAGAGCTGCGATGCTTTTCTTGCATGGAGAGCTCTGTGTGCTGCCAACGGGATCTCGGGCTGCTTCCTGCTGATGAAGTGACTTGTCTACGGAGGAAGACGACCAGATCACCCGCTTACAGGACATCAAAGACCAGGGCTCAGGCACTGATGCCATCCCCAGCCACGTGAGCTACCTGTGATGGGTGCCCACCTCAGAGCCCTAGTTCAGAGCTCTCCCACAACACTGCCGGAGCTGTAGGGGATACCACTGCATGAACGTGCTCCATCCAGCAGGTTTCTGTGGGCCACCGGGTCTCTGACACTGACAGGCACAGCAGGGTAGCCCATGGTTGTTGCCTGGGACAGGGGCTACCTCTTCTCTGTGCAGGGCTGTGCTGGAGCTGCTGTGAGTGCTGCTGCCTGGCACAGGCAGCAGGAGGTCACTGGCAGGAATTTGGGTGGCTGCTGCTTTGTGGCTGAAGGTGGAGTTAGGCCAAGGACGGGATGGAGATGGTGTGGCTGTGCACGGTGCTGATCCTGATGCAGGATGTCCTTGCTGTGACTTGGCTGTAAGTATACTTTACACATACTATATAGGTTGAAAAGTCACCTGGGGAGGTGCTGTTTGTGAAGAAAACGGGCAGATCTGTGAGAAAGGGGTGGGAGAAGGAACCTCGGCAACCCAAATGCAGCATTTGAGAAGGAGCATCTCTGTGAGCACAAAGGGAGAGAGGCAGTGACATGGAAGAGATGCAGGCAGGGGAGCAAAAATGTCCAATTTGCCACAGAGAAGAGGGTGCACATCCCCTTCCCTGCCCATTTTTCCTCTAAAATAGAGCTATAAGGGGCTAATCCTCTGCAGGCATGACCCTGTCTCTAGCCCACCTATGACTGGGACTCTCTTCTGCCTTACAGGCACCTGGCCAAGCAGACGTCCCTGCGGGGGGCCCTCAGGGACCCTGGTGTCTGTGCAGGTCTGACGGGGCTGGTGGAAGAGCAGGTGCGAGTTTGCCGTCGGCAGGTGGAAGCCATGGAGGCGGTGAAGCGAGGAGCGGAGCTGGCTGTAGAGGAGTGCCAGTACCAGTTTCACTCTCGCCGGTGGAACTGCTCCACCCTGCAGGAGCTGCAAGTCTTCGGCAAAGTCGCCATCCAAGGTCAGCAGGGGCAGGCAGAGCTGGCAGGATTGGCATGGGGTCCCTTCAATATGCAGTGGGTCCCCTTGGTGTGGCTTCCTTCACATGCTAACATAGCTGCTGACAAGGCATTTTTTGCAAATATTAATATTCTACCTAAATTTCATCATTTGGCCAGTCCTGGCTTTTAGGTCCCATCTGGACCATGCTGGGTATCAGCTCTGCAGACTGGCAGATCTTGCCCCTAACCCCTGCCACCAGCACAGCCCCCAGGAATATCAGGTCAAATCAAGCCTTTTGCTTCAAGGTCACAGTCCCTTTTTGTTTCAGGCCCGGGAAAAAGGATCTGCCTATGTCTCCAAAACCAATCTGCACAGGTTTTGCACATGCTTGCACAGAAGGACACATACAGGGAGCAATAAACAGGGTTTCTGTGGCTTCTCACCCCCAGGCTCCCCTTTCAATTGCCTCTGGGCAGCATGGCTGCTGACTTCTCTCCATCAATGGTACATGAGGCCCAGGAGCTGGAGGTGCTGCAGGCTGGCTTCAGGCCTCAGGAACCACAGCACGGGGTGAACGTCCTGATGGTGATTTCTCCTAAGCAGTCTTCATCTGAATGTATTGATCCTGCATGCAATAACAGCCTCCCTCCCCTGCTGCATCTCATCAATTCCTTCCCCCTCTCCAAGAAGGAGAGCACTGAGCTCAGCAGACCAGTGCCATTTCTCACCCCACTGCAGGCACACGTGAATCTGCCTTCATCCATGCCATCTCCTCTGCGGGTGTTGCCTTTGCCGTGACTCGTGCCTGCAGCCGTGGGGAGCTGGAGAAGTGTGGCTGCGACCGCAAAATCCGAGGAGTCAGCCCTGAAGGTAATGGAAGAGGCCGGGAGCAGAGCTGAGGTGACAGAGGATGAGATCCATGGGGCAGGCCCTCACCAGGGGAAGAGACCTCCTTTTGCTTCACAGCCCTCAGCACTTCTGGAGCTCCTCCCAGGACCTCTTACTTTTTATCTCACACCTGCTTTCCCTCTGCAGGTTTCCAGTGGTCAGGCTGCTCTGATAACCTGTCATATGGGATTGCCTTTTCTCAAGCCTTTGTAGACAATCCCGAGAGGAGCCGTGGCATCTCTTCCAGCCGAGCTCTCATGAACCTGCACAATAACAAGGCAGGGAGGAAGGTAAGGGCAGGAACAAGAGCTGGGAAGCAAGCCGAGCTTCTGGGGCTTTCTCCTTGGCTGGGCAGAGCTCTCTCCAGCCCCTTATCCAGAGTAGCAGTTCAGGGCAGCCACGAGCTCACAGAGCAGGTCTGTGTCCTGCTGCCCTGCTTTGCCTTGCCTTGCCTTGCCTCCCTCTTTCTCCCCTTCCCTTCCCATCCCTCTGGTTGATCCTGCCCTCTAGCTGAACACCCCTTCCTGAAGGCCCCAGTCAGGCCCCATATGGGAAGGCTGTGAGCGAATGGCAGCTGCCTGGGGCTCACCGGCATGGGGCAGGTGCCCCACATCATGTCCCAGATCTGGCTGGCAGACACCTTCTGCTCCCCAGGCACTCCTGGCTCACATGAAGGTGGAGTGCAAGTGCCACGGTGTGTCAGGCTCCTGCGAGGTGCGTACATGCTGGAGGGTCATGCCCCCCTTCCGCAAGGTGGGCAACGTACTGAAGGAGAAGTTTGAGGGGGCGACTGAGGTTCACCCACAGCGGGTCGGTTCCCGCAAGCTGCTGGTGCCCAAGAGCTCTCGCTTCAAGCCCTACACAGCTCACGACCTGGTCTACCTCTTGGCCAGCCCAGACTTCTGTGACCGGGACCCCCGGCATGGGGTCTTCGGTACCTCTGGCCGCCAGTGCAACCGGACATCTCCGGCCATGGATGGCTGTGAGCTCCTGTGCTGCGGCAGGGGCTTCCACACCACGCAGGCCGAGGTGGTGGAGCGGTGCAGCTGCAAGTTTCGGTGGTGCTGCTCTGTCAAGTGCAAGCAGTGCCGCCACCGGGTGGAGGTGCACAGCTGCCACTGAGGGGGCACTGGGGGTGGTCGGGGAATGAGCAGAAGACAGCCCAGGGAGAGGCCCACAGGGTGGGGGGGGAGCAGGGTGGGTGTGGGGGAAACCTGTCTGGCTCTTTCTCCCCAGTCTCATCAGGATTTTTGCAGTTTAAACTTGTTTTCCAGACAGAGGGTTGGAGGACATAGGCCCCAGAAACCCTTAAACATTAGAAATAAAGCAGCTGCAATAGAAAGCAGAGTGTCTACTTTAACTCCTTCCTCATGTGCCGTGTTTAGACCTGGAGGTACCTGGCTCTGCTCCTTCCCCTGCACTGGGAGGGGACGAGGCTGGGGTGGAGGCCTTGTCCTCAGAGCCTTATCACACGGGCCACATGGGCAGTGGTGAGCAAGCAACACCAGTGAGCCATGCAGAGGGAAGTGGGGAGTCAGCTCAGATGTGAGAGGGGTCTCCAGGGGTCTGACAGAGTGGCAGCAGCAGAGCGAAGGGCACAAGTTAGGTTTGTGGTCTCTTTATATAATAAGACTCAGCCTTGGGAGCGTTACTGATTGGTATGGGCCTGCAGGGGCAGGAAGGCCAGAGGTTGCTGGGGACTTCAGGCACTTGGGCTGGTGGGTCTAAATCCATGTCCTGGGACCAACGCCTTCTCCGATGGTCAGCCACTCCTTCGGCTGGAGAAAACTCTTTCAGGAAGTGAATTTAAGTAGACAGCACAGTGAAATGCTGTTGAATGTCGTTCCCATCCTGGTGTGCTGCTGTCATGAATGCAGAGCAGGTGCTCAGGTGGGAAGACCTGGCCACGAGGAACTCACTGGCCAGCAAGGAGTCTCTGAAGAGCCGTCCGAATCTGTCCAGGTTCTCCGCATTGCCACGGCTCCAGAGAGCCTGCTCTGGAGCCCTGTGCCTCACGTGCATCTCCCACCACTGTGCCTCACCCTTCGGTGAGGCTGAGGAACCTCTGGTGCCACCGCCTGACTTCCTCCTCTCCCTCCTCCTTACTCAGCACCTGGTAAGTCTGGTTTCTGAGGCAGCCATGGCGAACCACCTGAAAGGAGAGCCTGAGTTCATAGGGTTGGTACTGCTGCCCATCCTTCCCCAGGCAAAGGGGACTCCACGAGGGATGGCATCTTTCAGCAGCCGTGGAGGTAGGACCGCCCCTCCCTGTGTCACAGACACTAGAGAGCAGCCCACCAGAGGGGAGAGCCTGCTTGAGAGTGCTAGGGAGTGGATGATAGCTGAACTGTGTTTCCCTGCAGGATACAGGATAGTAAGTCCTCTGTCCTGCTCTGGGGTTTCTGGATTTTGTTACTAGCTAGGAAGCACACAGTATATGGGGGAGACACTCCTCTGTGAGAGGCAATACAAGAACATCCTGACGGATGGGAGGCTCCCCACGGCTTCCTCTGTCTGTGAAGACATCTCTTACTACCTCTGCACAAATCCCACTGCTTCAATTACATGTCAGCAGACCTTCTGTGCTTGGGTCGGTATTTTTGACCCCTCCTCCCCAGACACGACCAATTGTGTGCTGTTGGAAGGAAGAGCACTGGGCCAGTGAGCTCTGCAGGGACTTGGAGATGGCTGGAGCATGCGGGGCCTTGGAGGAGAAGGCAAGGTCATAGGCTGCTTCTCACCCTCTGGTTGTGGAGGCTGTGCTGCAGACACTGGTGGCTCTTGAAGGCGCAGTAACTGGGGTGCTGAACTCCACCCGAGTCGCAGATCTGGGGAGATGGGAATGAAAGCCAGGGGTGGGAGAGGAGAAGGAGAGATGGGAGCACCCACCCGGCACCCACCTGGCTTGGGGTGTCCCCAGCTCGGAAGACGGCGTACTCTGCCTGCAGCCAGAGCATCACACGAGGGTCATCGCAGCCCTGGGTGGCTATCTGGCTGCACCAGTACTCTGCTCGCAGCCCTTGGGAAAACTGCATGCTGTAGGGCTCTCGGAAGCCGGTCTGCAAAGGGGTGGGACGAAGAGAACTGTGCTTCTTCCTCCTCCCCACCACCCAGAGCAGGCTCCCTTCGCACAGGCCGGCTGCAGAGGCGGGGTGCTCAGTACCTTGTTGCCTGTAGCCTGGTGCTGGGCTGAGATCTGGGGGTTGATGTAGGTGATGAAGTTGCCTTTCCCGCAGTGAACACGCCTCAGGTTGTTGAAGTTCTGGCATTGCTCCCTCTTCAGTGAGCAGAAGGCACAGTCAGGGCACAGGTCCATGTGCCGCCGCCCAAGGCTGTCGCATACCTAGGGTGGGTGCAACGGGGAGGTCAGGGTGAAAGGAGGCAGGGCAGCTCCCATAGCCCTGCTTGGGTCTTGCCTACCCAGTCACCCAGCTCAGTTACTCCCTGGAGGTGGTACCTGTAATGGCAGTGCTGGTGAACATTGTCAGTACTACAGGGAGCTCTGCACACAGCGGGGGGCAAAGGTGGACTCCAGCATCCTTACCGAATCTCCAAAGCCGAGGATTTTTTCTTCCATCTCCTTCCAGGCCTGGGTGACAACTGATGAAACACAGATTCCCTCCAGTACTGCATAGCACAGGATCATCACTGCTTCCTTCTTCTTCAGGGCTAAAAGGCTGGCAAAGAAAGGGATGGAGGAAGTCAGTTCTCTTCCCTTGTCATGAGCTGAAGAGATAGACCCTTAGATAAAAACAGAAGGGGTGTGGGGAGGAGGAGGTGCAATGGGGGAGGGCAACCCCAAATGCAAGATGAAAAACAAAACCCTTCCTGAAGAAACCTTGTACTCCTGGCCAAACTGCACAGAGTGGGGATGTCAGCAGGGTCTGCGTGTGCTTGTGTAACACGTAGGATGGGGATGCACTCAGGAACATGTGAGAGGCACTGGACAGGCACAGGTTCAGGAACTTTTCCAGTACCACTGAAGCAGCTGCTGTGTAGTTCTGTCCGTCCAACTGCACAGCAGAGGGATCTTTGTTAGAGCCTGCTGAGTGTTGATCACAGGGCAGCCCCACTGGGGTCTGAAATGGACAAATTATTAAGTCTCTCTCCTGCTTGAGACAATATTTTTGATGGAAAGGGGAATAAGCTGGTAATGATGGTGAATTAAATTTTCATTCAGACTGATGTGGGAAGCCAAAGGCAGAAAAATTAAGGACAGTATAAGGACAGATATTGACAATAAGACTATTTTCCATCTTAGGAACAGCAGAAATCATAGACTGGTATTAGACAGGGATCATGTGAATTATCAGCAATGAAGCAGAAGAGGTAAAAACACTCATTAAATATTTCTCTTCTGTGTCTGGAAACAAATCCAGTGATAAATAGATAATTTTTTTTTTATCTGGCAGAAAGTAAGAAGAAAAAAGCAGCAATTACGTATATTAAAATGTTCTTAAAATCCATGCATGAGCTAACCTGTATGGAGGATTTGTCCTAAGACTGACTGAGACTTCTTGGAGACCTTCAGATTAGCCTTAAAGAGAGAAGAAATAGGTGGAGAACCTGGAGGGAGGTCATTAAGATGAGATTTCTTACAGCCTGGAAAAATTTCACTGGAAGTGAGAAGCTGAAGAAGCCGGACTTAGCTAAGCAAAGGCACTGTTGAGTGGCCAGTCAGTCAGTCTGTTCTTTTACCAAGGTGGAGGTCAGACAGAAGGCTCTGTTCTTCATCAGATGAAGAGCAATGACTTATAACGACTGGAATTCAGGGTGAGATGAATTCAAATCAGAAATTAGCTGCGTGAAATGAAGAGTGTTTACCATGGGAGCAGCTTATGAGACAGTTTCTCTGTGGCTCGGGTAAAGATTGATAAAGATATCCCAGATTTCAGTCAGGAGAGAGGCTATAGCTCAGCCATGGGGTACTGTTTTTTCTTCAGGGATCCCCAGGCATGGCTCCATGTGTCCTGCGCCGGGCATCAGGAAAATTTGCCAGGTCTGAAGGCCAAAAGAGATCAATCTTCCTGCCAATAATCTCCTGCAATTACATTCTGCGAGAAGATAAAGTGCTGTAAGGAGCAACTGGTGTTCACAGATCCATGCACAGTGGAGCAGTTTATACTGTATGTGCTGAAACGTGTGAATGCCAGGCATTTGCACTGTGTTTGTGTGTGCTCTTGCAAATATGTGTGAGCATTAGGACTTGGGAAGAAGTTTTGTGCACCTGCTTAAGAGGACACATGCACTGGATATGTGTGCAGGTGAACATGAGCATTTGCCTTGTTTGCTCTGTACGTACATAACAGAAATCGTGTGCAGGCCATCACACATGCATGCAAGAGCAAGAGCTCAGAAGGCTGCATGAGGTCCAGCCCTAAGAGATCCCTAGGGCCTGCCAAGGGTGAAGGAGCTCACAGCACATACTCTGCACTTGCAGCAAGTCAGAAGCAAGTGATCCTGTGCCCAAACAGCTCACACTAAACAGCAGCAAATGAGCATGTCAGGATCTCTGAAGGCATCACTCTCATTTAGGTACAAGAGAACTTGGAAAATCTCAGTTGCAGAAAATATCATGAATGTCTCCATGCTAATTTTTAAAAAAAGACATTATGGTCAAACCTGTCTTATCACAGCGCTGCAGATGCTGCTTGAGCCTGCATTGAGACAAGAGAAGATGTTGTTTCAACACACATTGCTGTGCTGCACCCTGGACAGGCTGCAAATGGTATTCCGAGGATAGAGACACAGGAACAAATTGCAGTGGCGCCAACCCACCGCACATCAACAACATCCACTGGAAAAATGAGGGCAGTTCAAAACCTAGAAATCTATGCATTGCAAGCCTGTGCATATATTACTGCAATGCACCACACTGTGAACAACCTGGTCATATGTTTGTGGAGGGAAGATCTGAGCTCAGAAAAGACAAAAGAATGCAAATTCAGGACAGCAGTAACAGACACAGCCGGAAAGAAGGAAAACGTGCCAGTGAAAAAAAGGGAAACAAAGCCTGCTCATCCTGGAGAGAGCACTTCCAGAACCTGCAAGACCCTTATGTCTACTCCTGCATCCCTTGACTCCATATGATCTTTTTTTCTTGGTTCTTCTGTAAACACTCACAGGAAAGCTTTTGAAATTTTAGCAAAAAATACCTCTGGTCTGTACTGATCCCACATGAAAACCCTTTCTGTGGTTGTTTAATAAAATCCTCTCAGCGTTTTACTGTGACTGGATGCTGGACTTCACTAGAAGAGGAAGCAGGCACAGCCTGCGGGCACACCTAGCACTTCTCCTCCATAGAGAATTGCTCTTTGAGTGGGAATTACCTAACACTTACAGTTTCTCTCTTTCAAGCAGCTGCTGCAGAGCAGCCCATGAGATCCAGATTTCTTTGTCTGCTGTGCTGATAAACCCGTGACAGCTGAAGGGAGTCCCTGCCAGCACTCAGAAGTCTGACTGCTCATTCACAGTTGGATCTTGGCCTTAAAAAACTGGTAAATTAGCTGGGTCATCTTGGTGGGACTCACAAATTTGATTAATGACCTGACATTATTCTCCAAAAATTACCTGAAACGATTTACCCGCAAATATATCATCATTGCCTCTTGTTCCACTGCTCACTTGTTATGCCAGTGGCACGTTTTGATTTTATTGCTTCTTCATCAAACCAAGATGATCAAGCCATTAAAGTGAGAGGCATATTAACAGTCATTAAACATGGTATGAATAGCTCTGGCATTTTCCTCAACAAGGTAGAAAAACTGTCCAGCTTTCTATACTTTAAAAAAAAAAAAGGCAAATAATTAACAACCTAAAGCTTAGAATGTGACTGCTACTAAATGGGCTTAACAGCCTTTGCTTGCTCCTGCACATGCACCAGTCCAGCAAGTGCTGCCCAAACAAGATGCAAATAGAGGACTGCAAGGAAAAGGGGCAGTAAAAGGGAACTCAGCTCCAGCCTCTTCTAGGAAGAGTGCTTCCATAAGTAGCTCATAAGCAGCAGTAAAACATCTGCTGAATGTTGATGACCAACTTGGTTCAGAACAGAGTCTGTTCTGAGTCTGATCTCTTCACCCAGGTCAGAAAGCCTCGTACTCCTGAGCACTGCCCGCTGACACTTTGCTGTTTGCCATGTTTGCAGAAGCACACAAATTGTGTCTGTAGCATCCGCTCACCCATCCAGGAAGTTGAGTCGTGCCATCTGCCTGAGGTTACCGAGAAATTCTGCTGCTCTCTATTTCACATCCATTTCCTGCTCTATCTCTGTTCTACATCTCCACTGCGAAGCTTTCTGGCCTCAACGGCTGCACGTTTATGTGTTGGTTTACTAGCACCAGGTGGGTGAGGTAACTCTACAACATCCCCAAGTGACAGCCAGCCCCTGAAAGCAGCTTAGAGGTAACAGGGGAATGGTTCTCATCCCGCATCACCAGACCCAGGGACAGGTCCTGGGCTCCTCCCTTGCTTGCCAGCACCTGCAGTCCATGACGCCAAGGCTCTGGGCACACCCAGGGCCACTGCTGGTTTCCTGGCACCACAGCTGGCAACGTGGTGCTCAGAGAAGCCCCCTGCTGCTACCTCTCTCTCTAAAAAAATAGAGTTGAGAAGGCTCTGTCATCTGAGATCAGTAATTCCTCAATGGCTAAAAGAGAAAACTTTGGACGGAAGCCCATGCTGTTTTAGCATCTCAAGACATGGCGTGACGCATACACAGCCTACTTCACTTCAGTGGCATCTCTGAAGAGGGCTGGTTGACAATATCCACTTCTCCCTCAACATAATGACAAGGATTTGGGCCATTAACTTTCAGCTGCTGAACCTCCCTGATATTAGCCGGTTGCGTGAGGCAAGCAGAAAAGACGATAAGGAGCAAACAACAGCTTTCCAGCACTTTATGACTTCTGACTTGTGTGGGTTGCTGTAGGAAACTAAAACCACTAAGGGAAAAGACGATGTTAACAGCCTCAGACAGAAAAGCAGATTACATTTTTTTTAAAGCATACCCATACGATACATTGTATGGTTATAATGTTATAATGTTGTGAAGCCAAAAAGTCTTTGTTGATGTGTTGTGTCACCTGGAGCAATATCTTCCAGCCCATTCAGAACAGAGAAGGGTTTTCTAACAGTACATATTAAGAATAAATTGTTTTGAATCAGTGACTATAAAAAAACATCTCTCTAATTCTTCATGAGCTGACTAAGGGGATCTCTGGCCACCTGACATCACCTTCGACAATTAAAGTCCCAGCGATGCCTTAGCAGCCTGCAGGTGGCCCAGATGCCAAGAAGACAAGTCAACTGGCTGATACCAGCAGATAAACTGGTGCAGGAGTCATTGGAAGAATGGGACATAACACCTGGCCAAGAGCTAGCGGGTGCAGACTGTAGAAAAATTTGTATTCTTTAAGCAATTACAATTTGAGGTAAACTTTTGACATTACATTGCCTGAAGTTCCTGTTGCAAATGTTAACCAGTGCAAAAGCCCAGCCAGGTCCTTGTTAAATAGGAGGCTCTGGTTTCTGGGACCTGAGGTTTCCAAGTGCTGGCAGGGCAACCAGTTCCCTGTCATTTGCCTGGTGAATCCTGGATCCTTTGTACCATGAGACCTAACTCCTCTTCAAAGTAAGCCACACAGAGTGATGATATGGAAACAATTAACGGGCCCTGGACTTACCAAACAGCCAAACTTTCAACAACAACAACAAAGGAAATAAAATAAATAAATAAGTGTAATAAGAGACACGTATTTTCCCCCACAATGAATCACTGCTAACAGGACTACCACAAAAGTGTGCTGTGAGTTTTTCACTTTGCTATTTTGATATAATTGCCGTCTCTCTCTCTCTAAAGGTCACAGCTAGCTTCACCAAGCACCACAGAGCAGCTGCCACAAGCAGGGCCGAGCAAGGCGGGGTGGATATCCTGCTAGACATATGACTGCAGAAGACGTGCAGCCCTGGCTTCTCTGCTCCGTCACAACTGTGTGCACCCGATGTTAAACCAGATGCTGAACAGCACCCGTGCGTGCTGACCAGTCCCACCCATCACTATCACTCTCGCTGGAGTGGAGATGCCTCAGAGCATTTTGCCCCTGTTTTAGGTCATGTGCTGAAGTCCCCTTGCGAGCAGACAGGATGTGGTGAGCAGTAAAGCCGACAGGCGTAGCCCAGCTCACTTTTTTATCTCACTTGAATTTAAGCTTTGCTTAGCATGATTGATGGGGCTCGGCTGTCAGGCTGTAGACACAGTCAGCATTAGTGCCTTTGAGGAACTCTGCAGCAGAACAACGAGTGTCATCTGTAATCACTGCAGTCCCTCGGTAATCCCAATATAACTAAATCAGAGCAAGGCTCAATTTCGGAGGCAGGGAAGATGAACATATCTTCAATGAAACGTAACTTTGCGTTAGCGTACATACGCCAGGAGATGTTTGCTGGGCAGTAAAAGCCTCCTACAATGTTAGGAAGGAGGATGACATAAGCTGCAGCCTTG
Source organism: Cygnus olor (assembly GCF_009769625.2). Lineage (NCBI taxonomy): Eukaryota > Metazoa > Chordata > Aves > Anseriformes > Anatidae > Cygnus > Cygnus olor. The sequence continues at coordinate 100,717,791 of NC_049169.1, forward strand.
TATGGGAACAGCTATAGTTTCAACGATGTGCTGCAATTTATTTTTGCATGTAGAAGTGGGATCTGAGGCTCAACTGTAGAAGCATGCAGTGTTTTCAGTAGAAACCACGTGTGCGATCACGCACAAACTGATGTACTTACAGGAATATCACTGGCCCACAACAAAGTGAAACCAAAATCTATGAAAATCACATTTAGACAACCCATTTATGACTTTGGTAAGCAAAGTAATCTTTGCATTACAGTCAGAGGAAGTGGTCCTCTGCCACAAAGTATGAAAGGTTCAAAACAGGAGTAGCACTGGTCCTGCCAAGCCAGCCTGCTCTGTGCTCCCAGCTCTGTTTCCTGGTTTTTAGTTCTTTCTTGGGCTGCTTTAGTTCTGTCTGGGTGAGGACAGAGCACAGCTCAGGGCTCTCCTCAAACCAGGCTGTTTCAGGAAACACCTGCTTGATGTTGCATGGAGATGAGCACAGGCAGACAGTGGTGTATCCCAGTGTCCCAAAGACCTGTGACCGCAAGAAGGCTCCTTCTGCAGGTTGCTCACACTGCCAGCAGACGCAAGCTGGGAGGCGGATGGGCGCAGGGATGATTACACCGCGCAGCTGGCTGCAGGATGGGGATGTATCATGGGACACGTGCATAGGATAAAGCCCTGACTGAATCTCAGGCACGGTCAGAAGGCACTTTACTCACATCACCAGGCCGGGAACATTTCCCTTTGAGGACTGCATGCACGGCTTATAGCAACCAGCGCCCCACCAGGTGAGGAGCTGGGTCTCCCCCTCACCTGCCACGGGGGGCCTCCTCCTGCATCCCCTCCTCAGCATCGCTGGGCATGCTCCCCGGGTCTGACGTGGTGTCAGGGTCTGGCGTAGAGTCCTCCATGCCCACTGAGGTCTCCAAGGTGAGGGCCAAGCTGATGAGCTGCCGGACGCTGTGCTGCAGGCGGCGCTCCCAGGCTCGCTCTGCCTGGCTGTGGGATGGTGAGGGGGCTGGGGGGGCCGGGACCGGCAGGGTTGGTGGGGGTTCAGGCAGCCCCCTGTCCCGCGAGGGTCTCGGCACCTCTGGCAGGGCTAGGGGGAGCTTCCTTGCCAAGGGTTTCTGGCTTGACAGCGCGTAGGAGTACTTCAGGAGCGTGTCCACGTTGGAGTGCAGATGGATGTCGGTGGGCGAAAGAGGTGCCTGCTCCAGTGCTGGGGAGAGAACAGGACAGGAAGGCTGGGGACCAGAGCTGGCCTCCGTGTCTGCTCTTTGGGAGGTGGAGGGCACCTTTATGGGGCCAGACAGAAAGCTGCTTCCCCTTAGCTGTGACCAGTCAGCACACATGCTTCCTGCTGCTGCACTTATGCATACACATGTGGGACTGGGAAGGTTTCTGCCAGTCTTGTGACCCTTCATGGAATCACAGAAGGGTTGAGGTTGGCAGGGACCTTTGGAGGCCTTGTGGTCCACATCCCTTGCTCAAGCAGGGACACCTGGAGCAGGTTGCCCAGGACCATGTCCAGGAGGCTTTTGAAGATCCCCAAGGGGGGGGGGGGAGCTCCACGACCTCTCTGGGCAACCTGTGCCTGTGCTCCATCACCTGCACAGAAGAGGGGGTTCCCTAAGCAATGTGCTGGCGTGTTCCCACCTGTGTGTCCACCAGTCCCACAGCATACCATGGACCCAAACCTCATACCAAGATTTTCTACAGGGAAGAGTAGCTGTGGACAGTCAGCAGGCAAGCAGAGGCACCCAGAGCATCCCAGTACAGCCATACCTCCATCTGTAGGGGAGCTTTCATCCTTCACCTGGAAGCTCACAGCATGAAGTCTCTCTGCTGGATGAAGAAGGCCTTTTGGAGGAGAGAAACTCGGACATGGGATTCGCTGAGTGGAGAGAAAAACAAGAGTACTACCGTGTCCTCTTACTTTCCTTCTCACCCCAACCTGGGCTTCTTTCTCCTAAAGCTGGCACGTTCCTTCTCCCAGGAGACACTTGTACCTCCCAACCCCAGCCCCGCTCCTCACCTTGATGTAGAATTTGCGCTTGGAGCAGCGGTACTGTGCGAACTGGCAGAAGGTCTGGAACCACCCTGCCTCCGGGAAGGCGGAGCAGACAGGTCCTAGGGACGGGTGAGAGACAGGGGAGGTGGGGACAGGGTTAGGGATACGTCCCTTGGCCTTAGCATGAACACTGACACCTCTCAGATGCTTATTTTCAGAGCATGCTTGTGGTTGAACGGGGAGTCAGAGGTGTCTGCCCCCATGTGCAGATCACAGCGTTGTGCTGTTAAAACTACCAAGATTTCATGTCACTTGTTTCCCTATTCACCACCCAGGGGTTCAGTTCATCCATCTGCCCTTTTTCACATGGTATCTTCCTTTTTACATAAATCCAAACCTCTTGTTACCAGGACCTGATAAGGACTCTGTTTTTACTCACAAATCTCAGAACGGTTGAGGTTAGACGAGACCTCTGGAGGTCATCTGGTCCAAACCCCTGCTGAAGCAGGGCCACCTGGAGTATAGTCCTTGAAGGCTTAAAAGAAAAAAGGCAAGTAATGGTGTGATGGGTTAAGTAATGATGGGATCAGGCCTGTGCCTTTAAAGGTACTGCTGACCTTACTGGGTCAAAAGCTGCAGCTCTTCCTGCAGTGATTGCAGGAGAGCCAAGGTCATGCAGGAGAGCCGAAAACCCTGGGAGATTTTGGGAAGGGGGTAATTTTGTGTTCCCTGCAGGATTGCTCTGCTCATCTCAGTGTCTGTTCATTCCCACAGAAGAGCCTCAGGCTCTATGTGCTTGCCATTTCGGTCCGTCTTCTGCATTCAGACCTGCCGCACAAGCTCCTCCAGCCATCCTGCCCACTCCCTGCAGCTGGCTGTGAGCCCAGAAAGAGTGGAGGAGCTGGTCATGATCTTCCTGGTTCCTCTGGAGTCCAGAAGAAGCCCCTGTGGTCCCATCAAAGCACTACACCCCCAGTCCAGCTACATGCAAGCAGGTGGAGAAAACTTTAGTGAGAAGAGTATATCTTCAGGATCCCTCAGAAAACAATGTGGTGACCACAGGAATGTCCCCTGAAGGCCTGCCAGTGAGGGTCAAGTGCTGGTGGAGATGAAGGAGTTTAGCAGTGAAATTACACTGCTCTTGCTACTCTTCCAGTGTGCATCTTGTTCATAATATAAACACTTGTACATCTTTTGTTCATAATGTGAATGCCTATTTTTCAGTCCATCATTATTCAGCTCTATAGGCAGCTGGAATTAGATCAGACAAAGGCACTCTAACAAGGGCCCATGCACTAGTAGGCTCATGGCAGCCAAACAGTGCAGGTGTAATTGTGTCTCCTGTACTTCTGCATGCAGGAGAAGCACGTGGCAGCATCTCACTTTGTGCTCAAAGCCAGCCACAGCACGCTGCACAGTCAGGTGCTCTCTCTCCTTCCCCCATCTATTGCCAAGCATGTAGTAATTGGCATACCACACTGCCCTTGAAACCAAATTTTTAGGCATTAATTGTGCAGAGACCAGAGCATCCCGTGCTGTTTTGTTTTTAGCTTAGAGTTGAATTTGGTTGTTAATTTTGGCAAAAGCAATGGACAGGACGAGAGCTACAAACATGAAAACAGTCTGAAATCAGGGAATACAGACCTTTTGCACCAAGTAAAGGCAGATACAGACAACATGATGAATAAGACAGCAGTCTTCAAAGGGAGTGAGAAGCATGTAATACATGAAAGGCAGAAAACACCAGTGTTAAGTGCACTTTGGGCTGATTACTTGAGAAGTGGCCCTATGCCATGCAATAAGCAGGAGGCCGTAACCCTGCCTAAATCATACCTCTTCCCTTGTGCCAAGCATACAGATTCACTAGCAAAAGCAGAATTTCAGCCGTCTACCAGAAAAATGCCCAGTGTGATGGGAACAAGCCTGACAGTCCCCCCTGCCCTTTGCCCTTTCTTTGAATCCTCTGACCTTTTTGCCAAGAGGAGCCCTTCCACTATTATATGTTTAATTTAATCCATGACATCTTTTGCTTCTTTCCTGTGCTCTCCCTGCCCATTTGCTTGCTGCAAACAGCTACAACTCCTGTTGGATGTCAGGAGGCCCTCTCTCTGGACTTTGTGGCCAAGTCCATGTGCAGGAGCTCCCAGCACTGGGGGCTTCCAAGGAACAAGAACAATTAATTAATAATTTCACCTTCACTGAAAGGTGGAGCCAGCTAAGATGTTTTCATACACTCATTAGGGAAACATCATCCTGACTCGGTTCTTCCATGGCAAAGAACATTGAAAGGTTATGTGTGCACTTTCCCTGTTTAAAATACAACATAACAGCTTTCCTGAGTGCCACACATATGAAGCACGATTAATGCTCATGAATATTTGGAAGTAGAAAGCACTGTCAGTTATCTGTGAGGACAGTATAGACAAAACATGTGAGGGCACATGCCCTACCAAGTTAAACCCTAGGCTCCCGAAGCATGTCCCTACAGAACTGAGGATGCCTGAGACTATGCAGGTCCCAGCGGGCAGGAGCTAAGCTGCTCGTGTGGCCTCAGCAGTGAGTCCCTGCTGTGAGGGAGATGAAGGAGGCTCCAAAGTGAGACAGGTAAGGACCGAAGTGGTTGGCCTACAGCATTGTGGGTTGGCCTGCCATGCAGGTGCTGAGGAGAGAGGGTCCCAGAGCAGCAGCGGGAATATCTCCAAGCACTGCCATGCCAACCATGGTGTCCCAGAGGTCCACAGTGATGGGGTGACAGACATTGCCTGGAGAAGAACCAGCAGCAGCCCTGTGGCACCCAGAGCCTTGGTATCATGGACTGCAGGTGCCAGCAAGTGAGGGAGCAGCCCAGGACCTGTCCCCGGGTCTGGCGATGCGGGATGGAACCATTCCCCTGACACAGCTGCAGAGGCAGGCAAGAAATAGTTGCCCTCAAGCTGCAGTCCAAATAAGCACAGACAGTTGGCTGATCATTCAGTTCATTGACGTTCATAGCTAAATATAAAAACATATTTTTAATGAGAAAATTGTTCCTATTTTTTTTTCTCTCTGAAGAAAAATACAACAGAAGTAGTCCCAAGTCTTTCAGCTGCACAGATATAATTATGCCACTTAAATTCACTGATGCAGGGGTTCAGGGAAAGGATGATTGCAGAGATTTAAAGGGTGCTGTTGCTATGGCACTTTCTGAACTGGGATGTTTCTCGTCTACTGAAATGTTAAACACTTAAAAAAGCAGCTTATCAGCTCACGGTTTCTTAAGGGCCTATGAGAACCTATGAATCAAGCTTCTGCATTAAACCCTAGATCTAGCTGGAAAGAGCTGTTCAACTCATAAGATGAACTGTTAGGAAGAGCCAACGAGCTTCAGTGTGCTTCAGAAAGATGTGGCGGCTGTTATTTTATTTTTTCCCTGCCTCCCCACCACACACAGTTCAATGGAAGTGTGGAGGAACTGAAGAGCTGAGCGAAGGGCCATCAGTGTGGCCAGAGCTTCAGCCTGTTACCTGTGGAAAGATGATGGGGAAGCTGCACTTGTTCAGTCAGGTGTTTACACCTGACTAGTTTACAGACAGGTAAGAGTAGCCTCACGTTCATAGGCCCTAGTCCTCTTGGGAGACTTCAGCCATCTCAAAAACTGCTGGAGGGACAACACGGCAGGGCATAAGTGTTTCAGGAGGTTCCTGGATTGTACTGATGATAGCTTCCTCCTCCCAGTCATAGAGGAGTTAATGAGGAGGGATCATCTGCTGGACCTCATACTCACCGATAATGAGGGGCCTCTTGAAAGATCTGCCCATAGGATAAGGCTCCAGAAGAGGGGCCCAAGAAAGCTGGTTAATATTTAAGGATCACCTCCTCCAGGCTTAAGAGTGGTGCACCAGGAGGCCTGTGTGGATGAACAGAGCGCTCCTTGCCAAACCCAAACACAAAAAGGAAGCATACAGAGGGTGGAATTAAAGGTGGGTAACCTAGGAGAAGCACTGGAAGGTGTGACCAGAGGGGAAATGAAACCACCCTTGGAGGTTTCCAAAATTTATCTGCACAAAGCGACGGTGATCTAGTGCTGGGACTGTCCTGCTCTAAGCTTGAATTTGGACTACACTCCCACCAAAGGGCCCATTCCACCACTGTTCCTGCAATCTGGTGGTGTTTTGGCAGCTGGTGACAGCTGGGCTGGCATCTGCCACTGCCTCTGGAGGTGGGGTGAGCCCCCAGTGCCCTACCTTCAGGGATATGGCCGTGGTTCTCCTGCTGGTCCAGCCGCAGCACGGCGGGGCTGAGGCAGCCCCGTACCTGCCGCAGGTGGCAGGACACTTGGGCCTTCCAGGGTGGGCGCAGGCTGGAGAAGAAGAGCTGGTATTCGCTGTCAGACAGGGGGCTGCCTGCGGGAGGCACAGGTGGTGCAGCGGCAGACATCAGCCAGATCAGCAGGCCTGGGGAGACAGCAGGGACTTGTCTGCCTGGTGCCTCCGGAGGTGCCCACGGTGCAGCTTCTGCTGCCCACCCCTCCCAGATGCCCCCTTCACCACGAGCAGCCCTGCCCAGCACACCAAAGACCGTTGGAAGGACTGGAAGGCAGTTCAGGTCCAGCAGGGTGGTCTTGTGAGAGATACGGGGCAGGAGGAGGTGTGAGCTGGAGGGGACAGCAGCAGGGACTTCCAAGGTCCCCCCCAGCCTGGGTATGGTGTCCCAAGGCCCTGCTGATGCCCCTGGGAGGCTGGGCAGCAGCTGGGGGGGTCACTCACCCACCAGGGAGGGCAGCCTCAGCATCTCTGCCCCTCTCCTCAGCACCCCTGTCCTGCTGACCCCTCTGCTTGGTGTCCTTGGCAGCAGCGGAATGAGAAGGGGGTGGTGTCACAGCTGGGACACCGGGGACAAGGGGACATGAGCCCTCCTGGAACCAGGGGGTGGGTAGGGCTGGTGGGCACTGGGATGAGCAATGCAGGGGACCCGAGGTGCAGGCTGATGATGTGGGGGTGTGAAGGGGCTTTGGCACGGCCACGCCACAAGAGATGAAGGAGCTGGGACAGAGAGCAGCTGTCCGGGGACATGGTGACAAGGCAAGCACAAGGAGCAATCCAGAAGCCTGGGCTGAGAGCTGCCAGCACAGCAGACAGTGTCGGACAGCCCAAAGGAGGTGTAAGCATAGCAGGGTGCTCCTGAAGAAGTTGTTCCTAGCGCAAACCCCAGGAGATTCAAGCCGCTCTGCTCTGCGCAGCAGCTGCAGAGAGCACTGCGGGTGCACCAGCTGCAAGTGCAGGGCATCATCTGCCAGTAACCCGAGCGGCCATGCAGGCTGACAAGGTGAAAGCTCGGATCACTGCAGCCATGCATTGCAAAAGCATCTGCCAACAGCACATAGCTCTGCGCTTCCTTACAGGAGACAAGATGTCATTTGCTCCAGGAGCAGGAAGGCAACGGTTCCAAAAAGCCAACCATTTAACAATAGCATTGAATTTTAGGATGTTTTCACAGCTTCTTACAAACACAGAGACAATTTTTCAGCTCTCTCTTGCCACTCATTAAAACAGGTGACACTGCTCACAAGCTTTATGTGATTCCTCATCTCCTGTTGCTGAGCTTGAGATGCATTGCTTATTAGCTGATTTTAGACAACTCTAGCACCCTCAGCTCCCCAGTTCTGTTAATCACCTCTGTTCCCTGGTGACAAAGGAGCCCAGGCTGAGATCTGTCATCACTGAGCAGCTTCACAGGGGAATGTAATGCTGACCTCAGTGGCTGATAGAAACTGATTACCTAGGGAAGCACACCGATGTGGCATGACATGCGGTGTTATCACAAAAGCTCCTATTCAGATTTTATGGCATACAGAAGCAGGAAACATGAATGAATGGACTGGAGTCTCTGAACATACACTAAGAGCTCAAATACAAGGCAGAAGATGAAGGAGCTGACAAGGAGATCATCCGTGGTTGATGTTCTAGTAGCTAAGGTGTTTTTTTTCAGGGCCACCACAAGACCAAGCTCCCAGCAGACCATGTTCCTGCACTAGTCGGAGCTCAGCGAGCTTATGTATACTGATGTAACCCCTGGGCCTACAGCACACCTTACTGCTGCAGTAGGTAAATACAGGAGCAGAATAGCAACACACTGCTGCTACAAGGAAAGGAGATGCATTTTCCGTGTAGCTACCTGATTGCTGTGCCCACAAACACTACTAACAGCAGCAATGCTTGAAAACCTCTTGAAAACCCCAGGACTGTAGCTCACAAGCCCTTCTTCCTCTGCTACAAGGGGAATATTGTCCCTTCCTTCACTGGGCTGATAGCAAGCATCCCAGGATCAAGGTGAGTGCACAGAAATGTGCTGGACATGACATGATGATGCACTTCCCCAACTATTTCTTTTCGCCCTGCCTCGTGCAGGTGCATGGTGTGTGGTGCACAGCCTTCAGCACAAGACACCTAAAGGCTGTGACCAGAGATGGCAAATACAGCTAGAATACTCTTTCTGGATTTCAGCTGGGCCTTTGACACTCTTCCATATAAGATCCTAATGAAGACGCTGTTGAAGTATGGGCTGGAAGGGCAAGCGGTGAACCGGGTTGAAAACTGGCTGAACCGCTGGGCCCAGAGATCAGTGGTACAAAGTCTGGTTGGAAGCCAGTGATGAGCAGTGGGTCAGTACTGGGTTCAGTCCCGTTCAGCACCTTCATTAACAGGCTGGATGATGGGGTAGAGTGTGCTCAGTAAATTCCCAGCTGACACAAAACTTGGGGGAGAGGTTGACTCACCAGAGAGCCACACAGCCATCCTGACGGACCTCAGCAGGCTGGAGAGGTGGGCTGACGGGAGCCTCCTGAAGTTCAACTAGAAGTGCAAAGTCCTGCACCTGGGGAGCAACAACTCCAGGCACCAGCACATGCTGGGGGCCACTCGACTGGAAATCAGCCCCACAGAAAAAGACCTGGGGGTCCTGGTGGACACTGAGTAGAACATGAGCCAGCAATGTGCCCTTGCTGCTAAGACTAATGGTATTCTTGGCTGCATTGGGCAAAGTATCAGCAGCAGGTCAAGGGAGGTGATCCTTCCCCTCTGCTCAGCCTTGGCCACATTTGTTAGACTGTGTCAGCTACGTGAGTTGCACTGGGGGGTGGGGGTTGGATTAGGGGAGAGGATGTCCTGTCAGCTCGGGAAACTCAAAAAGATGGAGGTTACAAAGATCAGGTAGGAATTACAGAATCAGTGCCTTGCCCGGTAGCCCTGTGCTGAACACATCCTCCCGGTAGCTACAGCTCTGTGGGAAGGGATGCGGGTGCCATCTCACTCAGAGCAGGGCTGGCATCTCCACCTCCAAAGACAAAAGCATTAGACAGTGTGATGAATTAAACGAAAATGATATGAATTGATGGCTCTAATAACAGGTTACCTAATCTTCATTCTGAGTTGCACTTCATTTTTGTAGGTTTACTGTCACTGACTGAGAGCTATTCGAATGTGCTGATAAATATAGCTTTTACATTAAGATTAGCACTCATTTTAACTTGGTGGATATGTTAATCTATTCACATTTATACAGGCACTGTACAGTTACAATGTGCATTAATCCAGAAACCTAATTTACATTTTATTTTGTTAGGAAATAATGAATGAAGCATTTTTTTTTCCTTGTCATTTAGAAAATGGAATATTTAATTGATTGCAAAAAACAGTATTTAAAAATGGTTTCATGAATTAATAATACAACCTAAAATGGAGTGGGCTCATACAAGAATGCTTGAATGAACTGCTCTAGTCTTTTTAGGCAGGCTTGTTTAGGGCAAGAAAAACCTGACCACTGTTAGCCCTAGCGCAAGCAGGGCGTTGTGCTACAGAGCTCCAGCGGCCCCTTCCCACCTAAATCTCTCTGTGGCAAATAATTAGAATCCTTCAGGCTTTCAGAACAAGGAAATCTCGTTGTCTCATACTTTTTCTGAATGCTTGTCATTGATTTGTGAAAAATAATTCCAACCTTTTTTTCTTTCCAGCTCAGTTTTCAGCTTTGAATGAGTTATCCCTTCAGTGGCAATGACCCAATCCACCGAAATTAAATTGTACAAAAACTAAATTGTGCAAAAATTAAATCTTCAAAAAACAGCCCAAAGTAGGCAATTTACAGAACATTTTTTTCAAACTAGGCTTTAGCTTAGTATTTATCACAGGTTTGCCTGTCCTTAAGATGTGGGCAAAAAATTATTATGCTTTTTTTAAACTAATGTTTTAATTTCTTTTATGCATTCGGAAGAATAAATATAAATTACCATAAATTAATCAAGATGTTGGACTATTTTTGTAAATGAAATGCATTTTATTTGATAAAAACAGCTATGTGTCTCCTGATACTGTAACCACTAGGCAACAGAGTTGGAGAAACTTCCTTCAGTTGCCTTTTGAAAGAAAGATATCACACTTTGTTTTCTTCTGCTAGTATTTAACTCTATTAATGCGTTACCCAAGAAAAGTTAAATGCTTACGGTCAGTTTGCAAGTAGATATCACCTCCCCGTTGGAAGTCTACCACGGGAGAATGAAGAAACTCAAATCACCCAGCCAAAGAGAGTATGTATGCTCACTGCCTAGCAATAGACTTGAAAGACAGCACTTAGTGTTAGCATCCTGCCCCCTCCAGTTTTATGAAGTGAGAGCACATCCATTATTATTTTGATTTTTAACACTAACCAGGGAGGCAGAGGCATACAAAAGGACCTGTGGGAGCTCAGATCTACAAGAAGAACCAGGTGCAGTAAAGAGCTCCGTCTCTCTTCTAGGCAATCCAGACAAACAAGCAGATGACAAGGAATTATTCTGTCAGTAACACCTTGTGCAGGACATGAGTCCCAGTAATAAAAAGCTGACATGACCATAGTGAGGGAGGACTGGCCAGGCCCTAGAGGTCCCTTCCCACCAGCATCTCTAGGACTCTGTCCTTCTTTACATAGCAGGTCCACATGTAGCCACAGAGCCTCTTGTAAATTTGTCTTGTGGAGGTAACAGAGTCCTTTGATTTCTCAACAGTAGAAGTGATATGGGAGACTTTGGGCCTGGACTTGTTGAGGGAGAGGAAAGATCTTTCATGTAATTAATTGTTTTATCAATCTTTGAAACACAATATCCTCTTTCTGCTCAGGCACACAAGTAAAACCCTTTGCACGTGGAAACAGACTTTTGCACATGGTCTGTTCAAGCAAAGCCTTCTGCAAGCTCCTTAGCCAGAAATCTAAACCATTACTGACAAGATTAATGTCTTATTTAAAGCATTGCAGGGATGACATTGATGCATTGGTAGGTAACAAGGAAGCAATCTCTATCAGATAGTCATGAGTAATTATAGCCAGGTCTGGTACACTGGAATATCAGGACAGGACAGGACAAAACAAGCATGTTTGACACCAAGTTTGCACCAAGGCATCCTTTTACTTCACATCAGATTTTTAATCTTGGGTGTTTGCTGTTCCCTTGTGCCCATCACCAGCACTGTTGAAAGCATTAAGTTCAACACCAGATGATCTGGAACCCTCTTTTCAGTGGTGCCCAGTGTCAGGAGAAGAGCAATGGGCACACACTGGAACACGGGAGGTTCTCTTTGAATATTATTAAGCACTTCTTTACTGTGCAGTTGAAGCACTGGCACAGGTTGCCCAGAGATGTTGTGGAGTCTCCCTCCCTGGAGATCTTCAGAAGCTACCTGGACGTGGTCCTGGGCAACCTGCCCTGGGTGTCCCTGCTTGAGCAGGTGGGGTGGACCAGATGGCCTCCAGAGGCCCCTTCCATGAAGCAGGACTCTAGTTCCAAGTTCAGGTGATCACATTATGTTAAACGACCTACCAACATGCGCTTGGTACACGAGCAGTGTGCCTTCTCCTCCAGGAGAAATGAAACACCAGCATCCCTGTCCCCAGTTTGCATGAGACTGCCAACTGTGGTTGCATTGTAGCCTGAGCTCAGGCACCTCAACATCCTCCCACACTGTCACTGAAACTTCACTTAGCTAAGTGAGTGTTAAACTACCCTTCATCTCTCTCCTTTCTGGGACTTGGAACAAAGTGTCACCCGTTCCTATGTAGATGTTGGAGGGGAGCAATCTTGCTGTTATCTGTCTGTAACTACCACTTCCTGACAAGGTGCATCCATATATCTGCGGTGAGAAACATTCTGGGAGGACCTGGTCTGATTTTCAGCCTGTATAAGCAAGTTATCTCTTAGGAATGCTTTTCTTCTCTGCTGCCGACTTGAGATCTCTGAACTGACCTAGCCAGCATTTTAACCAAGCCCTAAGCTCTTCAGCAACACCACCTTTCACCTGGAAACAGCCAACTGCCACTTATTCTAGCTTGTTCTGCTATAGCATGTCTTGCTACCCAGCATACACCTGACCTGATTTAGGACTGACATCACTCCTACTTTGAAGGGGAAGCTGAACCAGATGACCTCCAGGGGTCCCTTCCAATCAGTGTTTCCAATGCTATTATATATACACACACACAGTTACTGTCTCATAAAATTTCATCCCCAATAACCTAAGTGAATACCACCAAGATACTCTACAATTGAGCTTTAAGTACGGTCCTTCAGCACACAAGCCTTACACGACCAGCTGAACACACAGTAACAGACTGTTTACCACACTGCTATGGAGCGTATAGTGAGGTAAATAATATTTACTTAATACTTACTAGTAACTAAGTAATTAAGAGTGCTTAATTAAAGCTATTGCTGAGCAGTGGCAACTGTTTTACCTGTGGCGACACTTATACTTGTTAGATTTGTAATGGGTGACGAAAGCCATGCTGGTCCAGGGTGACAGCTATGGCTGGAACAGTTTCTACACACCCTGCATGTGGCAAAACATACACAAGAGAAGAGTCCCAGGGATGAGAGATTACTGAAAACATTTGCTCACTGCAAATGGGTGTACTTTGCTAGACAGTCTTATCAACGACACTTGCCCGGCTAACCTAGGAATGATGCCCACCATTAAGACAATTAGAGCTGGAGAAGATAAACCAGTCATTTGTGTGCACGATCAATTTTTTATTAATAAATGTGCTTAAAGAGGCTGGCAAAAGTCTTACCTCCTGCAGTGCTGCATGGCTCCAGCTTCTTGAAACTGAGATTTGACTTTACTTATTATTACCAATCACTCTAAGAAGCAATTTCACCAGTGCCACTTTAGAGGGTGGTTGTGTTTCATTGACAGTTACTCCAACAAATCTGCGGGTTACCCAGTTCTTTAAAGGAGTTCATGATTACTTTAACATAACCCTTACAATCGTAAACTTGTAGGTGAGATGAACTTTTGGATGCTTATTCCAGTGATTATAACAGTGCTACAGGCAACTATTAAAAGCAACCTTTTCAAAAAATCTTATCGGGTCATTTTGACAGACTTTTTCGTTTGTTGGTTGTTTTTTGTTTTGCTACTTCTAGTCAAAACGATTTTATTGACCTGGAATTCTTGCTTGTTTTAAAGAGAAGCAATTTGCTTATTTGGTATGTCAGTATTTTGCATCTAGACTGGTATCAGCTGCTGTTAGCTGACCTGTAGCAGTCCTCTTGATGTCCTTAAAGCCCAGCACAGCACTGTCTCTTCTCTGTCATTTTAGGCTTTCCCTAGCATTCCAGAAACTGACAGAGAACAGACCACAGGTGCCTTCAGGCGGTTTTCACAGGGCTACAAATGGCATTTACTGAAGATTACTGATCAAAATTGTTCACCCCAGTGGATGCTATTTAAAATCCTCCTTACTGTTTGCCTGGGAAGTACATCATCCTAATATGACACCAGCACCAACACAGAATAAATATTTACAGAACACTTCCCCCTCCTCTCATTACAAACAATTCTGCTATCTGCAGTTGGCAATGGACACGTGCCATGTTCAATTATACCAGAAACAAAAAGACATTCTAAAAAAAGCTGCTTATGTTTCTAGCCTCTTCACTTACAGGCTTTGTTTCCAATGGCTTCATTTTTGTACTTTGTAATTTCTAGCTTCTATTGATTCTATTATTCCCCCCCTTTGGTTATTAAATATTGCACAGTTACTGTCTTCATTCCTTCTCTTCCAACATCAGTTCTTAATGTCCTTTCATTTTTATCTGTCACTGTAAGCCTTTTTAAAAGTCTCGGTTTTCATTCACGTTTTTGTCTAAATTTCCTCTTCCTGTAAGTTTCCTTTTGAGCATCCCCTCACCTGCAGCAAACGTTCCCCGAATGCTACACACCACTGGACAGAATTTCCTTTCACCCAGCAGAAGCAGGTCACAATGGCAGGACCAATGGGTCCTGTTTCCCCACCTAGCACTCCTCTCAGTTTTCTGAACCTGGCCTAGGTGTTTCTCACGTGTTTTGTGTTAAAAGTAAATGGGATGTTCCACCTATTTGCATCCCTGTAAACAACCAAAAAGCCTAGCAGGAGCTACAAACTGTAAAATAACAGGGATTGTTCTCTTCCCAAAGAACACAATGGTAACCTTCTGCCCAGGCTTCAGCCTGAAAACAGGTGTATTCTGGTCTACCTCCTCCCTCAGTGACCTGTACTGACTGCAGAAGACCCGACTTGTGTTTCACAAACTAGAGCTACCCTGAACAGAACTGTGTCTGCACAGTAAGCAGTACCTAAGCAACAGGTCATCCTGTTTCCTGGGTTGGCATGCAATAACCCCCTGCCCACTCACTGCATTCACTTTACACCATATGCATTTACAAAGTACTTATTATCCCTAATCAGCAGTGGCTTCATAACAAAGCCACCACTTCAAACACCTCTCTAACCCACACTTCCTAGAGATCTTGCTGCTAATGTTGGCCATCACAATCCAGTGATTACCGATCCAGTGATGGCCAACATCCCATCAAAAGCAAACCATTTAAAATAGTTTTTGCATCCTTTGTCACCCCTGCACTTTGCCAAAAGCCAGTTTTCAACTTCAAACCATGCCCTTCTTTTGTTCTGTTAGTTTAGCACTCATTTGGTATCTGGATGAACCCCAGCTCAATAAATTAATTCTCCTTCTGCCACATCCTTCTCACACAGACACATGGTGGCACAGCATCTCCTGTTGACCGTGTCAGATATTCAGCCAACATCTTCCAGCGTTTTCCTCTTCTATATTTAAGGAGGGAAGCTCCAGGATGCAGACTGTGGCAGCAGTACACCAACCACATGAGCCAGTCTGGGTAAGAACTTACCACAATATTTTTCTGTGCAAGATGGGAACCCAAGCACCCCTTCTCAAAGCAAAAGGAAGGAACGACCCAGTGCTAACTCACTTGAACAGGAGGCTTGGCATCAGCTTCTGAGCTGATGGCTCTGAGAGGATCCCCGTATAATTATGTGGTGATAGTGTCACTCTCCACCTACACAGCTCTCTGAGTTGTTTTAACAATGAACCCCTAAAAGAGTTTCTGCTTTGTGACCACAAGAGCAAAAATGATCCACCAATCCTCATAAAAGTTACTTATTTGAGGAAAGCATTTGTTTCACGTGAAAAGCTTAAATCCTCCTGAATAGCAGAGAAAAAGCAGGAAGAAAAACTCATCAACCTCCAGACCAAGCCAATGGAATAGACAAAGTTCAGCTTCAGTATGGATCATCTCCTCACAGTTACCTGCAGACACTATAGAGAGAGAATTCTCCAGTAACTGTTTTGGAGCCTAATACTATTTTACTAACAACGTGTGGAGTTTCTGGCAACAAGATGATCTGACGTGTAGGTGACTCACTGGGGAGCAAGTTAACAGGTATCTCAAACATGTGTCCGTGTTCTTGTATGCCCGCGTTTTGTCTTGATGGCTTACTCTCTCAGCTGTACTGCCCTACAGTCATAGTGAGGGTTGGTCTTCTATAACCTCCATCACTCTTGTTTGAGAGAGGATAACTGACAAAAAAGTGATCCAACAAAAATGTGAATAAACATCCCGTTGCATGGGGGACATGACTAAATGGGCAGATGCTTTTCACAGATGCTAGAAAGCTATGCAATTCTTTGCTAAGTATATTGGGTACATTTTCAAACCTGACTTATGCAGCATGTCTAACTGTTCAGGATTATCACATGAAGAAAGCTGTGCCACTGTGAAAAAGCAGAGCTGAGAGAGAAAAAAAATAACCGAAGAGACCCATTGTTTACTTTGGAGGTGACAGCAAGGCAACCAGAGTATTTGTTCCAATGAACTTTATTTAATTCAGTATTATACAAGTGGGATTTGAATCCCAAAACTTCTCATCATGAACATAATGGAGAAGCTTCACTGCACAAAACAGAGGGAGAATTTTGGAGCCAGAGGACAGGCTAGATCAAATTGTTTCTTGCCATGCAGCCAGAAATTCTTCCTCCTTCATACAGTGTGCTTCAAAGGCCAGCAGGTTTACCCCAGGAGTAAAGGAGACAAAGCCAGCTCTAAACGCTCCTCCTTCCTCCTCAACCCAACAAAAGAGGCAGCTCAATGCCAGACAGAGTAGTGGAATGATTAAAGATAAGGAGTACATTAGGTTTTCAGTCTCTCAACCAACCCACTAGATTAAGCAGTGGCCTGGTTACTCCCTCTCTCCTGAAAAAGATCCAGGAAAATCGAAGACCTAAAATACTGAAGACTTACCTCCTTTCCTTCCCCCATCCCATAGCCTTGTTCTCTAAGCAGAGAGTAGGCAATGAACTCTGAGGAGGCTGAAGGAAAGCCAAGGAAAATCAGGGGCTACCTGAATCCCTGGGAATCTGGTGGCTACCCTGGTGCCCTCATTCATTCCCTTTGAGGTTCAGACACCTGTTTGGAATAGTACACAGAGAGGGCCTCCCTTAGGGATTTGGAAGCAACCAGGGATACAGAACACAGAGGAACTGCCGTGAGGGTACACACCATTCCAGGGATGGCCGAAACCACAAACAGGGCAAGACTCCCCCCAGCCAAGGCCCCAAGGGCTGGGGGAGTTGGGACGAGGCCCTGGCAGGGGGAAGAGAGCTCCTGCAGCAGTGCTAAGGGCTCATGGGATTTTATTTCTTCTTCCTCTCCTGGGAACAGCGAGGGCAGAACCTGGTAGAAAGGGAAGTAAAAAGCCAGCATTTATGACCTGATACACATATATAAATACATGCAAAGATACAGTCTCAAAAGTTCTTTTCCAAGGTTCCAACCAAAGCCTTAATTCAAATTTTCCTTCTGAAGAGGACTTCTAAGTGTGTATATACAATATCCTCCCTCTTGCCACCCAGGACCTCCCCTTTCCAGACAGGGATGGGCCCTCCAGGATGTTTGTTTTTAGCGCTCACTCACCATTTTCCTCTTGGTTTTGTCGTCAGACCCACGCAGGCAAAATGAAACCATTCAATGGAACACTGTTGGGGTGGAGAGCAGTCAGTTAAAGAGCAGTTTTCTTTTGAAATCATTGTTTCTGGACTGCTGAAGTTTCCCAACGTTTGATCACAAGCTCCTACATCCCTAGCAGTGATGTTAACGGGATCAGTCAGAAAACAGAGACTCACACCCAACCTATACAATGTTATTAAGCAGAATTCCCCTCCTTGCTTGCTAAGGGTGGGGCCGAAAAACAGCCCATCATTTCAGGAGAAAACCTGGAGAAAGTTGCACTTAACAGGCCACATCACTGCTCTTCCAAACTATCTAAAATAAGACCTCCTACTGTCACTGCTTGCTACATCAGCCCCCCACAAGCAGGACAAGACATTCTGTAGGAGACTCTCCTCCCCCATCTCCATCATGCACAGGCTCTTACATCTGGGTTGTCGCAGCCAATCATCTCCCCATAGGAGACCTGGTGGCAGAGGCAATAAGTAGGCTCATTGGGGTCCACAGGCATATCCAATACATCCGAAGGGTGCACATTTCCAAAAGTGACTGAAGGCATCCCGTATTCTGTGCTACTGCAGGAGAAAGGAATAAACCAGGTCAGCAAATTAACTAGCATCGGTTCCCTTCGTGTCACCCATGACAATGCCCTTATTTGCCAGAGACAGCCACACCTCCTTTTTAAGCACACACACCCACCTCCACCGATGTGACCTGCGTTCCCCTTCATGCCACACTCCCCTGAAACAAATAAAAGGCCTCTTTCCTGTTTCTTCCCAAAAAGAGACAGAAGACACACAGCCTGGTCTGGGTGAGGATCAGATCCTTCTCACAGGGAAGTCTGGCTAGATCTCCCTTGGTCTGATTTGTAGTGCTGCTCCTCATTTCCCCAAATTTCTTAAATGCTTACGTGCGGACAAGCTTCAGTTTCTTTTGGGCAGTCTTTGGTGCCTCCTCATCAGAATTCTTCCCTTTAGAGCGAGCACGGGCAGCTTTCTTCTCTTTTTGGGCTCGGCCCTCTGGTAACAAGAGAAAAAGTTGCTGCATCTACCATGCCGTCAAAACAGACACCTGACAGTAACAACCTCTCCAGCACTAAAACGCACTCCTACTGTGGAGTGTATATTGGCTTTGGGCCACACACCCCATCTTAGTTTTATCTAGTGGCCTTGAATATGCTCACAGAAAAGAGCCCAGGACACCATCTTTTTACCTGTCCTTCAGATTCCAGCGTAACAGTCTTTGATCTGTACCACTCCAGTGCCTGCCTTCATCCCCACCACTTCCACAGTCACTTGGCTGCCTCCTGTATCAATCTGCAGCCCAGTGGTGGTACTCACTCTTCTTGCCCTTGCTGGAAGAGCTGTCATAGTCACTCGATTCTATCTGCTTCTCCTTCAGGTCTGCTTCAAAGCGAGCAAGGTCTGTGTCCAGCCGCCGGATGTGCTTATCAACCTGCAAAGATGACATTGACCAGGAATTACCACAGAAAAGAGCCCAAGAGAGCAAAGAGGAGAGAACACGGGGCTCGTGCTCAGAGCAGAGAAGCAAGAGCGTGCAGGGCCTGAAAGAGATCAGGGCCTTCCAGGACTGGGGGTTTCAGTATAGCCTTTCATACAATAACCACTAGACACTTCCCTTCATACCATCTCGTAGGTCTGCATTGCCAGCTGAACCTTGTCATCCCCAAACTCCTTGCACTTCCCATAGGCCTCCTGGATTTGCTTGAGAAGCCCCAGTTTTTCCTCTGACGACAAAGTCCGTGCATTGCTGATATACTCTGTGGCCAACTTATCGATCTCCGACTTGAGGTCTGAAACAGGTTTACCATTAATACATCAATACACATACATACACGCTAGTGGAACAGGTTGCCCAGGGAGGTGGTGGAGTCACCATCCCTGGGGGTGTTTAAGGAAAGGTTGGACCTGGCGCTTAGGGACATGGTTTAGTGGGTGACATTGGTGGTAGGGGGATGGCTGGAGCAGATGATTTTGCAGGTCTTTTCCAACCTAGAATCATTCTATGGAATGATTCTGTTAGGAAAGACCATAAAGTATAAGGATAGGAAAGAATAGATTAGAAAAGGATAAGAGCAGCTGCAGGTTTCCTTCCCTGCCCTAAGAACCCTGTGATACAGGCAAAGTGAAGGAAAGCTGGCCAGGCCGCAGGCTTTCTGTCTCATCACAGAAACCTTCTCCAATGCTCACCTTCTGTTCTCTGATCCAGATCTCGCATGAGCTGGAAGTTTCTCTGCAATTCAAAAGGCAGGTTCTCAATACCTGCAGGGAAAGGAGAATACATGGAGAAGTCAGGTTCCTGTCTGCCGTGTCAATGCAGGAACAAAGCTAACTCAACCGATAACAACACGTACACCAGCCCAGTGACACCCAGCATGCTTTCCTGGTTCACATTAGCATGCCTCTGTTTGCTGTCAACCGTAAAGGAAACGGACTATAAATACTTCACATATTTAATCCAGGAGCACAGTTCTATAGGATTGTATTAGTTAATGGAAGGCTGCCACTCAGAAAGGCCTAAATTAGAAAAGCAGAAAAACAAAACCTGTAGCGCAGTCGTTCTAATACAACGTATCCACCAAGAACTTTCTTCGGTAATAACAAGGGAACCAAACCAAAACAGCACAACAGCTGGTAAACAATGCCACTTTGCTGTTCCTACACAAAGATGTCAAAACTAGAGTTGATCAAATGTTAATTCACTGAGAAGAGTGAATCAATTTTAGAGCATGCATTTTAAAGACAGAGGTAGGAGACACTTTGCAGAGCCAAAAAACAACCCTGAGGTGGGACGGGAAGCAGTGCCACAGCAGCCTTAACCCCCGACCCTTGTTCTGCCTCCTATACCATAACCTCAGCGTAGTCTGTCCAGCACCTGCAAGGATCCTATACATCACGAATAACAAATTTTTCTACAACTCTGAATGAGCAACGTGAAGCTGAGAGTCAATTTTCAATGCACAATGCTACTCACCCCCTAGCCATCGCCAGATGCTCAACTGACAAAGCTGATAAAAACAATTCTTATTTTTCCATGGCTGTCTAATCAAACTGAGGTCTACTAACACTGCACTAACCTGAAGTCCAAGCTTGATTGTCGTCACCTTTATACCTGATAGAAAAAAAAAAATCTCTTGCAGGTATAAACAAAAGGGGGGAGATGGGGAGGAAGAGCTCTTTAGAAACACAACATAAGCATGTCTGCTTCCCGAACCCTCTCTGCAGCACACGCAGAATGTAAATGAAGGCGTCTCTACCCATAATCAAAACTGTCTAATACAATGGCCCCAGCAGTGGTCTCTGTTTTCACTGTCATATGCTTCTACACCAGAGACACTTCCTGAAAAACAAGAGATTTTTTTTATTATTATTTTTTTTTTTTTTTACAAGTACAACAGACAGGCCATGAAATTTATTCCTACAAGAGGTAAAAGCAATTGTAGGCTTCACTGGGCTTAGAAGATATTTAAACTTATTTTTTCACACAAACAGAATACAGTAAGTTACATATGAAGTCCTTGTAGGTAATTAAGCTATCGCCTCAATAGGTTTTTGTTGCCATTTCTACTTTAAGTATCTGAGAAATTTTCAGGTAGTAGGTGTCCTTAAGCACGCAGATAAATGATCACACAGCACATACACATCACTGCCCTGTGTCCAAGGTTAACACTGCAAAATCAAGTTCTGAAAAAAAATAGGAAGCATCAAAACTAAGGTTGTCTGAATATTCCTAAATTTGATACTTCCTGTTGGCCTAGTATGACAGACTTTACACAAGGCTCGAGCAGCCCACAGCTGATATTACATCCCTACAGCTCAAAAAACATCTCAAAAAAAAAATCAGTGACACAATACTGAAAAACATTGTTGCTTACAAAGGGAACTTAATGACAGGGATGAAATTCAGCTCAGGTATCTTAATATCATTCCTTTTTCTTCTTGTAATCCCCATCCTCATTGACTCCAAACCTTTCAATTTGTGCAGAAATGAAACACGTTTCATGCAGCAGCACACTACTTTTCATTCCTCTCCTCTAGGAGAGGTGCCCTCTAGAAGAAATCAGTATTTGTTCTTGCATTGCATGCAGTATGCCAAATATGCACCGAGTTTATTAATCCTGGACCATCACGACTGCTGAATTCTTGACTTGGCAGTTTTTAGAAAAGATCTATGTAATTTCCTTTTTCTCCTCTAAAAAAAAGAAAGTTGCTGAAAGCACACATTCTATCACATACATAGTTTTCCCTCAGCAGGGCTACAAACCGTAAGGTTCAGAGAACACCTGGGCTAGCACAAAAACCAGCAGGATGCTATTCTTTGGGCAGAACAACCCTAAATGAGGTTATGGCTAAGTTTCACAGCGATGTGCTAACAGCAGGAGAAATTCGGACAGGAATTTGCTTCCGTTACAGAACCTGAAAGGGACTGTGCTCTGCCTTTTTTTTTTTTTTTTTTTTTTCCAGATGTCACTATGAAAATCCATCCCCAGTTGTCACTAATGCCATCACATGCCCTCACCTGGAAAGTTTCTGTTCTACCTTTACCTCTACATCCTATACAAAAAGCCTAACACGATAAAGCTGCAGCTAAACGAGTTTTAACCCAGCAATAAACTATTTCTGTGGTAGTTAGCTTACCTAAGTATGGGGGAGCTTTCTGATCTCTGCAGCTTAAACCAAAAGCTCCTCTCGACCCTTATAAAGCAGAGCCCTTCACACAGAATTTATCGCAGTGGTCCAAACGCTTGCTGAAATTGTTTGGCCTATGTTATGCTGTCCATAGTCCCATTAAAAAAAATAAAATCTAAAATTTAAATTTCCATTTCCTCTTTCTTACTAAACCAACACTTTTTCCCTCTGTCTTTCCAAAAAGATTTGATATTTCTGTAATTGCTTCCTCCTGTGTTTCTCCTTTTCCCTTTACAATCCATTTATGCTTTCTTCTCACAGTAAGATGCGCCCAAGCTCTTCTTGACTAAATGCTGTATTTTACAATACCCAAACAGTTCTCAGATTCTGAAACAGATCACAGGAAAAAGAAATTGTCTGTCTGAGAAAGCATAGCCAGGACACCCTAACAGACGTGTTCGATTGCTAGAGAACAGGCCAGTGAAGTGCAGTCACTCTGTCACAGGCAACAATTTGACAGAAAAATAAGGAAAAGCAAAGGCCTCTCACAAAAGGCAGAGCAGCAAGAGAGGAAGACAAGGATGGGGAAGATGTGCAGGGAAGGAAGTGCTAGCAGGACCAGCAGTTTGGCTCAGAGCATGGACTGTCACAAATGCTACCGTGCTCGTTTGCACAGATGACACAGAGCAACATGCTGCCCCACTGTGCCCAATTCGTTCCTGCCACAGCAGGATCATCCTATACATCAGCACGTCTGAGTTTTTGCCTCCCCCCCCGCCTTTTTTTAAGCTTGTTTTCATTCCTTAACACAAGTTAAAAGCCTTCTTTCCTTTCCCTCATTCTTATCCTTTCACTATCCCTCTTCCATCTCTCTTACTCTCCTCTTTCCTTGTCATTCCTTCTGCCATTCCCATTCTCCTTATCACATACAGGCATCCATAACCGCGCTGTCTTTTCTCTTAAGAACCACACAGACCCTCAGCGCTCACCCTCCAAGAATCAGAATCTAATCACCATTCTCCTTCCCCCCAATTTTTTTCAAACAACCAAATGTAGGGTGTCAGTGTAGACGACATACTTAAACTCCAGCTCCTGAACTCAGATGTTAATTCACACACACACACAGAGCAAGCCCGTGAGCCTGTGCAACGGCACAACCTGATAAGTTTCATTATGCTTCATTCTCTCATTGCATGTCTTTTAGCAGAGCCCAGTAATGGGCTTGTATTGCGACTGTCCAAATTCCTGAAGAGATCCATGGCACCAAGCACTACACAAATACACGGTGACTTTCCCAAGGCATCTACTCAACTCCCATGTCCAGACGTATGATTACATTTATTAAAAAAATGTCGAAATACATTTTGAAACACAATCACGGTTGCTTTATTAAACAATACAGATTTCAACAAACAGTTTAGACACCACATTGCTGAAGGTAATTAAGAAATCCTGCTTGTGACAGACTTGCAGAACAGCAGGATAACTTCCCTGCCCTCCGGAATATAAGAGTGGCTGGGATCTCACTGGGGAAGCACACAGGACTTTTTGGTATGCTGCGATTTAAGAATTTTGTAGCATTTTAAGTATAGTGCAGGTCAACTGTCTTACAGCAATCTTCAACTTCCTTGCTTTCTCATTAAGGGGAACGATGTCTTATATAACCCTCCATCCTTCCTTTTAGGCAACGTAACCCTTTTAATGTGCTGCTACTATTCTGTGTTCTCAATTAATGATCTTCCTACACATTCCATTGAAATCTGAGCATAATGATATACCTTTCTTCCTATTCACATCGAGCTCAGCACTACAGCAGCACATGCAGCCTGACCTGTAACGTTACCCTCACCACCACCCCTGTAAGGAATAGTCCTACCCACATTTTCACCAACGGAGCACTCAGACGCACAGTAGAGCGAATTGCCCAAGGCCACCCAGGAATTCTGCGGCGCTGTTATCCCAGGCTCTGGGCCAGTGCACCGCATGCCAGTCCACCAGGGAGCGCCTACACCAAGCACTGCCCAAAGAAACAGATGTCAGTCAGCAACAACAGTCAGTGCAATAGCCACAGAAGTCTAACACTCCCCAGAAGACAGCATACCCTTTCCTGGGGGGGGGGGGGGGGGGGAAGAGGGTTCTTTTTCTCTCTCTCTTTTTTTTTTTTTAAATTATATTAGTTCAATACTACAGCATCCACAACCAGGATAGTAGGCAATGTTGTTACTTTCACACCAGGGAACTTTATCGCTATGTTAAAGATCAACCTTGACGTCAGAAGTTTGGAGGATATGGAAGACTGGCATGTCAAACGAGACTTGCAACACTCCAGGCGTTTCCAGTCGGTCACAGATCTCCAAGGGCAGGGACCACCACCAAAGGGATCAGAGGGCTCTTTGCCAAGACAGTCACATCAGATGTGTGAAGAAATACAGAGAAAATGCAGAACGCTTTGTCTTGTAAAACCCTTTTCTATCAACTCTGATGAAGGCACCAGTTAACGACCAAATCTGTTCTAAATGAACTGGCCATTAACAACAATAAATGTATTAGCTTAGTGTGGGTTGTGCCAGTAGCTTTCACACAGAAACAAATGATGCCTATGAATCACCAAATCCTCTCCCTTTCATGAGATCTTCTGTAATTTTCCATACATGTGTGCTGCGTTACAGATACAGCTCATCCAAAGTCTCATGAAGGTGAAAAGCATCTTCCAGTCTACGACGCTAAAACAATGTTCAACATAGAAAGAATGTATTAAGAGATTGCAAACCCGAAGTATGATGCAGGAAACTTGATAGGCCGGAACAGGAGAGTGTGGCCACATGCTACACTGGGGAGGAGATAAGAGACATTCCCATGCTGCTGGGGAGTACGTTGCTACTGTAGCTCTGTGCTTACACGGGAGTAAGTTTTCCAGTATTGAAAAGTCCTGAACTGGTGCATCGCCACGTACCAGCAGGATAGCAGGAACAAAGGAAACTTGACGCCTCCCTAATCAGGATTAAAAAAAACAGAAAGCCCCCCCAATGACTACACAATTAACTCAGTGTTAACTTACCAACTGAGGACTCCTCAGCTCAGTGTGCAGTCTCCACCATCCTGTTAAGTGAGGCAGGTATGTCCTAGTGTCTGCTCCTGGAGCAGGTCCCGACTGGTGGCCTCCAAGACAATATAATGAATACCAAGCAGCCATCTGAGCAGATAGGCCAGCGACACTCTTCCGCTTCTCAAACTCGATATGGTTATTAGCTCTCTGCTGATGACTCTCCCAAGTGTTTAGGTCTAATTTAGACTAAATGTTGGCAGAATCTAGACGCACAGAGGCATGGGGTGGGGAAAGCTGGAAACACTTTTTATTGCTTTGTTACCATTCCTTACCCACACTTTATACTGACATTCATTCAATAACAGACCAGCTTAACTATAGCTTTAAATGAAAATTTGAATTTCCTTCCAGTCCGGTGCACACTTCCCAACTGGAATGATAAAAGTTTCACATCCAGCAAGACAGATAAAGCAACAGCCTCATCAGTCTAGGCAGGAAAATATGTGGTGGACAAGGCTGGCTGGAACAAACAGGGAAGGTGACACGATCTTCTCATTTCTCTAATGAGAAAGCACACCCACAGACACGACCCTTGCGTTCACCTCAGCTATCCGTGCAACTGGTCAGCCATATCCTCAGAAGCAGAGCACAGGAAGGTGAGCAGTGAGGTCAGTTCACAGTAAATGGGCCAGCTGAGGAGAGGTACACTCCTCGGTTCTGTTGCTATAAAAGATAGATTTGGGTGGTGTCACTATACTTTATTTTCATATCCTCTAGATAGATAAACAGGGATGCACTGACATCAGAAAATGTGGTTGAACAGCAGCTCCCTCTGCTATAAAGATAACCCCTACAATCATGACACTTTCACGGATGAGCAAAGACTCACAGAAGGCTATTTGGGATTGTTCTCTAAATGTATAGACTTCAGTGATGCCTGGTACAAAGAAGCTCTACAATCCTCTTGAAACATCTAACCATGAAGGAAACAGAGTGTTTGCATCTCATCTTCTAGAAGATCTGTATTAGTCACCTTTCCTTTCTCCCACTCAAAGCCTCCAGTACAGTATTTCTAAGCCTGTGAGAGTGCAAATACTGAGCCAAACACAGTAACTCCAGTCTGAGCAAACACAAACTCCTCTAAAGAGCTCTCATGCACATGCAACCACAAAATACCATGTTTTTCTTTCATCTCATTCTTCCTCCATCCCTTTCTACATCTCTAATTCATTTGCATCCATAGTTTCCCCCCTCCTAAAGTTGCACTGCTTTCTTGGCGTGAAGGAAAGCACTTCATTATCTTGTTCTCTCCCCTCAGAAGCAGACATAAAATTGTTTTGAGACCAGAAGGAGGACAATATTTGAAGAGATGGCAAACTTTTTATGCTTAACTTCAGTCACTAAGGAGAACTGAGGAAAAAGCCATACATATAAACAAGCAAGAAGAATAGAAGTGGAACAAGAAACATTCCTCCTCTTCCCCTTCCCCGAATTCTTTGGCTCAGTATTGTCGTTGGAGGGACAGCCTCCAATGAGGCTGAATGATGAAGGAAGGAAGGGGATCAGAGTAGACAAGACAGGGAGTTTCTCGGTGAGGAGGTTCAGCACTGAAGGAACATGCATATTTTTTTGCTGCAAGAACACCTGCTAGGAGCATAACACATTTCAGACAGATATACTTTGCAATTAACGGCTTAGAGCAAAGGCGTGTCTAATCCTAGGTCTAAAATCAGTTTTAAATTACAGAAAAAAAAAAACTGCTAAAATACCAGAACTAAGAAACCGCCAGACACCTTTTACTGAGAGGTCTGTTGTTAACTTGGCTACTCCACAAAAATTTCCCAGGAAAAACAAAGCAACACAACAACAATAAAACACCAACCTTTAGAGGTCCAAAGCAGAGGACTCAAGAAGTTACAAACCGAAATACTTAAGGCCATATGCACAACTCTGTCAAACCTTTTGTGCACTGTAACATACAGTTTTTAGTTACCTAACGACATGAGATTTTCACAAACAGTGTTTCTCACATGCCGTGACTCAAAGTTTTATTTTATCCTCTTTGCTCAATAGAGTCACACATACGCTACCCAAAATCCAATCTAAAAACTGACTCAATCAGCTTTTCAAGGTGCTTGTTATTTTGACACAAGAATGTTTTTTCCCAACACAGTGGAATAGCCCACTTCCCTCACCAGTAAAATGAATAACTGAGGTAAAGAGATTAAGGGCAGCTCATTGCAAACACACCTCTTGAAATGTCAATGCTACAAATCCTCACTATTCAGAATTATCTGTTCAAAGCACGCTTTAGTTGCAACTATGAGCATTCTGCCCACCTGCCACCCTGACTACAAATTTTCACTCATTTTAAGGGCAGCACAATCTGTTTGGAGAGAACCTGTAAAAAGCGTGTCCTACAAGGAAACATAAACATCAATCAAACTCACTCTGTCAGGGTGGTATTCAAAATGACACCACCTTTTTTCTTCCTACAATCTTCACTTAATTCATTATACACCTTCCTTTCTTCAAGCATTTGAAGAGGTCCTACAAGCAAACTGCCCTCTTTCATCACACACTCCTCATTCATCCCCTGAACAGATCCAGCCAGTAAACGATATGAAAGAGAAATGCTGTGGGAGGGAAAAAAAAAAAAAAAATCAACTGAAAGCCACGTCTACATTAGATGCAAAAAGAACACTAAAAAGAATTTCAATGCAACAAGCAGAAGCAAATATTAGACATTTTGAAAAGAGCTGACCAAAAGCTCCGGACTATTTATTTGCATCAATTTACAGGACATTTTGGAACATTACTCAACTTTTAAAGAGTGAACTCAAAAAAATATATATTGAAATAATCATCAAGAAAAAAAAAAGGAAGGAGTGAGGGGGAGAACAATCAGGCAGGCATGAAACCAGAAAAAGAAATGGAACAGCTGATCTGGGATCACCTCAAAGAATTCAACAAGGGTGACAATATGGGTTAAGTGGGTGACACCCCCCTTCTCCAACTTTCCTGATAAACTTTTTTCTTCTTTAAAGAATATACGTATAATTAGCGAAAATATTATTTTTCAATGATTGAACTACAACTTGCATCAAATACTTGATGAGGTAACAGAAAGGCTTTTCAGTGCATTACAGAGAACTACCAGCATCACTCATGAAAATCACACATGAAGCAGTTTTTGGTCCACCAAAAAAAAAAAAAAAAGTCACTTGTAAGTGAGATACCGGCTGGAAGAACAAAAATGAAAGGAACAGACCACTAGGACAGTAAGATACAGCCTGACTGCAAACAGGTATGTTCCATCCAGTCTTATTTAGGCTAATACATTTAGAAATGATCAATATAAGTGATGGATAAAGGATGCCAGACCACATCTCTAAGGAACAGAAAGACTTGAATATCACGGTAGATAATTACCTGAACGTGAGCTTACAGCTAAAACACAATGGCCAACGTGGATAAGGGTTTACTCAACAGAAGAACGATAACCTGACTTCTTTAGTGAGTACTGTAACGAAGACTGGTAATAAAGGACCGTACGCATTCAGAGAGTCAGAAGTTCAAGTAGGATGTCAAAAGATTAGAGCAGGCTTGGAGAAGAACAATATGGCTAATTAGAAAATTGAAAAATATGTTATCACAAGCAATTCAATTTTTTTTTTTCTAAGGTACCAGAAGGAAATTTAAGATTTAATTAATTAGAATCTACACAAGGAAGAAACTTTTAATAAGGGGACACTTCAACACAGCAGGTAAAAGGCATAGATGCAATGACTAACTATTGGAATTGTGAAAATTAGCTACAGGCAAGTCATCAAACTGTGACAGGAAAGCCTATCAGCAAACTAACTCACTGAAGGTTGAGATGGATTCTCTTTAACTCTACGTATTAACATCCATATAAACTACATTTCTAAAAGAAACTCTAATTTGAGCACAGCAACTGTCCTGCAGTTAGCTAATGAAGGGAAATAACGTTGCATATGATATACAGGATACCAGATTAAAATCAAAAAAGGCAAAGCCACTGTAGCGAACGCTGTTTTGCTCTTCCCAACAGTTTTGTAGCCAGATATTTTAAGTACTTTTAGATTGTGAACTTAAAAAAGTAAAGCGACACACCTTAAAAAAATGACATCACGACCGTATTAACATCCACCTTCAGCAGGATGAGAATCTCTAACTCAATTGCAGGACCACACATCTTAGCTGAGACAAAATATAAGACCTTGTAATTTTCTCTGTAAGTATGCACTAGAGGGGAACAGAGGAGTTTCCATGGAGTTCATGGATTTTAGCTAACGGTAACACTGACATCCAGAAGCTGGACATCCAGAACTGGAGCACTCTCTAGCCACCAAGATAACCTACAGATTCTTTTATCTCTGCCTTAATGTCTACCCTATCTCTCTACACTCAGCGCTGCTTCTTTCTCATCTCTGTCTACTGGTTTCAAATCCCAGTCTTTTGCTCCTTTATCTTTGCAGCTCTTCTCAATATACATTTGTGCTCTACCTAGTAAGGAAACACCGCATTCCACCCATGGACTAACTCCTTGTCCACCTTGCACATTCGCCTCTTGTCTAGCCCCCATCCTTCAAGTATCTTCTCATCCTCGTCCAACTTTTCTACCTGCCTTTTGCACCATCTTCACAGACCCTAGATCAATATTCTTGCCTGTACACTCCCGGTGTCTTTTCAGCTTTCGTGGCACAGCATCACTTATTACAGTTCCTGAACTTTTTAAATTATTTTAACCTTTCTTAATAGGTTTCCCTTCCTAACGACACAGGCCAGGCCAGGCCGAGAGCAGCCGGGCGACGCTGCCGGCCCTGGGGCTCGCCAGCCCGCGGGCAGGGCCCGCCCGCCACAGATCCCGTCCCCGGTACGCGGTGTGTGGGTGCGGCAGGCCGGCCCCGGCCCCGGCCCCGGCCGCGCGCCCCTCCTCCTCGTCCTCCTCCTCGCCCCGCCGCGGCGGCGCTTACTGTCCAGGTAGTGCTCCAGGTACATCCCCGCCGCCATCTTGCGCCCCGCACACACCGCCGCTTCCGGCAGCCGGTGCGCCCCCGCCGGAAGTGGCCCTTGCCCGGCTCGTGAAGCCGCTTCCGCCCTGAATCCGGGGCGCTTGCGCTTGGCGCCCGCCGCCATTTTGGGCCCTGAGGGGCGGCGCAGTTGGGGCGGTATTGGGGGGTAAATACCTGCATCCTTCACCGCCGGGCTTCGGCTTCTGAAGGGTTACGGAGGTGTCCCCTGGCCTCAGCTAATTTCCAGCAGGCTGGCTGGGCACTCCTGGCGGATAGTCTGGGTGGGGAGGTGCCGTTAGTCCATTATAGCACTATATGTTTCCATTCACTGTGTTATTTGCCAGCTGTGACAAACTGCTGCTATATTATAACCAGAGGTGGTCTTTGCGGTAAGGTGGTTGTGGTACAAACTCAACATACCTAACAAACCAATAAAGCCATGAAGCGAAGCTCAACATCTACCGTGCTCTTTTTTTCTCCATCTTGACAAAACTACTTTCATGCCTGTACACCACACATGGCTTCTAGATTAGAGATACACACTTGATATAGACTTCAGGAATGCATCCCTAAACTGTTCTTTGCTAGTGGTTGTACACACAAGGAGGTATGCTAGGTCACAAATTTAATTATAAATAAATTGAAACAATTATCATCTTCTGGTCCTTAGGACCTAAATTCAGGATTGCTGTTCAGGAGGTCAGGGTTAATTTTGCATCCATAATGCTTAGGAGACATCGAGTTGTATTTGGTAAATGTTAAACTTTATCCGCATTTCTCCTGCCCACTCGATCACCTGTGTTGCATTTTTTTTTTCCCCGGACTCTCCCAACAGACTGTATAACAACAGTCATTGCTCAGGATACCTTGTTGCTAGATACTGTCCATGAGGAAAACTGACCAGGCTTGTTTCTTCTTGTTCCTCGTAAAAGTTCTCCAAGGCACCATACTAGTATTTATAGGGACATTCTAGGATTAAGCCTTTTAGCAACCTGCAACCCAACTCTGAGAAGCTGTGATGAGAAATGAACTGCAACTGTTTGAATTACCGACCATTTTGCTGATACACTGTTTGGTTAATTCACAGACCCTCTGTGTTCTGAAGATGCAAATAGTCCTGTTAGAATCATAGAATCATTAAGGTTGGAAAATACCTCCCAGATTACCTGGTCCAACCATCCCCCTACCTCCAATGTCACCCACTAAACCATGTCCCTAAGCACCACATCCAACCTCTCCTTAAACACCCCCAGGGATGGTGACTTCACCACCTCCCTAGGCAACCCATTCCAATGCCTGACTGCTCTTTCTGAGAAGAAATGTCTCCTCATTTCCAACCTGAACCTCCCCAGGCACAACTTGAGGCCATTCCCCTCTAGTCCTGTCACTAGTTATCTGTGAGAAGAGGCTGACCCCCAGATCCCCACACCTTCCTTTCAGGTAGCTGTAGAGAGCAATAAGGTCTCCCCTGAGCCTTCTCCAGACTAAACAACCCCAGTTCCCTCAGCCGCTCCTCACAGGACTTGTGTTCCAGGCCCTGCACCAGCTTCGTAGCCCTTCTCTGGACACATTCCAGGGCCTCGATGCCCTTCTTGTACTGAGGGGCCCAAAACTGAACACAGCACTCGAGGTGCAGCCTCACCAGAGCTGAGTACAGGGGGACGATCACCTCCCTGGTCCTGCTGGCTACACTATTTCTGATACAGGCCAGGATGCCGTTGGCCTTCTTGGCCACCTGGGCACACTGCCGACTCATGTTTAGGCGAGCATTAACCAACACCCCCAGATCTTTTTCCTATGCACTGCTTTCCAGACACTTGCCCCAAGCCTGTAGTGTTGCATGGGGTAATTAAAGTCATTAAAGTTACTCAATGTTTTTAATTATTCAAAAAACATTCTTGCTCTTCTGTTGCAAAGGAGCCTGTTTCAGTTAAGCTAAACATTATTGTTAAACCTCACTTTGTTTTTAAAGTACTTAAAATTGTATAAATTGCCTTACACTCCTTAAATAAGGAGAAAGATGTGGCTGTTACTTAGAAAGTCTACTTCCTCTGCCCTGTCACAACACTAAACCAGGCACCCCCAAATACATTGTGTTTGGAGCTACTGTGCTGAATGGAGCTGATCTTAAGAAAAAGGCATTCTTAGACATCACT
This sequence comes from Cygnus olor, assembly GCF_009769625.2. NCBI lineage: Eukaryota > Metazoa > Chordata > Aves > Anseriformes > Anatidae > Cygnus > Cygnus olor. Next base: position 100,749,970 of record NC_049169.1, read on the forward strand.
GATTTGGTTAAGAGACTACCTGGGAATCTCAGTTTATCCTCCAAGTCAAGGCTAGGGAGGTGTCAAAATACTGGACCAATGAAATGGAAAGAAAAAACCCCTCTGGCTTTGTTGCAGCTGCAGACACAAAAGACAGGGAAAAGACATCCTTGCCTAAAATCTAAATGGTAAACCTTAGCAAAGCATACAAATGAATTTTAACCTTGTTAACTGCCTCTGTGAAGTTGGAAATCAGATCGGAGAGGGAGTTTTTTTATAACCCCGTGGCATTTTGGCCAGTAGAAACGTTTTCAAGAAAAGCTAGTTCCTGAGCTCTGAATCTAGAAGCTTGCTTTTTTCTTGCTTTAAAAAGCTGAGGCACTGAGGTTCATGTAGAAGTGTATCTCCCAGGGTTCCAGAAGCAACCTGATCCAGGTTACCACTTCAGGTATTTGAAGAGTTGAAGAGTCACCACTGCAGGTATTTGGTGAGAGGCATGGTATTTTTAAATGCTTCTACAGGTGAAAGCTGTAGCACTGATGCAGGAGGAAGCTTCCTCAACTGGAATATGCTCCGGAGGCATGTGACTACATCTAGCCCCACCCAGCCTTGTATATTGATAATCGTGTAACTACTGTAGTAACAAAGACACATCTGCTTAACTCCAAGGGTTATTTCCACCCCTGCTGGAGTTTGCTACTTCAGTTACATCATATTGCTAGGAGATAAATACCTCCCGGTTTGATGCAGGACCTGACTGACCAGTGAGTGGAAAGCCTGTGCATCTCGCAGAGGGAAACTAAACAGCCTCCTGAAGTTGTCTAGACTAGGTTCTCAGCCTTTATTGATCTACAGATGCCTGTGTATTTTCCCTTGGAAATGTGAACATCTGCATAAAATTTAAGCTTCCAGCTTTTCAGTTACCTTACAGACCTCTTTAAGTGTTCTCCAAGGACCACAAGGTAGTCAGTACTTGAGAGGGATTGTTACGCATACCGCAGCAGTAGGCCTACAACTCCAAAGTTTCTTGTTTAGCTCCCTTTTTGCTGTAGAGGCACACATTCAACTCTTCTCTCTTTTTTACATTCTCAGTTCAGAGGTCCCTGTTCTGCATTTCCTTCTCTTCAGAAAAGAGTAGATGTACCCACGCTTCATTCTCACAAACATCAGTTGAACTGGAGCACCTGCCCCCAAGGTGGTAAATCAGCTTTACATACGGAAGAGGATGCCAAATGCCCCATGTTATAGCAGTGTGCGCGTTCCAAAAACATATCCTAATTGAGCAGCAAAACTAGGCATAGACTCTAGTTCTTTGGCGTCATGATTTCTTTTCTTGCAGTTGTTTTTTTTTTTTTTCCATTCATTACACAGACACTACATGAAATCGAAATGTTTGTTGGACCAAGTCACTACATCTCTCTAGTACTTCGGTGTCCTATACAGAAACAAGAAACCATGCACACAAATTTAATCTGTTGTACCTGGAATGACGATTGAACAGGTACCTATCATGTAGTTAATGAAATGTACAGAGCGATTTCATTCTATGTTCTGAAACTGTACTAGTAAACTTGGGCATCTTTCAGGTACATCACCTGCAAAATATTAGAAGAAAATCCTAGACATGATATATAACCTTTAGTTGATACGAAGATGATAAAATAATAAAAATATAGAAGACAGGCAGGATCTCAATTATATTCTATATTATGAAGAAAGATGGAAGATGTAGACAAATCTGTGAAGTAATGAAAGATTACCAATTGTCCATGATATTTAGGAAGATGTTTAGTTCTACCCATCTACCCATAAAATATCCTAGAAGTTGCATAGCTAGAAGCTCACAATCAAGATTTAAAAGAATTATCTGGCAAGCAGATGGAAATAATGGGCTTTCCTTTCAGAAGAACCTCGGAGTTTGAATGTGTTCCAGAAGACAAGTAAATACTTCCATTTAAAAATATTTGAAAAAGTAAGGGGGATTATCCAGGTTGCTATAAGCCAGTTAACCTAACACTGATTTGGCAAAATCAGAGTGTAATCAATTTGGGTTACACTCAGCTAAAAAAGGAAACATAATGTTATTTGATCTAATTTAATGAAAAAGATCTCATTAAAAGAATTGTTTATTCTTTTATGGCCATATAAATTTGGTGGTTCAAAATAACTGTCTAGGAATAATGTAGCAAGACTTGCATCTACATACTGCACAGCCTGGCCGTTTATAAGGGAAAATGAAAGGCAATAGGTAAGTGCTACATGATAGAGCTAAGCCTTACCGTGAGATACCTAAACCAGCTTGACTTAATTTAGCTGTTTGGAAAGATGAATACAGTGGCTTGATCATGGTCTGTAACTCATTACAAAAGAAAAAGATTTCTGATAGCAGAAGACTTTAATGTACTGAACACAGGCATAACAAGACCCTACGAAGTTAAAAAAAAAAAAAAAAAGTAAAATAGAATGGTAGTTTTAATGGCAGTGATAACCAACAAAAAAAATTAATAAGGGACATGGTTGATTAAACATAAGTTTTTAAATTATGAAAAGTCTTAAATCTTTCTTGAAGATTTAACTGAATGGTCGAGCAGCAATACTATCATTAGTCACAGCTGAGGTTCAGTTACTGTTTTGTGGGTGACTTTTCTAAATGATTTCCAGCCTACGTGATGTTTCCTTTTAAAGCAGTGATAATTTGCAAAATCCAGCTTAGAACTGACAATGGATTCAGAAAAGACAAGAAGAAAAAGTGCTACCGCCTTCCAGCAGAGACTCAAGATGCAGCCTAAGGCAGAACTCCAGAGTCAATGTAAGGTCTTCTTGGGTACAGACACACAGGAACAAATGGATTGGCATCACAAAGAAAATGCATAGTTAAAGAATTCAGGGAGCTGAAGAGAAAGTAAAGAGAATATTCCGTTCTTGTGAGTGGAAGTTAAATAATTGAACTGTTGTCACCTTGAGCGTACAAAGCTGAAAACTGCAGACTGTGGAAATTGCAGCTTCATCTCAGTAGGGGATAATTTTGTGTGGATGTTATATTTTGCATCCTGCAGGTAGTAACCATACTTTTAAAATCACCTGAAGTACTTTATATGTGTTAAATAGCCTCAGAAATTCGATGAGGAAGACCTGATACAAACTTGAGTAAGTGATAAAGATAATGAGAATAAAGTATTTTCAATTATTTCTACACCACCAACACGAGCCTGGGTAAACACAGAAATAAGAATTTTTCGTTGATGAGGGGGGAAAAAAATAAATCCTGGAATAAAGTGGCACTTCCGAAACTTGATGGGAAAGTCCCTTAATAAAAATCATTGGTTTCTTCCTGGGCAACAGTAAAAATTACAGGAACAGCAGCAAACTGCACAAACACAAGCAATATCTTTGAAATAACTGGTAACAAAAGAATTGTACAGCCTTAAATACACATAGATCCCCATGCTTGGCAACAATTCCAAGAAGGGGAAGGATAGAAGACATTAGAAAACAGCAAATCAAACAAGGTAAGGTGATTTCAAGCACCTTTAACATGTTAAAAAAAAAAAACAAAACACTGCAAGGAACTGTAACTTGCAAGACACTCCCCAAGAAATCCAGCCAGTCAGCAAAATATACTTCCAATTTTCAAAACTAGTTTTCTTAATACAAGACACTGCACCCAAAACAGGTCAATTTTTCAGACTTCGAGGTGATGCATACAAGACAAGATAATAACATGAGCGGAAACAGGCAGTTTTGTCCTGTTCCTGCTGAATATGGGCATGTGGAGGAGAGCCACAAGCAGTAATAAACCTATCCAGAGTCTGTGCTTCACAAAGCCAATTTCCAAAGTGAACAAAACTGTAAACTGAGTTGTCCATAAGAAAAAAATGTAAAACGGAAAAATGTGAATGAAAACTGTTAAGAAAAATTTATTATATGGCCAAAAAAGCTCCAATTCCACAATCAAGGAAGAGGGGGAAACTGGGTAAAAGCTTGTCCTGGGTTCAGTGAGAAAGTCTGTGAGCAAGAAGAAACAATTTAAAAAGAGAGAGAAAAGGCCAAAATATAACACATCGAAAAGAGGAAGGCCAGACAGCAACTGACATAAATTAGGTATTATTAAATAGAGAAAACTGGTAAGGAAAGCTCTGCAGCTAGCAAAACTACAGATAATATGGATTTTGGAACTTTCATTAATTTTTTAAAATAAAAAGTAAACAAATATTACTAATAGTACTGATCCATGCTAAATAAAAATGATTAAATTGCTAGTGACACAGAACAAGGACAATCAGTCAACAAAATATTTCTAATCCCATATTCAGAAAGAAACAGAATGTGGCAGTAGTACGAAAATAGCAACTTCTCTCCAGTACCTTAGTATCAAAGTAGGAAGTTAGACAACATCTGCCGGGGACATATATTTTCAAGTCAGCAAACAAGCAGGAGTCTTTCCAGTTGACTAACAAGCTCTCTAGCCCATTGATTCTAATTTTCATTCAACTTGGGATATCAGAGAAATACCGTAAGACATTCAATGACAGTATTCCCAAAAGGCAAATGAAATGATTCAATGTCAAAATTAGTCTGAGGCAAAATAACGTAAGAGCTGTTGAGATGAAGAATGAATGAATGAAGAATAAAACCTATAATCCAAAGGTTTACAGAATATAGATTTTGTAGAGGAAAAAAAGAAAAAAAAACCTAATTTCATTCTTTGAAGACATCATTATACATTTGGTTTAACAAAGGGGACTGCATAGGTGCAACATACTTAAATTTTTGTAAGGCATTGACCTAGCACCGTAAGTCAAAAAGATTTACTGTACATAATCACATACTAAGAAGATTAAGAAATGACTACTAGCCTGCAAGTCTCAAGAAGAAGCTAATAAAAAGTTGCACTGAATGATGCTTTTCAAGTTAGTGTAGGTCAGATGCAATATAGCATTTTCAACCTGGATCAGAAAGTAAAAAGTAACAACTGATACAGTTTGTGGTTGACAAAACTGACAAAGTGGTGCATAACCTGGACCATCAGTTAAGCTAGGTCTGTTCACACACAATAGACTCTGATATAGACTCACATTAAGTAACCAGGAAGTAAGAACTCAGACCACGCCTGCAGAAAGGGGAAAAATACTATCATGGAAAGCTGAGACTTCAGATGATCTAGGAGTCACACCAGATAAGCAGCTAATGTGAGCTCCAGTAAAACGCTGCAAGAAACGGGCAAATGCAATCCTCTGCAGACTTAAGGCAAAGGGCAGGGCAACCTTGTCCATGGCAATGGGGCTTGAACACTTAATTCTGAAATGAACACGTCTACAAGATATTGAAGAATTTGCCAAGATGTAGAAATAAACGACAAGAATAATTCACAGGCTGGAGGAAATCCCTTACAGTGGAAGACTGAAGGAGTTCCATCTGTTTAGCTTGTCAAGAAGTAGATTAAGAGGTGGTATTACAGTGTTTAAACACCAGACCAGGGGAGAAAGCCCCAATGTGCTCTAAGGGTCTCTGAATCAGTGGGATGGACATACCTGAACTAGTAACTAGAAGCCAAAGCCAAACAAATCCAAAGGCGAAATCAGGCTTAGATATTTTAAAGCAAGAACACAAAGCCCTTGCAGCAGGCTACCAATGGAAGGGATTTGCTGTGTCCCTCTGCCTCAAAATCAAGCCAATCCATTTTGTGAACACGTACTTCAAAAGCGTATTAGTTACTGAGGCTCAGAACAGGATAAATGGGTTGAAATGTCACCTGTAATATGCAGGAGTAAGACGGCTTCTTCTAGCCTAATCTATGGATCTAAAAAACAATCCAACCATTTGCAGCCAACCCTGCTGACTAAGCGCAGAGAAACAGTTCTCTGCCGACGGCTACACAGGTGCAGAGCTCCTCGCTTTCATCGTGCAAACCACAAGGCTGCCCAAAGGCAGGGATGCACTGCTCGCGTTCACACAGCCATTCAGGACTCACCGCAGCGAGATGCTCATGCAGTGTTTTGGTGCGTGGAGAAGGAACACACGTCACAGGGGCAGGGTGCTCGCAGCAGCACCTTCAAGGAGCCTTTTACACCAATTTATTTCTACACAGGGTGGTTAAAAAAAAAAAAAGCCCCTACTGGTTGTTCATACATAAGTCTGGGATTCTATAGGATTTGAGTGCAACACATGCTTTTTCCCTTGCCTTCTCATTCTCTTCCCAGTCAGCCTCCATGATCCAAAGAAACTAAGAAGTGACACACAAGACTAGTAGTCATGTGGACCAAAAAAAAAGGGGGGGGGGGGGGATCTGAAGACGAAGAGAGAGGGAAAAACAAACAAAGATTGAAAATAAAAATTCGCCAGGATAATGCGTTTTATAAACACAGAGATAGAAACAGTTACAGCAAGGACAGAGCGGGCCAGGGGTGGGGAATAGATATTTATATATATATATATATATAAATTCAAGGGGCCTTCAGTTTATTCTTTTGGCTCCCCCTTCTCATTAGATTGGTCTCTCTGTGGGGATCTTCATCCCTTTCTCTCCACTGTCCACCTTTTGGGGATTCTCTCCCATGATCAGGGTCCAGAAGAGGCCACCACTGCCATGTGAGTCCAGCCCGTCTTGGCAAGAGGGAGCCTGGGAGAGCGCTCTGATGGGAGGTGAGCAGAGAAGCTAGCCTTTCCCTGACACCTGCCGGCTCCTTGAAAAGACTGGTCTATTCCTCCTCCTCCTCCTTCCCTTTGGGAAACTGGGGGCAGGACAGGTGTGTAAGAGTCAGAACTGCTGCTGTTCCACCTTTCAGTAAAGGAAGTAGAGAGAAGGGTGATGATTATTTTGGCAGTCTCTTACCCTCCCCTCCATTGCTTTTTGGTTTGTTCTTGATGCCTGCAGGCTTTTCTGAGGAGGTGGGGGGAAGCAGGAGGGAGAGGAGAAGTACAAGCTGCTAGGACATCATCCACAATGGGCAGGAAGAGCAATGAGCAGGAACCCACATTCCTACAGGGCCTTGGCCATGATGCTGCTCAGACAGCTGGGAGAGGCAGCAGCCACTTCAGACAGACTCCTCTCTATTGCTCTCCACTAGGGGAGAAGAAAGAGTGCAACGCTCCAAAGCCCTCAGGCAGTGTAGACACCTGTCCAGCCCAGAGAACAAGCCTCACCTCTCCCCCACACTGGTTTCACCTTCCGCTGTGGAGAAGGTTTCTCCCATCCAGTCCTTGGGGCAGGACAAGCGACCCCTCCTCCCTTTCACAAGCAGGAGGGACAGGAATGGATATTTCTCTCTTAGACACTCAAGGAAATCCTCAAAAATACCCATCCAGCTGTGAACCCTGCCACGTTCTTCTGTGGCCCGCTGAAAACGTGTCCAAGCCCCTGAATGTACAAGGACCATCTCTCCATCCCATCACACCACGCACGTCTCAACACCTCCCCACCCCCTTCACGCACATCCTACAGTGAGAGAGAAGGCAGAACAGGGGCCTTTCTTTGGGTTTGAAAGGAGGGGCTCTTGCATGAGGAAGTGATCCCAGCACAGGAAGGGGGCTCTTGCACAAGGAAGCATCCTCCTACCAGGCAGGCTGTTGCACAGAAGGAGCACCCCCTTGAGACAGGCTGTTGTTCAAGGGGCTGCCATGAACAGGGTTACACGGCCAGAAGAGGCTGTTGCAGGAGGAGAGGCCGGAGACTGTTGCACGAGGAGGGCCGCTGCACAAGCAGTGCCCCGGGCGCAGGCTATGCACAAGAGGCTTTCTGCTCCCTGGGTTGAGGTCTCTCTAGGAGCTGGAGAGGTGCTCCACTTGGATGGCGCTGGTGCTGACAGTGAGGCAGATGTCCTTGTGATGCTCTGAAGTCTTGTAAGGAGTCAGGTCAAAGGAGCACTGAGGGGGAGGGTTGGGTGGGTTAGTGTCTCCAGAAGGGCCCCCTGCTGCCCCACCCCCCTGCGGCTGGAAGTGCTGCTGCTGCTGAGAGGCCTGGGCTTGGGCCTGAACCACCTGCTGCTGGGGGTCAGGGATGTTGTGTTTCCGCATGTGCTTCATCAGGTACGTCTCCTGCAACAGGAAGAACGGCATGAGAGGAGGGGACGGCTTTCACAAAAGCCAAAGCCCACAGGGAGGGATATGACAGCTCACGGGGCTGCTCCCATGGGACCTGAAGGATCGATTCCCTGAGAAGTATTTCCACTTCTGCCACCCCCTCAGGGGAGCAAATACTCACCGAGGTATAGGCCCGGCTGCAGATGGAGCAGGTATAGACCTTGGCGTGTTTCACCGTGTGCGTAGCCAGGTGCACCTCCAACGAGGCAGCATCCGTGTATGCACGGTGGCAGTTGTGGCACTTGAAAGGTTTGTCTTTGTTGTGCTGCCGTCTGTGGGACTGGGGGTTGGCAGCAGGGTGGAAAAAAAGAGAACGCAAGCACAGGTAAGGAAGCGAATATTAACACTGGAGGTTGCTTTACCTCTAACATTCCCTTCCCGTCAGGCTCCAAGTTCCCTAAGCCCCAGTATGCTGAGCAAGGTACACCTGGCTCCTAGCACAGAACAGCTATTTTCCTCCCAGTCCACTACAGCTTTCCCACAGACACCTTATCTTCTCAGCCATATTAGGCATTTGAAGAGCAGAGTCTCTTAACTCTCCACAATCCCCACCTTCTTGCCATTCGGCATTTTCTACAGTTCCCCTCCTCCAGGATATTGCAACAGGACACACCATCTCTGCTTCCCTAAATCCCTATTCTCATGTCCCCCTTTCCATTGTAAAACAAAAACACCTATTACAGAGATTTTATTCCATGTATGAGATTTAGAAAAAGTCTTACCCCAGCTACATTAGAAAACCCTGCAGAACGGATCAGAGGAACTTTAACAAGGTATCACTGCTTGCAAGTCAATCTTAAAATTTTACAGGATGCAACTCCTTATGTGACTTATTTGGGTCACTGTTGCCATGAGAGCCATGAATCTCTCCCCTGTCCAGCACTTCAACAGCTTTTCTGTATTCTTTCACTCTTCCTCCCAGCATTTTCCATCTCCTCCCGCTTGACATCCGTATTTGCCACCCCCACTGTTGAGCAGGGCATGCCCAGTCCCTTACCTGCAGGTTGGAAAGCTGGGTGAAAGCCTTTTCACACCCAGGGTGAGCACATTTGTAGGGTCGGTCCCCGGTGTGGATACTGTCGAGGAGGAAGAGCACAAACAGGAGGCAGTGAGCAAACAGGCAGCGCAGACTGCCAGGGCCTGATGCTGTGATCCAATCTCACAGCTGCTCAGCAGTGCGGGGAAGGGGATGATATTGCCTCCAGATGCTGTTCTACCTGGACAAAGAGAGCTCTGCCCAGCTCCTGTGTCCAGCTAGAAGTTAGAAAAAATATGCATGCAAGCAGAGTTCAGAACGTGACTAGGACTGAGGAACAAGAGCTTAGGAACGCCTGACCAGCTTGGCACGTGGGTCACCTAAGAATGGCAAGGGGTCTGGTGGCCCAGACTCCCTGCTCTAAGCTCAGGAGTCCCACACTGTGACCAAGAGGAATTCATTCTCTTGCTCACACAGTACCGAGAAAACAGCTCTGTTCCTTCTCAGGATACACATTACAACAGTCTTCCCTTCACATTATTGGGGAAATGTGTTCATGTGTCCCTGTCCCCCTGCAATGCCAGGACAAGCTTCCACACACTCAGTCCAACCCCCATGGTGCCAGGATCCCTTACGGCCAATGCCTCTCTCTCTATTGCTCTCTCTCTGTGCCCCCCGCGGTGCAAGACCAAGGATCCCCAGGGACAGCACGTGCCCACCTCTGCCCTGCCGTGGTCAGTGTCTCCTGCGCAGCCTCCACTCCGTCCACTCTGGTGGGTCACCTCCTTCTGTGGGTGCAGCCGGCCGCGTTCCCCGCCCGCCCCCCGCATGCTTGGCGCGCGTGCTCCACAGGTGCATGCCGGCAGCGCGGGGGGGCCAGGGCCAGGCCCCCAGCCTCCTCTGGCCCTTACCGTGTGTGCTGCTGCAGGTGGGAGAGCTGGCGGAAGGCCTTCTGGCAGTAGCGGCAGGTGTAGGGCTTGGCCCCCGAGTGGATGCGGAGGTGCTGGGCCAGGTAGGATGTGTTGGCGAAGCTCTTGGAGCAGTGAGGACACTTGTGGGGCTTGACAATCGCCGTGTGGAGCTTGGAGTGGATCCTGCCGAAGAGGAGGAGGAGCAGCAGCAGTTGGACACGACCGCCATCTGGCTAGTGCTGATGGAATGAGGGCACAAAGGGGGTGGGACAGCACCACGCTATCTGCTACACAGAGGAACTCCAAACACGGCCTGAGCTTGCTCGGTCTCAAACCGTGCTCCCCTTGGATTCAAGAGACCGTGGTCTGTCCGCACCGGGGGAGGATCCAGAGAGAGGAACTATAGAGTTTGGACTGAGGGGCATTGGCAGAGCTGTGTGGGAAGCCTATGGCTGAAATAGCAGGGGGGCTGCAAGCCTGGACTGAGATGTTTGGCAGGACTAGGCTGGGGTGACAGGGAACAGTCCTTCTACGCCCACTCTACTCTCGTGCTGACAAAACCAGTGCTACCTTCTGTCAGAAAACGTCACTCCACTGCAGACACCCCTTAGAGTAAGCAGCACTAACCTCTGCGCACACCCAGCCCCTCACAGTAAATGACAAGTCTTATGTGTCAGATACCACGACTGCCGGTTTGTTGTGTTTGAGATGTGACCAGCCTGTGGAAAACAGCAAGGTCTCCCCAGGTAGTCACCCACTGAAGGTGCTCACAGCATGCTGGGATGACGGCAACATGCAGTGCGGAGGGCCCCCAGCCTCCTCTGGCCCTTACCGTGTGTGCTGCTGCAGGTGGGAGAGCTGGCGGAAGGCCTTCTGGCAGTAGCTGCACGTGTAGGGCTTGGCCCCTGAGTGGATGCGAATGTGCTGGGCCAGGTAGGAGCTGTTGGCGAAGCTCTTGGAGCAGTGAGGACACTTGTGTGGCTTTGTCTCCGTATGGGACTTGGAGTGGATCTGCATCTCCGACTTGGAGTAGAAGGTCAGCGAACACATCCGGCACCTGGGACCGGGGTGAGGGGAAGAGAGAGTGTCATATGGGGCAAGCCCCAATATCTATCAACTCTAACTGGAAGGGGTCTTCCACATTAAGTGAATAAAGGATAGTTTCTGACCATGTGGATCAGGGGAAGTTTCACCTCAGACATTATGCTCAGCTGCAAGTACTCCAGTCCCAGAGGGACAAACTTAAGCTAGGAACTGGCAGGAAAGACCAGACTTATACCTTGCAGCCACACAAGTAAAGGTCTTGGAAGAATCAAAGAGATTAATTTATTAGGCTTACAAGGGAGACAGGGTAGCACTTCGGAAATTTTCCAACAGCAATCTGAAGGGGACAGGAATAATAATTCCCAGACAAAAAACATTTTGTTCATCTATGATTTATTTCAGTCAAAAAAGTTGGAAAACCTGAAAATCCAGGTTAAGGTGTGTCTTCATAATAGAAGTTAATTCCACGTACTGCAAAGTCTGCAAAAGCAGTTATGACCAAAACACTTAACTCTGCTCCCGTTTTTGGGGAAGACATTCACGTATTTGAAGGCAATGCTGAAAATAACAACAGTGCTACTTTCCTAGTGGGTCTCACAAAGATATTCTGCAAATATAATCAGATCTTTCACTGGTTTAATTGGCTTTCACCAATTCTATCTTACTGATGTTTTAAAATGTTTTGTCTAGGAGTTTGGACCCATCTGTTCCCATAAAGATCAGAAACATATTTGGTAACACAGATTCTTTGAACAGGAAGAAGCAGTTGGCATTATCTGCTGTGGATGTTGCTGTTAAAAACTGTTCCTCCATCATGACACCAGGTTGTTAAAAGAAGCCTGCACTGCTATACAATTCAAGATGGTAAGATTTTGTCTCTGTCGTTTTAACCATAGAGGCTGCATCCATTGCTGGCCTTTTATTTTTTCCTTCAAAAGTGTGTGACAACAAGGAGCAGAGTTAAAGTTTCTCTGAATTTAAGTCCTTCCATTTGCAGACTTTTCCATTAAACAAGACAAAATGGAACCTGCACTTGGAACTTCCAGGGTCACATCTGAGGGAAAAATGCCACCTAGAAGACCTCTGTTCTGCCTGCTGTGGTGTGTTGATTATGTTTTTGTCTGGGAATTTCCTTAAGTTTTACCAGTGTTTTAAAAAAATGCCCAGTGACAAAAGTCTCTGCAAGTATTACACACCACAGAGAGCTTATCCTGTTTGTAAACCCACTACGTGTGCCCACATTCAACTATTTCTTTTCCTCCTAGGAGGATACATCATTACATCTACTATTGTGGCTATTTATGTTGGAGCCAGAAGCTTTTATGAAGTGTGCAGTCTAATTAGTGTATGTAATGTAGGCAATATTTATCCAGCACCTACCTTAACTTCCACAGGCCCTTCAAAGCCACAGCTTGATTTTAAGCCATATAACTGGAAGCCGTGCCTCCCTACCAAGCATTCTACCACACACCTGCCATAACATTGTTTCCTTTCCTTTACATTCATTATCACCTCTAACAGTTACTTCCGCATTTCCTACCTTCATCTTTCTCTTATTTCCTTTTAATTGCACAACTGAACACAACATGCAAGCTAAACACATCCTTACATAACTCCCTGCTCTCACATACAAAAATCCTTTCTGGAATCAACAAGCAGAAGCAATTTGGCTGTTTATCCCTAGGTCTGCTAGAGATACAAGGAGTAAGAAGGAACATCGGGATCATCTTTTAGAAAAAGTAGCTTTTGGTTTATAAACCAAATTATCTCCAAACACTTGTCCAGTTTGCTCCAGACTTTCTGAAACATGATAGCTAGACTTGATGACAGTATATGTATTTTGCAGTTATCAAGTCATACTTAAGAGGATGATGACTGTATCCTTGAAAAAAGCAATGCTAGAAAGAACTTTGAAGTAAACACTGAACTGAAAGTACCACTGAGTTACCAAGTCCAGTTCTCTGCTAACGCAAGGAATTAATTCATAACCCCATGCATGACTCTATCAAGCTCCTTCTCAGTGGATGTTTATTGCCAGTATTCTCAATTGAAGTCTGTTCCACAGTGTCACTCCTCTGATGATGAATCATTCAATTGAGAACAAGCTCCCAGTGCGATGTTGTGCTAATATGGCTAAATGAATCAAAGGGGAATAGCAGGTATCATCTTTCTAAGTGCGAATGGTGCAACTATTCTTGCAACAGCATGCCTAATGCTGAAGACTATGTAGTCAACAATTACTGAAAGATCCAGACAAGTTCAGAGAACTTGGGAATGACGGTGTGTGGAAAATCTACTTCACAGAAGAGATTCACTGAGCCCAGTCTATCTTGGTCAGGGGGAAAGGTTAAAAGATAGCTTGGTCAATACCCATATAAATCTATGTAGGGGAAAAAAAAATCAATTACTGTGGGCTTGGTTTATGCAGCAAAGGTACCATGAGATACAATAACTGACAGGATGAGTTCAAAAAATCCAAGAAGAAATAGGATCTTCCAACCATGAGAATAATGCATCTTCGGAACAACACTCCGAGGCTGTGTTATAATCTCAATCACTTGGCACCTACAATTAATATTTTTAGAATTCAGCTACCCGTCAGTTTTGCTAGAGCTTCAACACAACGTTGGGCACTAATCTCTTCTGTGCTGTACGCATGACCATGTATTTTAAAAGTCTATTCCTTTTTGAAAAATTCATGATCTTTACTATGTCATCAAGTCTAAGCAGTCCAACCCATTAAGTGTGTAATAACATAAAGCTATCTACTTTATTTCCCATAATATCTGTGCACCAATTCCTTTACTTATTTACTTTGTTAGGTATCTGCCTTCAGGTCAGAATTTCCCTAGAATAAACTTTAATGAAAAGAAAGAGACTGAATGTCCTTTTCCATTTTCAAAGTAAACGTATAAAAAAGGTATTTCAAAACCTCTCTGGCACCTGCATGAGAATGGAAGATAAATCCGAGTGTTAGAAACAAAACAAACAAACAAACCAGAAAATAAGAACAAAACAAAACCAATCAAACAAGAAACCAACCCTAGTTGTCTGAATTTAGCAGCTGTAGACTTTTCAGTAGTGTTTTTCAAACAACATTTAAAAAAAATCTTGCAGGGACTCGTTTTCCAATAATCTAACTAGCATTAGCCCTGAGAGGGCAAGAATGTTATGTAGCATTAACAAAGTCATAAGTCTTGTTAAGTTAAAAAAGCCCTGGAATACAGCTGAAAGCTGCACTTCAGAGAGTTCTGTATTATGTGGCAGCAGGCATTTTCAATGGAACAAATGATCCATTTAATTAAGGGTTTTGCATTTTGCCTCAGACATCATCAAATATTAAAGGAGAAGATGCAATCAGCCCTCTAGTGGGTAAACATGGATTCAAAAAAATGTTAAATCTATACGGATAATGAGAACATTGCATCTGACACTTGCAATGCTTCAGTGTTTCATTTCAGAGAAATTTTCCTTGCTGGGGATAGGAAAAGTTGGCAGTGCTGCTTGCTAAACATGAACATTGTGCTATGTGAAATAATCTTTTCTTTTTTGTTAATAAACATTTTTGATCTTTTTTCCCCCATCGTGCTTCTAAACTACTACTCCTTCCATTGTATTCTGAGAGCAAGTAACAGAAATGACTGCAGCATTCCCGTTGAGAGCATTATACAACATCCCTACAACTGTTTGTTACGGCTCTGCAAATTTAGCTTAAGAGAACATATTCTTAACAACGCAGAGGTGTATTTCTCCATATAAATAGTTAATTTAATATTCAGCAATATGCTAGAGATCAAAAACAACCCCTTCCAATGTTTATAATCCTTTCTTTTTATAAGGAATCTACAGAAATAAAGTGAGACATAAAAAGAATGTGCATGTTAAGACAAACACCCTCAAAAATCATGAAATGCCAATAAAAGGTGGATGCACAATTCTAATTCTGCACCCATATGAAAGTCATCACGATGAGTCATAAACAAAATTATGCTTACAGCAACTAGACTACAACTCTGAGACACACAGGGCCTTTTTTTTCCACTTTTCATGGAATGTTCCGCCTCATTCATCAGATGCTGTTATGAGATAAAATACCATCTGAAATACCATCTCATAGTAAAATTTGCCTAACATGGATTAACAGCATTTTTCAATCAAGTGCTTAATTAATTGATATCACAGTTGTGAAAACTATGCAAGCTTTTACACAGCCTTGAGGATTCAATTTCCTAGTATCCACTGAGATTGGTCTTAGAATTTAATTGAACCCTTGTTCTTTCTATTAGACTACAAATACAAATACTAGACCACGAGGGTTTTTGTGTTTGTTTTTATAAAAAGCAGATCATGAAGGTGTGAAGTTGAACTAGTTAAGTTTAGGTTCTCAGAGTCAACAGATATTTAGCAAGGAAAGAAATTTACTGCCTTTGCAATGCAGAGTTAATGAAGTAACTAATGCAATCATAGCATAATAATGGATGCACGGTGCATGATAAATGCTGATTTAACCTTCAAACTCCCCAATTTTTTAAAGCTGGAGTTAAACATTTTCTTACTAATGTTTTGTAAGAGACAGAGGGAAGGAGACAGAACATTTAAGAGACACAGCTACAAAACTCGGATAAGACCTAAATCAAGCCTGAGTATAGAAATGCCAAATGAAAGCATATGACAATTGTACCTCTGCTTCTCCAATTCTAGAGTATCACCAAATCACATTAAAAATTTAACGTGCTTCCAGTTGCCAATTTACACTATTGACATGTATACTATCAAATCTATCAGCTACATTGAGATCTGAATCTACTTATTTCCACGCTCCTTCAGTCACTCGGTTGCTTGATAAGGCTACAGAAAACAAATGTGCATCACGCTCTTGGCAAGGCACTGGATTTTTTTTTTTTTTTTTTAAACACCGTATAGCATTTTTCCAGTTCTAGTTTTCTGAGGGGATTCCTGTGTTTTGTCCATTTTTCGAAGATCGTTTGGAAAAATATCAGAACCAGAATTTTGTGGTATTTCAGCACACTTCACAAGTTGCCTGTCTTCTTTTAATCACTTCAGCACTTATGCTTTCAGCAATTGCATTTACCCTCTTTCATCACAGCCTCACACTGGGAGCTCACATGATGTCATTTAGTTCCTAAAAGTCTTTTTCATAGTCATTGCTTTCCAGGATACTGTTTCCTCATTACTAATATTCCTTATCTTTAGATCAAAGGTGTTCAACAGCAGCCAACAGGACACTTCAGAGAATTACAGAATATCCCATGTTGGAAGAGACCCGCAAGGATCGTCAAGTCCAACTCCTGCTCCAATTCTATCCAGGCCTAGTTGGATGGTTGTTTTATATCGTGTCTGAGCATCTAGATTTCGATACCTGACTCTGCGGGAGAAGTCACATGGGTTAATAAACCAAGAAACTAAACCTTCCATTCAGCTGTAATAAAAACACGTTTTGCTTGAACAGTTCTGGCTTAACAACCACGCAGAATTTCCCCTATTTTTCCTTACCTATCCACCAGCACTGCTTCTACCTGTAAATTGTCAGCCACGATTTTCTGTTCGTCTCCAAAATCACTGAACAACATCAAGCCTAAGACCTTCTCTACCAATTTATGAAATCAGTCACCATTAGCAAGAGACCAGCAAAACAACGAAATACAATGAGATGTTTCCTAGTACAGTGATAATACCTAATGCTAAAATTGAAAGAACACAAAAGCCCCATGAGAAAACACTAACAAATTTGGGAGTGCCAGAAGTAAGATCATCTATGTCACCATAATTTGGCTCCGCAATGCAGGCATGTTCTGATACAGCCTTATTGACTGTTTCCACAGAACTGCATCCTTATTATGTTGCACAGATAGATACTTAACAAGCAAGCGTTCAGTATTCTTCATCACCATTGTGATGTGAACAGCCTTGAGCCTTGTCAACCGTACACAATTCCAACCTCAGATTGCAGAATTACTCCTCTGTTGGACCCCCACAGAAGTATCAGTGCTCCTCAGACACTCATTTATTTCCACAACACCCCTGTTTCCCCTGTTTATTTTATTTTTAAGGGGGAGGGAGCAGCAGAAGACAGGGGAGTGAAAAACAATTAGTAAGACATAATTCTGAGTAGCTAACCTGATAGCTGCAAACACTATTTTTCTTTTAAAAGAACTTCATACTGTTTACAGTTAAATCACAGCTCCTGAAAGACTTCTGTGCTGCATATAAGATCCAATGCTTCTGCAAAGCAAAACAGGATCCAACACGTAACAGAGGACTATTCTATGACACTTGCAAAAGGATTATGGTTTTAGGAATACCAAATGTTAATTACTTCAGGATAACTGTCTATGGTCATTTTGAGCCTGCAGCACATGCAAATCCACCGAAAGCTAGACCTAACTCATATATGCACATGCTTCAGGGTATGATTATCTGTAGGCCTGAACCACATGGCTGTAGAATACTGTAGGAAATCTGTGGCAGAGGCAAACTTAGCCTACAGTTCTTCAGACTAGCTGTCAAATGCCTTCCTCAAATCATCCTTCTCTATTCCACAACCCCAAGTCATTTTTATTTTATTTTTGATAAAATTTTTCCTTTCTCTAAGTAATTGTGCAGGACACTGACAGGCCATCACGTATACAATAACTGTAGTCACATAATCAAGGACGTATCAAAGTGCATTGACTCAATAGGGCCAAATTAAGGTGCAATCAGATAGATGAGTGACAGAAGAGTTTTGATGTTCTCTCTCTCCAGTTGAGACTGTAACTGGCCCTTCACTCCCTTGCATACAATCATTCCAACGACATGCAAGTAAAAAGCACTAAAATTAAAATTCATGACTGCAGAATCTTTACTATTAATTCCTTCTGCTTTGTACTACGATGAGCTGAGAACACATGTGCATGCACACACACAGTTACAGCATCTCAGCAGAAGGGAGAGAACTTGCCATAAACCAAGCTTTCACCTTATTATATCCTGAGGCAAATGGTCAGTCTTATTTCTATTTCTAACTTTCAAGCACAGCACTCATATCCAGAGCAAAGCTTATGTGTACAGTGTGTGTAGATATGGAAGTTCATGCACACCTGTCCTCCTTAGTTTTGAGATCATAAGCCAATTTCAACCGAAGCTAAAAAAGGGGTAAGGATTTTAAAGTCACTACAAGTTTCACAAAAATACGCAGCTGGGAAAGATGAGAGACCCTCTTGGAGCCCCCTGCTGAGGGAAAGGCTAGTAAGCTCACCCTTGATTAGACATCAGAGAATCCACACAGGAGAGAGCCGCTGGAAACCAGGCTTCATTAGTTCCGCTGCTCACGGAACTACTTGTTAAAAAAAGCAAACAGAAATTCCAACATGTGGCATCGTACCGACACCCACGTTGGTCATCAGCAATCTTAAGATCCACTGCACAGACCTCTGCCACCACAGCAAGGACAATTAGTGATAGTAATGGTAGTCTGACATCTTTTTCTAGCATTAGAGGGGGATGAGGCTCTTTGCCAGAGGAGGTCACATTCTTGTGCTGACAGTAGAAATACAGCAAAATTTGGGAATA
Source organism: Cygnus olor (assembly GCF_009769625.2). Lineage (NCBI taxonomy): Eukaryota > Metazoa > Chordata > Aves > Anseriformes > Anatidae > Cygnus > Cygnus olor. Next base: position 100,768,531 of record NC_049169.1, read on the forward strand.
TTGGATTTAATATTTCTAGGCTTTGGAGGGAATGTGGTCAAACTTTCTGCCTAATACTTCAAACTTTATTCTCCCTTTGCCCCTAGCCTTTCAGCCTGTTGCAATCCTCTCTTTCCAGCACCAAGACCCAGTCCCACGTTCTTTACCCACGTGCCCCAGCTTCATCCTCCATTGCAGCGTATATTCAAGTTTTAGTTCTCATAGTTAAAATTTGTGTCCTCTCCCTCATAGTTCTATTTGTCTGTCCACATCCCATGCTCTTGTCCCCATCTGTTCCATTAATTCTAGACACCTATTCGTTTTCCAGCCCCTAGATCATCTGCTCTTTCCCCATCTTCTCAGTCTTGGCCCTTCCTAGCTTCTCTCAGTCACCTCTCCCTTTCAAACAGGCTCTCCATCATACCCTCTGGTTTGTAGCCTCTAGTCTTTTCTTCTGTTTCCCGTCTCTGCTCTACCAACTTTCTAGACTTCCTAGACACAATCAGCTCTAGGTCCTAGCCATATCTCACTCTTGTCCCTACTGCATTTGAATCAAGCCTTCTTTCACCTTGCCGCTGAGCCCATTGGAGGGGGGAGGGTTACTGTAAACGCGGGCATAAGGACTCCCTTCTGAAGCAGAAGGGGGAGTTGTGACTGAAGGGAAAGCGTGCTTGGCCCTTCAGCATTAGAAGATGCTTATCACTGCAGAGAGAGTACACGAGTAGCCCAGCCTCACATAAAGGTCTAGAGGTCAGAGTGTATTTACTTCTTCTGTGGAGATGGACAGTCTGGTCAGTGCCCGGAGTCATGCAAGCCTCAAGTAACATCAAAGAGGATATAATAATCTTTGCACATTTCAACTACTGAAGTATAAAGCTTCTCAAGGCATGCCTAACAGACTTTTTTTTCAAAGCTTACAACTTGGCCAAATTTGGCCACATTTTAACAGATATTTGTGGCTTAGAAAAGCCATAATCACCTGACTTCAAATCTAGGGAAAAAGATAAAAATGAGAAAGTCACTAAAGAACAACATTAAATCCAGTATAGGGCAGGAAAAAAAAAAAAGGCTGAAAATGAGCTATCTAAGAACATGCCCACCTGCTGTATTCAAGCCACTGGCTCCTCTTGTGTCCCTAATCTCCTCAACAGGTCCTCTGCCTGGCTTTTCCCCCTTCCACAGCTCATTTATCTTTGTTTCTCGCTAAGCCTTCCAGGGCTTCTGCACACTTTTTCTCCCTGGACACACCACAGAAGCTTATGTCCCTTAGCTGCTTACTGTTTTCCAAACCAAAACACCCTGATTTTCCCACACCCTACTGAAAGTAAGTGAACTCACAAATGAAGGTGGGAAACAGAGAGCTCGTTGGTCACAAGTATCACAGCAAGGCTCTTCTCAAGGCAAGAACTTTGCTCTTGGTGTACTAGGTTCAGAAGCATAGCTTGCAAAGTCATTCCAGATTAAGAACTGGAGCCTTTACAAAAAAACTGATGATCTGGAACAGATAAGCTGAACCATCATTTAATCAGCCTTGTCTAACACGTCACACCACAAACTTCAAGAAGTGCATATGTACAACCACTAAAACAGTGCTAAGAAATGATACTACTCTCTCCAGGATTCATGCTCTCTCTCTCCCTCAGCATGTTTTAAAATTCTGATGAGAAACCATGTGCTTTGCACACTGCCTGTTTCTAGAAAGATGTTCTCTCGATGATCTTGTTTTCCACAGAAAAAGTAAGTTCCACAAGGATGTCAGGGAAGATTAATAAAGTTGACAATGAATCCAGACAAGACTGAAGTGACATTACTCACGAAGGAAAATGCTTCACAGAACAGATTCAGATGCTGTCCCCTTCAGGTATGAGCATTTTTCTAATATCACAAAGCAAAGCACCAAGGACTGTGCCAGACTGATCCTAAGGCTAGGTGTCCAAGATCTGCAAGCAACACCTCAATTAGCAAAAGCTTCACACCTTTTCTTATAAAGAAAAACCTAGTCATAAAAGATTCTTGCACCAATTTCACAGCAGACTAATTCACTTCTTAAGATGTTAGAGCAGCAAAACACCGTCCATTTGCTGGCACAGGAATCGCTACATTCAGCGGACTGATCTGCAATGGGGGTACCATCTTTGTGCTCCAATCCCTTCAAAACCTGCCCTCACTGCTACCTGTTCAAGGCCTTGCTCTGCCTTCACCAATACACCAGGAGTCTGGAGTTCGGAACATCAGACACCTGCTCTGACACCCACAGCAAGACAGCTCATAGGATTTAGAAAGAAAGAAACAAACAAAAAAATCAAATTGACAAAAGCTTTCCAGGCTTTAGGAATAAGCTATTAAAAAATAAATGGATTGATCAATATAGTAAACTCCTTCCAGGCATCTGACTAGATTGTCTTTAGTGCATCACCATGAGAATCAATGAAATCATACAAACATATCCACATGTATACCACAAGCAACTCCTCCTTCAGCCTGAGAAGGGAGCAGCAGACAAACCTCACACGGTCTTAATTTAGCTAGTATACGTCTGCATATTATAGTAATGGGAACTACCCAAATTATCATAATCTAGAATACAGATGGAACCCAGGAGTCCTCAAAGTTTTAACTTGCAAGTCTATTCATATGCATATTATGTACAAACTGTATTGCAAAGATTTTCTCTTCCACAGCTGCAGAACACGACAGCCTTTTCTTTTATTTTTGAACAATTATTTTTAGTTCCAAACTTGCACAAGGAAAGCATCAAAGAGAACACCCCAAGGAAGGCAGAAATACTCTTTGGTGGTCTTCAATAAATACCAATTTAGTTATCTTGCACCTTAACAGTGCCCAGACGAAGTCTGGGTTGGGATGGGGGCTGGATGAAGAGGCAGAGGTACCACACTTGGACTAAAGATGAAGACAGAAAATCTTCCTGATGACATGCTCCTACATATAAACTCATTTTTTTTCCCATGATCAGTTACACAGACTGTGCATGTTCATGAAGTTTCTGCTGAGTCACTCCACCTGGTCATTGGCATTTTTTTTTTTTCCAAACTTACAAGTAAACAAGGAGCTATAATTAAAGCTTTGGTTCAGCTTTAATTCTAGCATTCACTGCCAATTGTGTCCCCTGTAAATACATATTTAACAACCTAATTAGCAACCCAGACTGTAAGCAGCTTGAGTGTGGAATTGTGGCTAGGGCCCAAAATAAATGGTGGGATTACAAATAGCAGGCTACCTAACACTCCTACCCTTCTTCACCATACGCTGATTATATTTTCAAAGTGGAAAAACTGGGACATTGGGCAAGAGAATAAAAAGGCTGATCCAAGCTCTGGTTTTGAAGCTATTTAACTGCATTGATTTAAAAATACAAACATTTTTTTTAAATGCTATAGTTAAAAATGAAACAGTGCCTGCGGTGGATGCACTGATTCTGTGTAGGTGCCTTCGTATTGTTACTCTTATTCCAGAAACGTAGCTAAATCTACCGAAAAGAAAAAAAAGGTCTAGGATGGTTAAGGGGAAACGGCCTGCCTCAGAAGGATTCATGGGCACATAGTAGGGAAGCGAGAAGAACGAGGAACCCATCTCCTCCTTGTTTTCACCTAGCTACTAATTTGTCTCTTATTGATCTTGATCATCCTTGAGAAATGCCCATCGCTGAATCACCCGCACTTGCTCCTGCTTCCCAACCAACAGACTATCGCATTGCTTCCCTTGCTTTCCTAGCACTCAGCTGCTCTGTCCAGTTCCCACCTTCTCAGAAACAACCACTCTCATTACCCTCTGCTTTAAGCATTCCCTCCTAGCTAATCTCTCCCCCATTCCCAGGACTCAGAGGTAGAAGTTCCTAAAGCCACATCCCTCCAAGCTCAGAAACCCAACTTCAGGGCTCAGAACACTCTCCCCTCTCATCCATTACCTTTAGGGCTTAGAAGCACCCTTATACCCAATTCAGAAATGTACTTTTTCCTGTTTTGTTGGGAATGTTGGAACAGGAGGAGAGCACATTGGGCAACGAACACAGGAGCAGGCACTATCACCACGGTTCACTTCCAGCTCTCTGTGCATCCAGTCTAGGGTATTTATACTGGACAGACTGGAGTCCTACTTCAGGGGCACCCCAGTACACTAGGGCTTTCAACTGCACCAGAAGTGCTCCAGTTGCACCAAACAGCGCTGCATTCTGCAGTACGCCAGCCATACTACCCGGCTGTGGCATCAAGGATATATGGCTCAGCCTCCGTAAGACCCTGGTCGTTAATCAACCTAGCAATATTAACATCTGTACATTTTGGAAATTGAGGTTGTCCACTAAGGAGGTCCTTAGTTTTGGGTCAACCCACTGGTTTGCAAACATTCCCGATTAGAAAGAAAACTCAACTCTCCCTGCATCTGAAAGCTTCTCTGCTCAGGGACTCCACAGGGAAGAGGCCAAGATCTCTTCTTCCCTGCGTAAGCCTCTGAAGGGCTGAACACACCCCCAACCCCATGCAATGTTACAGTCATGGTTTAACCCTGCTCCCCACCTGTATGTCTTGCCATCCTTGTGCTGGTCCTCATCATCCTCGTTTGACAGCACAAAGGGGTCGCTCATCTCTGGCAGCCCCGACTCCTGCAATCGTTTCTTCTTCCGGCCCCGAGGCGGTTTGGGGGCAACTCCCCCACCCCCGCCACCCCCAGCACCTTCGGAGAGGGTGGTCGTCCCCTTCTTGGACAGGTCAGGCACCACCTGGAGGGCTGCCTGGGAGCCAGGGGGTAGCGCAGAGACAATCATGGGAGCTGAGATGGGAAAGGTTTGTGCAGAGGTGGCTGTGGTCACTAGGGAACCTGATGGGGAAGTTATCACCAGACCAGGACCTGCAAACAAACGAAGATGGAAGTCAGGTGTTACATCTCCAATGGCGCCCAACCTCCTCACTTCACAGAAGGAAGCTTTATACGCCTGCTTTCAAACACAACCCAAACAGAAGAGAACAAAGAGTAGCCCAAAACATTCCCGGTCTCCACTGCTGGAAGTCAAACTTCAGCACAGAGGGCAGGTGCACAGACTGCCCGGAGATTCGCCGTGAAACCACGGCCAGGGCCAAGGCAGTCCACACCATCGCAGATGCTCAGAATAACCCCGGCCCGAAAAGGACTCCCCAGGACTCCCTGCCACCCCTACCCCCCTGCTGCAGGCGTCTCTGGAGTCCCCTACCTGCCGTCATGAGCCCAGCAGACTGCACTGGCACCACGGTGATGTTCTGAGTCACAGGGGCTTGGCTGTGTGGTGTCAGCTGCTCTGGCTTGGTGTCTGAGTCCATGGCGATACCAGTGGGTAGGGCCACGGAGGTGGGTACTGTCAGCAAGGCGGGGTAGTGGGGGGGAGCCAGGCTGCAGCCCTTCTCTGTGGGCAGTAGCTGCTCCTTCATCTTGTTAATGAACATGGTGTTCTCAATCTAAAAGGGTGGGGAGAACGGCTTTTAGAACGCTGTGCCACAGCTTCTCCCAGCAGTTGGCTGAGCAAGAAAGGCAACAAACGTGTATCGCGCTTGGACTTCTAGTGGGAAGCGAGGCCAGCATAACGGGTTGGAAGACAACGGTCTTACCTGTCCCGAGACGGTGGGCACTGCTGGCCAGAAGTACGGGGAGGAGTTGAAATGAGATTCTTCCATCCTAGCTGGGCACAGGGGGGAAGAGGAAGGGGGAAGGGAAGAGGAATGGAGGAGAAGGAAGACAGACAGACGCACACACACACACATACACAAAAGGAACATTAAACCCAAAAAGACTCCAACAGGGAACTGACTCAGTCTGATGCTGCGACAGTTCCTTAATCTCCCCGTTCTTACTTAAGCAACTGCTCCCCACTTTTGAACTATCTGCCCAAATCATGTTATTTTTCAGAGAAAAAGATGTCTGCTATTCCCACAGGCTTGGGTCCACCTCAAATGCCTCTTACCCACCAGTCCTCCATGCAAAAAAAGACTACATCTGACCCAAAACACCTCTAAGATTCCCCAATTATCCTCTACCCAAGTACATGCCATAAATGATGAAGTCTGTGCATCTGCATCCAGGCAAACACAGCTGAAAAACATTTTTCACTGTCACAGACAGTCTGACCCCACAAGCAGTGAAAGTTTTGGACCCTGCCTGTCCCTCCACCCCAGCTCACTAAGAACCCAGATGCAGCAAGGGCACATTAGCATTATGTTACACAGGAAGAAGGACAGGCAGAGAGAGGGAAACAGACTTGCCCGAGGTAACAGACAGCCACAGCAGACCAAGAAGTAAGACCTAGGGCTCCTGACTTCCCACTGCCCACTGCTCTGACCACTCCAGTCCGACTCTTGGAAGAAGATTGGAGATGTCGCTCAATGTTCCTGACAGACCAGATCCTCCTCTTTCATCCAACCAGACTGCACAGTGGGGAAACAACCTGACTGCCCCGCTCCTGAGATACCGTACTTCCAAGTGAGATCACAGAAGGGCTCTCTGTTCCTCGCTTCAGTTCTGTCTTTGGGACAAGGTTCTGTAGGATTCCGTCCCCAGTCAGGTGCCCGTGGCTCTATCTCAACTCTCCACAGACCAGTTAGACACCAGAAGATAGCCGTCTGAAGACAGAGGCTTAATCTCTTAGGAACACCTGGCTGAGGAAACCTAATTCACCAGTCCTTTCCATTCTGATCCTCTCATTCCTCTGTGCAGTATCATTAGCAATCAAAGTTTGCAACGCTCTGAAAACGCTACTGAAAACCTCAAGAAATTCACAAAACGGTATTTTCTGAAGTAGAAGAGGTGCCGATTCCTTAACAAATATGGCAAAACTGATGGGTACAACAAACGCGATAAAAACTCTGCTCAACGAACGCTATGCAGGGCAGAGCAAGCTGCTTAGAGAAAACAAACACTGCAGGTTTCTCATGCAGCTATCTGCAAACAGCACCAGTCCTATTTCTGTTGTGATGTGGCAGTAGTCTAATTAGTGAGTAAATATTGTTTCTGAAGGGCCTATCCCGAGCATCAGATAAGCTGAGGAGCATGCCCCGAGTAGCACGAAACCCTTACTTTCCAGGAGTATATTAGGACAGAATAAATACATGAGGAATTGCTGCATGTGAGCCAAAATGCAAAGGCAGTTTTCCTCTATGTAGAGTAGCAGTATTTAAATGAACCAAATTACCTGTTAATTTTGTTTTTATGAATTGCTCACACAACAGCAAAGCCAAGTATTCCTGCCTCACTTGCTCACTACAAATCAACCAACAAACCCACTTAAGGATGAATTATTTACCTTGCATCAGTGGCATGCATTCAGACTGCTTGCTGCCTGACTGAATTACTCTGGATTTACATTGCTGTGATTCAATCAGAATCCGATGGGGCAGGTATCTTAGCTTCCTTTAATTTCTTTTCTGAGCCAGATTAATTAAGTACTCTGCCCACAACAAGGCCCTATATATCTAACACTTAAGTACATGACTGTTTTCTTCCACAGGATGGGCATACATACAGAGATAAGGCCTTCCTTAGCAATTGAGCCCCTGAATCAAGAGGGATTTTTTTTTGTTTGGGATGTCAAGGGGGTTGTTGTTGTTGTTTTAAATGAGTAAGCCTCTATTTGCCCAGCTTCCACATCAAAAAATAAAGACAAACCTAAGCAAACCTGACTTCGCGAAAACAAAGTCTCATATAATAATCACACGCTTGTTTTTCAAATAAGCTTTGTAATCGTCCAGTCTCAGATTCCTTGGATTCAACTGCAAAGCTTAGGAGTAAAACAGAAAGATGACAATTTAAACAAAAACCTCATAACTACTTTCTTATTTAAAAAGTATGAAAGGCAACTCCATCTTCAAACTGTAAAATTCAAACTAGCACAGGCTGGGGCACTCAGTGGCCTCCTGATTCTACCTTGTCCCGTCAGAACTTGACAAAGCACCCAACTTTTGTTCACTTTGCTTTGCAAAATGTTTTTTAAAAAAAAAAATCAAAACACACAAAAAACCCACCACCAACAAAACGGTTTGTATTAATTCTCCAAAGATGACTACTCTGTTTTTACTAAGCTTTCTTAGAATCCGTCTCCCCACCCAGCAGTCTTCACGCTTGAATAGATGTCAGGCCTCAAAAAAATCAGCTTGAAAGACTGAAGTGTAATGAAGTTATAAGAATGTGGAGAAAAAGGAGAAACGGTGTAAGAGTCAAAGCTTTCATGCAATCTCACTGGCAAGCCAATCTTCCAAAGGGAGAAAACAAAGATGAAGATCCTTGCACCAACCTACTGTCCTAATACCCGCAGATGTCCCTCCCCTATCCCACTTTTAGGCTGAAGGATGTTTCAGAAAACATGCACCCCTATCCACAGCCCCCACTTTACCACCGCTCACACTTACTTTACCAGAACTCTGCTCGTAACCCTTCCAATTGCTCTATAACTATCACACATGGGCTGGAGCTTCAACCCTGTACCACAGCGTGTTCCCACTGCGGTGCCTTCATCATCCCAGCTTCCACAAACAGGCCAGAGATGGGACCTTCTTCCTACGCACCAGTCTAGTATCAGACAGATGTCAACGTACCCTCCTGATATAAACCAAAAACACCTTCTATGTACAGACCACAAATTTACATACACCAAATAAACAACCGAGTGAACCAGGGAACTCACAAGGGACAAGGAACCTGAAGTTTAGCTCTCAGAGTATTTCACAGAACCGCATACTTAACGTGCTGGGCTTATACTTCTTTGCAGGATCATCACTTTAATCATAAACACACAGACAAAAGCACGTGCAAGTACACGGTGAGGTAGAGGCTGCGTTTCTGGAAGGCACAATCAAGGTTGGATACGCAGGTATTTAGAGATTAAGTTGTAATGTGGTTTTTTTTATTCTCCAGACACCTGACGTTTATCTTCTAGGCAGTTTTCAGGTGATAAAAGGCCCTGAGTGATTTAAGTTGTCATTTTATGTCTGTGCAAGTAACAAGGAGTAACTCGTCGGTAACGAGGAGGTTTTAGGCTTAATCGCTGCAAAATACTGAGGATGCCCACACGGGATATTGGATCAAATGGAAAAACGCCTCCAACTAAGTTCCTAAGCGCCAAGAAGTTCGAGCACTGCCGCGTCTTTAGACCAAGCCCACCTGGATGCACACCGGGACCCCCCCCCCCAACGTAACACCCGAGGCCCTGAGCCCCAAACCCCGAGCTCGATGAGTTCGGAGCCGCCCATGCACCGCCCCCCCCCCCCCCCCCCACCCCCCCCCCCCCCCCCCCCCACGCCCAGCGGCCCCCCTGTGAGACCCCCCGGGGCTGGGGGTCCCCGCACCCCGTCCCGACGCCCCCCACCCCACCCCCCGGGGGCGAGGCTGACTCACGGTGCTGCGGGAGCTCCTTACCCCTCTCACTCTCCCTCCTCTCGCATCTCTCCTCCTTCCAGGGCCGGCTCTGCGAACAAACCGCCAGCGTTACGGGGGCGGCCGGGCAGACAGACAGACGGCCCGCCAGACGGACAGGCAGACGGACAGGCAGGCAGGCAGCCCGCCCGCCGCTTCCGCTTCCGGATCGCCTCACGGCCGGAAGCGCGGCCCCACCGTGCCGCCCGCCGCCTGCCCCTCACCCGGCGGATTTTCACCGAGCGCCTCCCACCCCCCCCCCCCCCCGCAGCGCCCACCCCGACCCCGGCTCCTCCGGCGGAGCCTCCTCACCGGAAAGAGGGGAGCGGCGGTGCCGCTTCCGGGTCAGCAGCCCGAGCTCTTCCGGGGGCGCGGAGCGGGGCGGGATGGCGTCACCGCCGGCTCCGGTCGCGAGGGGGCGGGGCCGCGGCGGTCGCCGGCACGGGGACGCTCCCCCTCCCCCTCCCCCCACCCCCCCGCCCGCCGCGGCGGGGCTGCGAGCGGCCGGGCCGGAAGCGCGCGGAGCTTTACCGGAAGCGCCGTGTGGCGGCGGCGCGCGCGGGGAGCGGCGGTTGGCGGCAGGGCGGAAGTGGCGGCGGCGGCGGCGGGCGGCGGCGGGCGGCGCGCGCGCGCGGCGCTTCCCCCCCAAGCCGGCCGTGAGGGGCCGCTTCCGGCCCGGGCGGGCCTCGTGAATATTCATGAGGGGGGTCATGAATAATGCACGAATTGGGAGGGGGGGTCGGCCGGCCGGAGTCACGCGAGGACGACCGTCGGTGTATTTAAATAAAAGGATTTGATGGGCTGATCAGTTTGGGAGTTAATTTCACACAGAATCACACAGAATCACCGAGGTTGGAAGAGACCTCCCAGATCACCGGGTCCAACCTCTGACCTAACACTAACAAGACCTCCACTAAACCATATCACTAAGCTCTACATCTAAACGTCTCTTAAAGACCTCCAGGGATGGTGACTCAACCACCTCCCTGGGCAGCCCATTCCAATGCCTGACGACCCTTTCAGTAAAGAAGTTAAATTTCCTTGTTAATTTGGGGGTTTCCACTTGCTGATGAATATCCACAAACGCTCATCCCTTTTATTTTTTCCCCCGTGTAATTTATTTCTGTGGTTGTCAGACCACCCCTGAAGGTGACACGTCTCATCCCACATCACAACAAACGGTTTCAGTCCTGCGTCTGGGAAGACAAACCCTGCCCTGGCACTACTGTTCCTTTTGCCTCTTCTTCACCCCAAAGTCCTCCTCGGCTTTCCTCCTTCCCCTCCGTGTGCTTCCCAAAACAAATGAAGCCGAGCGCCTCCTCCGAGAGGAGGGCTGCCCTAGGCTCGGTAGCTGGGAGAGCTCGTCAAAACGCCCTACAGCAGACAAGGAGAAGTCATGATTTCCAGCAGAGGAGTGGGACAAGGTGGTTAATTTTCTCAAACTGTGCCTAGAGCGTCACGCTCCCCTCCCCCAAGCACCTTCCAGCAGCACGTGAGGCAGCGTGACTAACATCTGTCACAGGCACTTGATTTCTCTTATCTTCTTCCCTTAGGAGGAGACAAAATAGAAGGAACGGGTGTATTTCTCTGGAGAGTGCACCTGATCTCCTCACCTTCCTTCCTAGCTCCTGGTTACCCCCCTTTGGTATGGCCTCCACCTATACCACATCTTGTCCTTGAGAGGGCCGGTGCTGTGTGAGGGGAGGCAGCAGCACTACGCCAGCAGCAGGTTCACCCACTCGCACTGCCCAGCCGGGCCAGGCTGTTGGGAAGGGGACAACTGAGAGGGGCTCAGTTTGTTGTGTGGCAGGACAAGAAGCCAGAAGCGATGTAAAAGTGGCTGCGGGAGGTAAATGAGCCCCAGAGGGGTGGTGGATGGAGGCCAAGGGGCCTCCCCCCGGGAGAAGGAGCTGGCGTGCAGCACAGCTAAGCATCACCTGCCTCTGAGGGACTAGCTCCTGACAAGCTCAGAAAAGAAAGTGTGTGGAGAAAGCAAACCATCTGAGAAAAAAAAAAACTACCACAGCGGTTGCTCTCTCACAACTTCTGTAGAGAGCTTTTCAAGACAGCTTTGACCTGGGGGGTAGCAAACACAGCGCTACAGTAGCTGCCGGCTCCATCTCCCACCCTTGTTACCTCCTCCGCAGACACATCTGACTGTCATGTTCCCACCTCAGCTCTTCCCGTCTCCTTCTGCTTGCCTGATTCCTTCATCTCTATCCTTTCTCACCACCCTGACACCAGACCTAGCCCCGGACCTTCCATAATGACTACGTGCTTGTGGCACCACTGTATGCGCTGTGCCTGAACACCTTTTGTCCCCTGTCCGCATATAAACTGCACCAGTCAGGGTGGCCACCCCATCGATATAGGTGGTGCGTCGCGCTGTGGGATCCTGCTTGGCTGGCTTGTAGGGCTGGCAGACCTGGCCTGACATGTGCTGTAATTTGCCTGTATGGTGCTTGAGTTTGTGGAGGGTACCTGAACACTAGGCAGGGATGGGCAGATGGGCTTGGAAGGGTGTGATGATGTAGTGACACCCGTTGTAAGGATGGAGGCTGTTCATTCTTGCCCATATTCTCCTCTGCTTGTGGGACAATATTAAGTTTATCCTGAAGCTGGTATTTTAATCTTGCAAGTACATTTCTCAGCAAGGCATGTTGTCCTTACTCTTTCAAGGAACTGACATCTCTTTGGCAATCGGCTGATTAAATCCCCTGGTAGCGCACAGCAGAGAGCATTTCAGCATATCATTTCTGCCTTTCTTTCCCCTGCGTGGAAATAGATTGCATCTCTCCCTCCCTGGTAACTTCTCTATTCAGTGTTGTACGGTTTGAGAGATACACAGTAACTCAGTTATAACACGTGCATTATCGCATTACCCTGCACATGCTTGCTTGTCTGAATCATGTGTTACAATGGCATCTACTCTCTTAAGGTCAAGGAGCAGAAACCATGCACTTGGGATGCACTTTGGAACTTGAGGCACACTCAACAGGGGTCCACTGCTTTTTTACTGAAAGGTGGCTCTGGAGCTGGGAACAGCAGGGTCCCTGTTGGGCAGGAACATGGTAACCCAAGACTCTCCTGGGACTGATCAGCTTTAGCCACAGACTGAGTTTGTTTGGCCACTGTAGTAAGAACAATTAGCTACCAAACTTTCTGGCCAATGTGTCATGAATATGCGTCCCATAATTTGGAAGGAGGAAAAGGAATCACCGGGCATGCCAAGAAAGCCAGAGGGACTGTGCCTGAGTACCTTCAGCACAGGAGAAAAACCACAATCGCATCAGCAGTGCCTGAGGGGGACCTCAATTGCACGGTCACAGTCAAAACATACCAGACGTGCTCAGGCAAAACCAGTTCCAGTGGGGTGATAGCTTCTCCGTGGCAATAGCCCCAACAGGCTTAAATCAAAACTGACTTTATTAGATCACCTCAAAAAGTCTTAACAAGTATTTTGAATGTGATCCAGCAGTGAGCCCTTCAAGCAATGACAGATCCCTGCAACCTAGGTTGCATTAGCAAGAGCGCAGCCAGCAGAGGAAGGGAAATTATTATTCCCATCCACCTGAGAGCTGAGGCCACATCTGGAAGATTACATCGAGGGCTGGGCTGGGGTGCAAGACACATGTTGAAAAACTGCTGCATGCCCAGCAAAAAGGGCATGCATTGGAGGGCTGAAACACACAGTGTGCAAGGGGAAGGCTGAGGCGGTTGGATTAGTTCAAAAGAAAAGGCCAAGGGGGCATCCACTTGCTGTCTGCCCCTACCTAAAGGAAATTTGTAGAGAAAATGGAGCCAGACTCTGAGGAGACACAGTGGAAGGACAAGAAACAACAGATACAAATTGCAACAGGAGAAATTTTGAACGTATGTAACAGCTCCCTTGAGAGCTGTTCTGCAGCGAAACGAGTGCCTACAAAGTCTGGGGAATCTCCACCCTTGGAAATGCTCAAAATGTGTGGGGACAAAGCCCTGAGTAACCTGATCTGGCTTTGTAGTTACTCCACTGTGAGCACGGGACTGGACTAGAGACTTAAAAAGGTCCCTTCCTACCTGATTTTTTCTGTGAGTCAGTGATTTTGATCTGTGCTGCTGGTACGCTGCAAGCAAATGTTCAATGTCTTCATCATGCTAGAAGCCAGAAGGGTAGCATGCTTGTTTGACCCTGTGGAAATGCATCTATGTTGACAGCACCGTTAGCATCAGCAAAGCCCTGGTGCACAAACATCTCTTCTCCAGCTGGCTTGCCACCCTTTGTAGCGCTTCTCATTCCATCCCACTTCTGTTCCAAGTACAGGTGAATCTCGTAGCAGCGGGACCTGTTTGGTTTGGGGATGACTCCCTAAGCTGTGACATCCATATTCTGAACAGCAACGCTGCAGAAGTGTCATTTAAAACTATATTGCACAAGAGCATGGTCGTGCAAGCTTGTCTGATGCGCTCCTCACACCAGCTTCAGTGCTCACCGAAGTGCTGCTAAAGCATGTCTAGGTCTTTACAGTTGCCTCATGTCACTTTTCAATAGGAAGGATGATGCTGAAAAAGATGGGAGAAGAGGATATAAGAGACAGGGGAGAACAGTATGTGTTTGTACCAGGGCAGAAGCAAAACTCAAGAAGCTCTATTGTGTGAAGGCTGGAGCTCACAGGTTCACCTCCATATTTGTATTTTGTTCAAAACTGGCAAGGAAACTGCAGTTTTGGGAGCAAAGATTTGCAGTATATCCGTCAAATTCAGGGTAAGCATGCCAGGACTGGAAAAAGGGAGCTATATTTCAGGAAGAGAGAAAACAAAGTACTCTGGGCTGCTGCAAACCCATTAGTCTAGTCTCAATAGAGCATAAGGTTAAGAACAAATTACAGAAGGAAAACAAAATTAAAGCTACAGCAGTAAGTGGAAAATGGCACCAAATACATAATGGGTTTATCAACAAAAGCACTGTGTGCCCTTAACTTGATCTTTTTCTTTACCTCCTTTTCCTTTACCTCCTTTTCATCCTTACCTGGATGGGAAAAAATAATTAAAAAAAAAAAAAGGTAGATCTAATCTAGCTGGATTTCAGTAAGGCATTTGCTTGAGTAAAGGGTAGAAGGCAGCTAGATGAGCTGAAATGAAAGGAATTGTTCGGGTCATTTTAGGTGGGTAAAACACTGGGGAAAATGAGATGATGTGTTGAATCAAATGGGAACTGCTGAACTGCCACCATGGAGGAATGTTACTGGCCTTGGGAATAATTCTGTTTGCAGTAATGGCTCTGGCTCAGCAAAAAAAGCAAAGTGAAAAGGAAGTTTGCTGATTAAATGCATTTGGAAGAATTACTCACAGACCGGAACGGAGAAGTGTGAGGTCCTGTTCTTTGCTCCTGCTAACAGGGATTTATTTTATACATGGAGATTCAGTGGTTAGAAATGACAGAGGGAAAAAACAGATCTGTGTGCATTCATCATTCACGAGGTGATTATGAAGCAATGATGTGACGTGGTCACAAAGACAACAGCCTTAAAGAGATCATTACGTTAATCTTATTGAAGATGGTATATACGATTTGTCACCCGTGTTCAGGAGCAGACTGAGGGCTGGCAGCAGCACGGAGGAGCTGTAATAACGGAGTCTGTCTCTGTGCCTCCCCTCTGGCCATCCTGCGAAACGAGGTAGGGAGGGGTTGGCTTCTTCTGCTTAGCAGAAGGCTGGCATGGGTGGATTCCTCTCTAGAAATCCATTTTATATATGAGGATGTTCCCAGTGAAAAGGGCTATGATCGAGGAAAAGGAGCTCGGCTGTGATTGAGTCATGCAGTCCCTTTCCCTTCAGAGTCTGGCTCTTTTACAGACTGTACAGATTTACTATTCTCTGGGCTTTGCTGTGCTTCCAGAGCAGGTCAGCATGACAAAAAAAAAAAAAAAAAAAAAAAAAAGAGAGAGAAAAAAAGAGAGATGTTTAACACAGATCCACAAGCCCATGTTTTCCTACTCCATCCTCTAAAGAGTTTTTCCTTCAAGGGTAAGTTCCAAGCCTGGTATTCTCAACGTAGACAATTGCTTGGTGCCTCTCCCACATGGCACCTGCTCCCAGAACCCTCTGAAAAAGGAAGTTTAAAACCCAGGTTCTCAGAAAATGCTCAGATCTCTGCAGAGGTACACAAAAAACCTTCCTGAACTCAACATGTGACATGCCTGCACAGACAGCAGAGCTGAAAAGGTTTCACCATGTGGGTTTTCAGCATTAGGGGGATGGATTCTGAGCCTGGTTTACACCTGGACAAGGTTAGTGCTGGTCTAATGCCCAGCTTGCAGGAAGGCAGTGAGCAGAGCCCACTGCAGCTTGCTTTTGCCAATGGTTTCTGAGGTTTGCTTAATTTAGTTAGGGGAAATGAAACTGGGACGAGACCTCAGGCAATCATCTAATTCATCATCCTGACCCAGAGACAAGATTAAGGAAGTACGGCTCATCCCTGACAGATATCTGTTGAACCTGTTCTCAACAGCCTGCAGTGACAAGACTCCCTCGGCCAGTCTAGTCCAGCATTTTATTGCTTGATAGTTAAAAAGCTTTTCCTACCACACAGCTTAAACCTTCATTGATGAAAATGAACCTGCTGATTTCTGTGGCCCCATCGGAAATGCCTTTTTGCTCTGATGATGTAATCTTCTCAAACCAGCTTTATACACTCTTTTTTTTTTTTTTTTTTTGGCAATTGCATTAATCTTTTGGCAATTCTGGCTACAGTCATTTCTCTAGTTTGTTTGTGAGAACTTCAGGCCTTTTGCTGCATCAGAAGCCTCGAAGTCAAGACCTATCACATCTACTGCATCACCCCGGTCTGCCAGGCCAGCTACCCTGTCAGAGAGTCAAGTTAGAAGGGTTGATGTGATTTTCCTGACAAATTGACGTCAGAGGTGTTTTTTTTTTTCAGGTTTGAAATATACGTTGGATGGGAAGCTAATTGACAGGTGAAATTGCTGCCTGAAAGGGATGAGAAAGGGGATTAGGGGAGAGGCGTCTGGGGCTGTGGCAATCTGAAGGGAAAGGAGGCAAAAGGACTCAGGATAAAATACAGAAGAAAATGAGATGCAGGAGTGAACAAGCAGTCTGCTATCAGGATTCTGGGGCTGCCACTGGCTGCCAGGAGCCCCTTGAGTAAGCACCAAAAGCTTGGAGGGACAGCCTGCTGCAAATGTTTTTACAGTCTGTAGCATCAGGGAGGCAGGATGTCTGTACCAGGGGTACCTCTGGAATTCATTATGGACTCCAGCACTCTGAGAGGTTTTGAGAGTAACGCTTGGGCTACAAGACTCTGAATTGTTTTTCAGGTTTCAGCAGCTCTCACTCCTTTATTGTACCCCAAAGCTTTCCTAATATCTGTAGCAGATCCCTCTGGGCAGGGCTCCCAAACTTCAGGTAAGCATCTCATTCCGGGAGCTAACTTTTCAGATGTGTTTGCAATGTCATCAGGGAAAACTGATCAGCTGCCTTGCTTCCGCTCAGCGTACCATGGATGGGTTATCTCCCAGGATTATTTCATCCTCCTCCTCGTGGTGTACCTAGTCACAGCACATCTTGCAAGCTTTCCACTCTCTCTCAATCCATATCACATGCCCAGACACTTCTCCAGTCCATATCAGATACCCAGACGCAAAACCAGTGATCCCAGACTATTTGACATCACCGTTTTGCCAGGTGGAAGCACCTCTGACTTTACAAGCAGATTTAGGGAACCCACAAGTTGTCAAGTTTTTGCCCAGAGGGGCCCATGGCTCAGGGGCACACATTTTCCACCCAAACCATCAGCAGCAGCGAGTCCCTGGGCCAGGCCAAGTGAGTCCAGCTCTGCAGCAGGTGGAGTGCCTCCTGCCCAGCAGGCTGGCCGAGCTCCTCCTCACAGGTGGGCTGGGATTACCACCTCCACCTCCTCAGGGCAGTTGTTGTTTTACCTAGATGTTCCTCGAAAATCTTGTGCATCATCTCTGCAGCTCATTTTAGCAAGGATTCTCGCGTTTTCCTGGGACTCCTTCAGCACCGCAGTCACCTGAGGCTTTGTTTCCCAGCCTCACAGGCTGGGCGAGCACCTGTGATGGGAGTCTTTTTGGCTCTGCCTGGGGAGCAGCTGCCACCTAAGGAATTGCTCTGCGCTCATTCCCTCTCTCCTTCTTCTGGAGTGGAGCCTTCCAGCACCTGCCAGATGACAGCCCGAGCTTTTCCCAGATGAGCTCCCTTCATCTGCAGCATGCTGCATGGATAACTGGGGAGGGAAGCAGAGAGAGAGTCACTCTGACCATCCTTTGCTTCTGTGCTTGAAGTTTCTACAATCACCGTGTTTTAGAGCTGCCATAATTTTCTGTCCTGACCTTCGTGCATCACTGTGACCCTGGTGGAAATCTTGGCCTGAATTCCCTGCAAGGAGGAGTCCAGGATGGGGCTGAAGCTTGCGGCAGCCTCCTAGCATCCTTCACTTTAGACAGAGCAGCTTCCGTGGCAAAGCAGCATGCCTGCAGCTGCACGAAGGGCAAACAGCTTGCTGCTGCCAGGAAGCGTGCGAGTCCTCCCCAGCTGCAGTAGGATTGAGTCTGATGGGCTGGCTGCACTGGCTGCTGGAAATGGCTCTTGCCCACCTCGGTGACTGAAGTACAGGAGTCAGGGCATGCTCTTGGTGTACACCGGTGTTGCTCTTCCCAGGGAAATGATGCCTCGGGGTTCTGTTTTTATGAGCCGACTCCTACCAGAAAGTTTTCCCCTTCAGTGTGAAGAGCCCCCTGCGTGCCCCAGAGGACTAGCCTTCTTTTCCCTGCTCACCTCCCCCATTACTCGTGGTCCTGCTCCTTTCCGACATAGCAGAAGGCTTTATACCTGACACAGTAAGTGCAGCTGGAGAGCTGGCAGTCCCCCTGGCAGCCGCCAGCTTAGGATGAGCAGAAGTAAGGTTGCTCAGGCATGCATCTTAACTCTAAATGTCCTGTTTTTCCACAAGTTTGCATTTTCATGAACTCAATGTTCTGGGAAAGAATGAGCTATCACCAAGCAACATTAACTCTGTGTTAACAAAAGGCTTTGTCATTGAATTTAAGCTTAAGGACAATGCTGGCACAAGAATGAATTATTACAGGCTGGGCCATGAATATACTGAGGCTGAAAATTAGAAGGAGCTTCCCACCTGACAGTGCAAGGACCTAGCACAGCCTCTGAACAGCAGTCCCAAAGCCAGGAGGCTGAGCTTGTTTTGAGACTGGGAGTCTCTGAGCAAGAGTATGTGGTGGGACTCCCTGTCACAGGTCAGGAGGTCTCTGCCAGTCTTTTCTTCTTATGTGATTGCAGGACATTTTCATGTCTTTGGTCTTCATGCAGTTCAAGCCAAGCAGGACGCCTGGGGCTTGACTAGAATTGGTGCCAGCTGCTTGGGGTGGTGGGGTTGGTGCCCATGGGATGCTGCAGGGAGAGCTGTGGGGCTGCAGTTGCCCATGGAGCACAGGATGTGCATCCCACGGGTGGCGCAGCCTCCTCCAGGGTGTGAAGAGCTAGGATGGGAATTGGAGAGGACAGCAAGTGACAGGCAGGCCCATGGCCAATTGCCTCGGGTGAAGGGTGCATGTCTTGCAGATCCGATGGGATTTCTAATGAGCAGAAGAGAGCTCCTCCATGCTGCAGCACCTTTGTGATCTGGGCACTTCCAGGCTTTGAGGCCATCTCCTCCACTGCCTTCGTTTATCTTTATTAACTGAGGCTTTGCACACAGGCTGGGACAGGACTCACAACTCACCCCTTTTCCAGGCAGGACAATCTGAACAGTGGATGAGACCAGACCCATATGTTGGCACGGGGCACAGGACAACAAATGGGGACAAGAGAAAGGAATGCCTCGGGAGCAGCTGCCTGGGGAAAGATGAGAGCAGCTCTCCCCGGGCAGCCTGGGGCTAGATGTGCTGCTGGGTGCTGCAGTCAACCAGCAGCGTCTGCCTCGGAGCACCTCCTGCCTCGGCTGGACACCAGCAGCCCTGGACATGGCGCAGAGCTCTCAGCCACCCCTGTCTCCAGGCACCCATCTGCACTCAGTTGCCCAAAGCAAAAGGCCTTGCATGAAATATTTCACTGCCAGGTCACAGTGGGTTACGTGAGCCAGGGATGAAATGGGAGTTACAGCAAAGTCTGTGGTTGACTGTTTTGTGTTTTTTAACGGAAGATTAAGACATTGCTGGAGTGACGTCTATATCTTCCTCGATGATGAAGGCTAGGGGTTTCAAGCCTAGCTGCTGACTCATAACCAGGCGGAAGAAAAAAGGGAAAATTAGCATGAAGAATGTTGCTGAAATGGCTTGTATATGGTTAGAGATTAGTGTAGATATTGTATTGCTGCCTGCATTATGGCTGTTGCTTTTAGTGGATGTTTTTGATGGAATCTGATCTTTCTAAGAATATGGGGCACCTGTATCAACAGCATTTTGCTTGTATCTGCAGATTCACTGCCATAAAGGGGCAGTCATTAACAAACAAGCTCTTCCAGAGAGCTAGTTTAATTCCTGACTTTGTAACACCAGCATTTTCTTCTGAGCCCAGATGCCTTATGACACTTTACTGAGCTGTCGAGCTGCTGGATGGCTGATCACTGGCCAGTGTCTAGCCTGGCTCTGTGGGTTTAAAAAATCTCTCCCTGTGAGTGCACATCTGTGGACTCTTGTGAGATGTGAGCTTGGAGTCCCAGCTTCCCCATTAAATCCTCACCCTCCGACTGCACTGACTGGCAATCTCAGCAGAGGACTGGAGCACGACCTTGATCTGAGCCGCAGCACCCGCGGCGGGTGTCACCTCCGGATCAAGGCTGAGGCAGGCAGGGGAGGATCGCGCTGCTGCTCCTGAGATAACTGCAAGGATCAGGGAAGCTGGGTGAGTGCTCAGCCTAAACAACGGCTTCAGATTCAGGGTCGTGATCATACTCAAATTAATTTCAAATAAGCACAGTAGCACAAGAAGTAATTTGCATGAGACGTCACATGGAATTGCATGCAATTTTGCATATTTAAACAAAACATAACAAAACACATCTCAGGTGAGTACATGAAATCTTTTGTGAAGTAAACTGTACAGAGAAATGACGTATAGCTATCACAGAAGAAGAAAACAAATGGCAGCAACCACCCAGGATGCAAAGTCGCCTCAGACATTGGGAAACACCAGCCCCTTCCTTTACCCAACATCCCGACAGACGCTTGGGTTCCCGTTACCATCACGTTAGCATGCTCTACTTCAGCAGGCAGTCGCACCTCTGGTGCAGAGGATGATGCTCACTGCATCACAACACTACTCACCCTTTCACATTTACATCCTTGGCTTCTTCTTTGCAAAATGTTTTTTTCATGTGTCATTCTGTTTGGGCTTTCTCATGCATTCATCACTGAGAGACTCTCCTCTCAGCGTATGCCACTCCAGGTGGTGCTGTTCTTGCCCTTTAGCTCTAAAGGCCAGAGGCCTATATATCAGCACTGTGAGCCCAAGGGCAGATGCTGACAGCCTCACCTTTCGTGGTCTCCATGCTGTGCGTATTCAGAGCTCCATCCCCACAGTTTATTTCTTGGTGTCTCTGTAAGTCTGATGACACAGCCTCCACCTCAGCTCCTGGAAAATGATAACCGAACAATTAACACCAAGAAAGGAAGATGACAAGAAAAGGAAACAACATGGGAATGCATCATCTTTTGGCGTGAATGTCAGGAGGAGTGAGATCTTTAAACCGCAAAATGGGCTTTCACCTCTTGACCTACCTTTCATGACAGTCCTTCATCTCTGACACACGGTCTGGGTCTTGGCTTGTGTCCCCATTACAGCAGTGAGTCTCAGCTCTGAGGGCTGAGCCACCAGCATGTGCAATAGCCTCTGCTCCCCACTCCCTCCAAACAAGGTGGGCTGGGGAGGCTCGGGTCGCTGCTCCTGAGATAACTGCAAGGATCGGGGGAGCTGGGTCAGCCCTAAACAAGGGCTTCAGAGTCAGCAGCACCCTCATACCTGTGAGCTCCCAGACCCCTGCTTCATCCATCTGTTCTTGTTTACTGAGTCCTTTTAAAGCTCCCCTAGCTCTAAATTTCAATCCTGATCGCTTCCTCCGACTCTAGTTCCCCTTCCTGCTCCATCTTTTAATCCCAGTCAAAATTCATGGTTCTGCCCTCTCTCTCCCCAACCTGTCTTTTCCTGGCCTCCCTCATATTCCTTCTACCTCATAACTCTCTTCCTTTAGGCCTTTCCTCAATGGCTTCAGCTCTTTGTGTTTTGGTTAGGCTGTGCGTTTCTCTCCATGGTACTGCCTGAGCATCAAACTACCGTCGCCAAAGCCCTGCCAGAGGCACTGTTGTTATCCTCGGTCACCACTTCATCCCAGCCCTCCTGTAAGTAGCAGGTACCATGAGAAAATCTGTCTCTTCCTCATCTGCTGCACTCAGATTTTAGTGCACCATGTTTTTTTAGATAGCCACAAGTAGTTGGCCAACATGAGTAGCCACAAGAAACCAGCATTTGGCTATAGGTCAGTCTTTTGGTCCTCAGTTTTGCCATGGGTGTCCTGATGCTTGGTGTAAGAGCAGTCTCACTATAAAGGAAGGAATAACACCTCTCTACCACCTCTGACAGTTCTTGCTGTGTATCCACAAACACAGGGCCATGCTAAGCGGAGCTTCAGACCTCATCTGCGTGATGTTCACTCACATGCATTATGTCACACATGAATGAAATCTGTAAGGCAGAAAAAGGCATCAGAAGGAAACCATTTCAGGCTTAAATAACTCACTCCGGTGTTGTGAAATGGCTCTGAGTCAATCTAATGGCACTGGCGCAAGCCTCCACTGTAGGTGTGAAAACATTCAGACAAATCTGCACGTGTTAACAGTGCACTAACCTGTCTAGATTGATTTCCCTGATGCTAGCAGAGGACACTCACCACAGACTGTCCCTTGATTTAGGAGGAGCTCACAAAGATCCTACTGTCTTGGTCACTTTACCAAGGCTCAGATGGTACCTGAGAGAATCACGATGCTTGTCCAGGCACTTTTCTTGGGTAAGCTAACAAGGAGACCAACCAGCTCTCCAGCCAGGCTGTAATGCGGATTTGACCAGTGCATGCTGCAGACATCAAGCTATGTTCTTCTGACATTCAGAAATTGAGTCACCCCAGGCTTGCTTGTTTGTTGAACCTTCGTGGTATATCCAGCCCTTGACAAAGCCTGGACTTCAAGCTAGACTGGCTGCCCTAGAGTGACTGCCCTCCATCCACTGGAGCTCTGACTAGGAGCCACAGAGATGCAAGACAGGTCCCTGGAGCAGGGACTGGCATTTGTTTCCCTGCCAGATCCCTCGTGGGGATTGATCTGAAGTTGAAGATGGTTTTGCTTGTATTCCGTTCACTCCCTGAGAAAGATGGGCTTTGGATCAATGTGGAATGCGTCACTGAATGGCCTATTATTCACCAAGTGAAATGTGCACTCGGAGACACAGCAGCCCTTGATAAAGATTCAGCTCTGCCTCTGAGGTTCAAAGCAGGAGCGAACCAAGGGAACCACTCAGCTCCTTTACGTGACACTAAAATGAGCTCGTTTCAGGGTCATTCTTCAAGGCAACCTTAAGTTGTGCGTTGCTCCTAATTAAATCACCATCTGCACAACCACATCCCTTTAGCTGGGCGAGGAGACACCTCTAACTTAAGTCGATCCTCCCCTCTGCTGCCATGCCATGTCTATATGGTAGGCCTGAGGAGAACAGCAATGCCCAACAGGTGCTTTCCCACCTCTACCCTCATGCTTGTAACACTGGGCCAGTTGTCTCACGGGGCATGCTATGAAGGCATTACCACAAAGCAGTGGTGAGCAACATGATAGCCCCATGGGGAAGAGCAGCACAGAGCGTGTAGTGGCCTCACTCCCAGCCCCAGGTCTGGAGAAGTTCCCTGAGCAGAGGAGGCAAGCGAGTACTGTAGCTCACTATGAGATCCTTACATTGACAGGCGCTGCCAGCAGACCATTACCTTAGTTTTTCATGTTTGTTTGTTTTTTTTTAAATATAATGGGACAATTTACTGTAGGTTACAGAAAGTGTTCAGCTGGAGGGAGTCCCAGCTTTGGGAGCTGTTTTCATAATGTGTTTCCAAGGTACTCTCTTCGTCAGGAAATCACAGTGCTCAGCAACACCTCGTGCTTGGTTTCTGACCCCTTGCTGGGGGGCTGTCGTGTGTTTTGTTGTGGTTGTGCAGTTCTTAGGTGTTCTTCTTTGATTTATTTGATCGCATCCATTCCTCCCATCTCCACTGCCCCGTGTTCAGCAGGCAGCTCCCCCTCCTAGCTCCCCATCAGTGAGTGCTGGGGAAGGAGGGCAGGGCTGGGAGCAGGCTGGAAGGCTGGGAAGTCAAAGCGAGCATGTGGGCAAGAAGTAGTGGGAAGTGTTGGTGAGAAGGGACTAGACCAGGGAGTCAGAGCTTCAGGAGATCAGAAGAAAAAGGGTCACCTCGTGGAGCTTCTCCTGGTGAAGGAAAGGAAGGTTTCACTGAGTGCCCGTAGCCTCAGCCTCTGTGGAAAGGGCACTGGAGAAAATGCATCTGCTGACTGAGAAGCCAGCAGGAAGGGATGAAGCACTGGCTGAAGCAGCTGAGGTTTACGCAAGAGATTTCACTGCGCTGACAAGCGTGTGAGCCTGTAATGTCAGCACGGTGAGAATTTCTCACCCCTTCAGCCGCAACTCCCCAGCCTGCCCAGCCCACAGCCTCCTGATGCAGTGGATGGGAGAGGCTCAGCCTCGGGGGCGGCGAGCAGCCCACTAAAGCAGCGGGGTCTGAGGGACTCCCTCCTCCCACCCTCGGCACGGGGGCAGAAGGGGTGCCGCTCACATGAGCACAGACGCTGGGACAGCCATCCCCGGTGTCCACAGGGAGGGAGCCCTTCGGAGGGTGCCACCAGCGCTGCCGTGGTCTCCAGCACCCGGCTCCTTGCCCACCCCAGCAGCGATCACTGACGGAGCTGGTGAAGTGGGGGAGTCCGTAGGAGACAGAGGATGCTTAATTACAGAGCAGCCCTGGAAACTAGCAACAGCAGCGGCACTGTGGCCAGGAGGGGAGGCAGCAGGGCTGTAAATAGAAATTGCGGAGGCAGCCGCGGGAACAGAGTGAGGGAGGCTTCTGCTCCATCATCTCTCCGTCTCTCTCCAGCTTCTCTCACACTCTCACAGCCACCCTGGCTCCCAGCACAGATCAGCATGTGACAGCAGCCCCCAAAGCATGCTGGGAGGCAGCAGCTCCGGTGCAAAAACAGCCACTCGGGCTGAGAAGTGGGTGTGCGAGGCCCCTGTGGCTTCCTTGAGCAAAGGAGAGCTCCTGTGGAAATCTGTGAGGAGGGCTGAAAGGCTCCTCTGGCCACTAAGAAAACCAGGGTGAGATGACACGTGGCCAAATAGCCCTGTCCACCCTCCCAGAGAAGGCCATAGGATGGCAGATGCTTGAGCCCCCATCCCACCATGGTCTGCCCAGGGCAAAGCCCCTCTCTCCCCACCCCTGACACCTCCATTATGGCCTCTTCCACAGCAGCAAGAGCTCTGCTTTCAGTATTTGCAAAGGTTTATTTAAAAATGTTGAAACTAACATCCCACAAGAATTGAATATTTCACCACAAGGAGAAGAGAAATCCTACAAAAATATATATCACAGCGCACAAGGGCAGGGGAGGGGGGGAGCGAGACCAAGCGGGAAGCAGGAGGGAGGATGGAGGGAAGGATGGGAGCTGCGGCAGAACAAGACCAAATGGCAGAGAGAGAACAAGAGAGGAGTGAGGAGAGCGAAACAGCAGGAGAGGAGAGAGCCAGGAGGAGACCATGGTACAAGATGGGAGCAGGAGTGGGAAAACAACAGGAAGAAGGGATGGAGAGCTGTCAGACAGTGAAAGAAGGGGTTCCCCTCTATTGTCTTGACAAGGTAGGGCCAGGACTACAGTGAGACATCAGCTGGGGCATGGTCAGGGAGCTGGAGTTTGGCCCAGGGCTTTTGAGCTGCAGGACTCATCTCTAAGGCTGTGCCATAGGCGTGTTTTTCAGAGTGAAAACCAAAACCACAGTTTAAGTCAGACCAATCGAAAGGTGATCATGTTTTCATTTGAGAATGTGTGGGAAGTGAACAAAAAGCTCCTTTCCAAGCATTTTTCCTTAGCAGGAGGGGAGGGGTGGGTGGGTGAAAGGGCCAGATTTACAAGGGCACTTAGGTGCCACAGAGGAAGAGGTAGATAGCCCTCTCTGAAGCCCTGGAACTCTTGGCTGGATGTGTCGCTGTAAACTGGACTGGAGGAGAGGTGTGGAAGCACACGTCTGAGCTCTGTTCCCTTGCCTACCCATCATGACCAACCAGATTGGGAAGCCCAAACAGGATTTGTCCTTGTGGTCATGTCACTGTTGGGTAAACAGGGAAAGAGAGAGACTCAGGTTCCTGCTCCAACACAATGCAGGGTGGAGGGGAGGGATTGTCCCCCAGGCCTTCCCTCCTTCCCACTGCACCCACAGGGAGACCAGCCTTTGTCAAAAAAACCACGTCCCTTGAGGAGTTTGCACAGACACAGTTGCTCAGCCCACCCAGATGTGTTCTGCTAATTGGCCAGCAATGTTGGACAGGCTCAGCCCAAGCCTACAAACATTTGCAGTAGTTTTCCCCACACACCTTTCTCTCTGTAAAATTTCCACTGGAAAAAATTTAACCCAGATCTTTTTCCTCCAGTCAGCTGGAAGACGGGGAAACCTGCAGCTTGTGACTGAGAAGGTGCTGGCCTCTGCCCTGGCTTTGTACCTGGTGCTGTCAACCAGTCCATGTGTGCATGTCACAGAATACGATCTTGGAC
Organism: Cygnus olor; assembly: GCF_009769625.2. Taxonomy (NCBI): domain Eukaryota; kingdom Metazoa; phylum Chordata; class Aves; order Anseriformes; family Anatidae; genus Cygnus; species Cygnus olor. The sequence continues at coordinate 100,794,738 of NC_049169.1, forward strand.
CAGGCAGGCTCCATTCTGCATAGGGAAAGATGGTTCATAAGGCTCCCGCCATGGAGAAAACAGATCCAGTGAGATTATTTGTTGACTGGAAGAAGCTTATGTGGCCAAACATGTTTTGAATGTTTTGCTCCAGGGACAGAAAGTAGCAATGAAAGTTTGGGCAGAACGATGAAGCTGTTTCCCATATCTAACCTGTTTCATGTGAGAGAGGGAACGACCGTCATAAAAATGTTTGACTAGAAAAATTGGTGTTGGAAAAGATATTCAGCATATCGAAGCTTCTGTCATTGTAAGAGTTTTCTCTACTGCATTTCCCATCTTCCCTCTTACCACAACATCCATGAAAGGTTTCATTCCTTGGAGGTACTTTTAACAAGAGCAGAGACACGTTAAAGGAAAACAAACAAACAAGCAAACAGAAACAACACTTAAATCTGATGTGTTTGCAGAGTTTACAAAGGCCTGGCCAGCAGAGCGCAGGGCTTCCCTGCAGCAAGTATTGGAAAATGTTTTCACTACACCCCCTGCAGTGCCCTGCCACTTTCTTGCAGACCTTCTCTCCACACAGCGTGTGCAAAGGGAAAGTCCGAGGACAGCCCTTGAAGTGGTAGCGTCTAAACTCTGGCCTCATTTCAACAAGCGCAAACAAGATCAAAAAGCAATCTAATTAATCCAGTCTGGAAGATTACTTAAACCAGTTTGAGGCGTTATGTTGTAAACTGCCCGCAGTAACCAATTCAGCCCTGTGCAGACTGTGTGCAGATGTCCATCTCCATCCCTGGTTGTGCCAGCGTGAGTGAGAACAGCCCCTGACCTGCCCTCAGCTGGCAGGGGTGGTGGTGAGGGGGGCCGTGGGCAGGAGCAGCCATCTGCCCCCTTGTTTGTCCATCCACAGCTTGAACGTCCACCAAAGCCTTGAGAGGGGCCTCAGTAAGGAAAAGGCTCAGTAACAGATTGATTTACAGTAAGCAATAATATCCCCTGCTGTGAGCAGAGACTGAACCTGTGCTTAGACTGGAGACCTCCAGAGTCCTTTTCCACCTACATCTTTCAGCCATTCTGTGCTTCTAATAAGACGATAATTTTATTTGACCTGTCATTTTCTCCAAATCTCTACTGTTTTCTGCGAAGCTTACTGTAATTTACACTCTCATTTAAATGTCCTTCACGGTGAGTCAGGTGGGACCTGAGATCACCAGCAGATCAGCTGGGTAAATGGGCAGAACCAGGCCTCGTAGGAAACTCCATGTGCTTTGTTCTATAAAGAATATGCTTTTACTACAGAGATAAAGGGTGGAAGGCGATTTCCTATTCTCTGAGATGACAGAAAACTTTTTGTCAAAGACCTTGTATGATGCACTAGAGCCTTCAAATTGTGGGTGAGTTTCCCGTCTCTGGACACAATCAGCCCAGCAACTGAAGGTGTTTGTATACCATAGGGGTGACCTTACCTAAATCAGCATCATTTCAGTTCAGTGGCTGTCAGCGTGGGTTTGTAAATTTTTTTGAAGGTGTCCACAAAAGCCAAGAGAGGGCAACTATTGTCATTGTCAATGGACTGTCATGGAAATCGGCCTCCCATGCCTGGTTGCAGCATAGATACCCCCCTCTCTCATGCCCTTGGCAAGTGTTGTCTCATGAGGCATTGCAGGAGAAACCTACCAGCAGTACATGGCAACCCTCCAAACGCTCCCGAGGTCATCTATAAATTGCTCTTTGCCATCCTAGGCAAACAGAGTCATCTCAGCTGCTTGTTGCCTGTGACAGGAGTGTCCGAAAGCAATTCCCTACCCCAGCCCAGCCAAACTCATGCTCCTTGTGCCCAGCTATATCTGCTTGTGACACTTTTAGCTGCTTTGGCAGTATCTCAATGGACAGGACCCTTGCTAAATGATGTTATGGGCAGAAGGCTTCACCTATGATTTTCTAAAGAACACCTCCATAGAGTAGAGATAAAACCTTGATGAAGTAGACTGAGGGGGTGGAAAGGGACAGCGAGGAGGCTTCCAAGAGATCAAAACATTTGGAAAGCAAAAGGAACTTCTTCCAACCTTAACTGGCAAGAAAGGAGGGGAGGAGGAATGGAGAGAAAAAAAATAGAAACATTGGGGACTGAGAGATGAAAGATACAAGCTGAAGACAGAAAACAGGAGTGTTAGGCAGAAAGGAGATGGGAAGATATGAATGTTAAAGGCAGGGCAATGTTTCCTTCAAGGAAATGTGTTGCTGAGGGGGGTCAGGTGCTATATAAGCCTCTTCTTCCCAAGACTCACCCACTCCTGGGACCCTCGGGAAGGCCAAGACCTTGGGAACAGAAGGACCTGCCATCACCTGAGCCCTGGCTCGGGGTGACCGAACCCCAGCAGGCATCGCTGCAGCCACTGAACTCCAGACGTTCACGTCAAAGCACACAACATGGAAAGGGACACACAGAGGGGCTCGGGCCCACGGGGACAGGGGTACACCTTTCCACCTCGCCTACCCCCGACGTCAGGCATGCACTGGTGGGAGAGTCACGGAGGTCAAAGAGTGCGTGTGCGTGTGTGCGAGGACAGGGGCAGGGCAGGCTACGATTTCACACCACTGCCAGCTGCCTTCCCTCCCACCATCCTGCTCACTCATCCTCCTGTCCTGCTTGGGGGGGTCCCCAACCTTCCCCCCGCAGGACGCTAGCGAGGCCCGGCTCGTCCGTTTGCCCAGGCACGTCCCGGTGGAGTTAGTTAACAATGGTGGCAGCGGGCCGTGGCACAAGGAGATTGTTTTTTTTTTTTTTCCTGGGGTAGCAGAGGCGGCAGAAGTGTGGGCTCCCCGGTTGTGACAGGAGGGTGGGGGAGCCAGCTCTGCTTCTCCCGTGTGCATCACAGGTTCACCAGTGGGATTCTGGGGGGAAAAGGGAATCGGAAAAGAATTAGAGACGGGCGGTCATGCTGCCCCGGCATCCCCGCTAGCCAGCCAGCCTCGCATGGGCCCTCCTCAGAAGGTTGATCTGCCTTGCCCGCCCTTAACCTGCTGTTCCTCTGCCCCCTGCCACCCCATGGCTCCCTGGCTCCCCGGCGGACTCACCGGTTGAGCTGGAAGGCAGTGCTTTTCCCGTGGCCCCCCAGTTTCTCCGCACCCTCCTGCCCATGCCTGGGTTCCTCCGCCTCGGGGGTGGGGGTCAGGGAGTCGCCGTAGGGCCCCAGGATGCTGACAGTGGTGGGGGACAGGTCCGTGAGGGGCTGCTGGCTCTCCTGCTGCCTCCCACCACTCTGCTGCCCGGAGTGGCGCCGGCGCTTCTGGTTGCGGTCCCAGCTTTGGAGAGAAGAGCAGCAAGGCGATGAGTGCCCCTTGCACCCGTGGGTCAAATGCTTTCTCCAGTGCCCAAGCCCACAGTCCTTGTGCCCACCGACATGGCTTCAGAGCACCGTTACGAAACAGTCCCAATTGGCCCCAAGCCCCACTCACCAGAACTTGAATATGATCCCGGTGGCAACCAGGACAATGATGATAGAGATGGTGATCGTGACGTAGAGCTGGGGGTCCACACCTGTGAGACAGAGGGGAGAGGGCCAGTGCGACAGCCACCCCCATCAGACCCTCAAGAGCAGCAGTGCAAGTGTTGGGGCAATGACAAGTTTTGCAGAAGGAGCTGCTGCAAAAACAGGGCCAGGAGAAGCAAAATGCAGACCTACCTTCCCCCCGGGGCCCAAACAGGAACGGCCGTAGGGTGGCTGGGGTCTCGCGGAGGTTGAGCCCCGCGTTGTGCAGCAGCGAGTGGGAGTTGGGCTGCGCCGTCGCCATGCCCCGTGGTGAAACGAAGGTGTAGCCCAGCGGTGGGAAGCCCGGGTTGGCTGAGTTGGCATCCCCTCCGTCCTCATCCGACACCGTGGGGCCCCACACGATGGCCCAGGGGTACTGGGAGGAGGGCATGCCGTCCTCGAAACCAGAGGGGGTGGCGGGCCGGGCCCCCGCTGCCTGGCGTCTCAGCCGCACGGCGTGGCGCAGGTCCCCACCGCGGGGGGACAGGGCCCGCTGGCGCGGCGCCGTGAGGCGCAAATCCCGCTCCGGCAGCGGGGTCCTGTCCCAGATGCAAATGGGCCGGTGGGCAGAGGGACTCCGACGAGCGCAGAGAGGCCGGGTGGCCACGGGGCTGCGAGGGCGCAGGGACCAGGCGGCGGGCGGAGGGACAGCTGAGACCAGGAGGAGGAAGTGCCATAGCTGCAGCGAGTGGATGGAGGAGGCCAGGAGAGGCATCCTGCTGCAGGAGGAGGAGGAGGAAGAGCGCATTATCTGGACGTCCCTCCTGCTGGGAAGGCCCGTCGTGGAGCAGCCAACAGCAGCCTGCTGCCCACATGCCTTCCTCCTTCCCGCATTGCTGGCAGGCGCGGAGAGGCCATGAACCTACCAGGCACCAGGCTCCATCGCAGATGCAGCAGCGCCTCGTCACTCGGCGAGGTCTCGCCTCATGCTCCTCACTGGGAGGCAAGAGAGAGAGCTTGAGCTGCGTCTGGACCTTGCAGCCATCGCTCCCTCCCCGCTGCTGGTGCCAGCCCCGGCAGGCAGAGCGAGGCAGAGAGTGCACATGCACCCACTCCCCTGCCCAGGGCTGCTCCCCCCGGCCCACAGAAACCTGCTCGCTAGTGTATGCACCCGGGAAAAGTGATCCGCCTCTGGAGTACACGTGCAGAGACGCGTGCACAGACTCCCGGGGGACTCTCCTGTCTGAAGGCCGAGGGGGGGATTCGGCGTCTTTGTTTGCTTATCGCTAGAACAGGTTGGAATCTTAATTCTTGTGTTTATTTATAGTGCGGAGCGTGTAATCCATTTATTAAAAAGGAGCCTCTTCATTGTCTGCCGGGGTGAGGGAGCGAGAGGGGAAGCTCGCAAGTGATAAACCGGGAAGATTGGGAAAGCGAGAGTGAATCAGCCTGAAAAGTCCAGCCTTACTAAGGAACTTAAGAGCAAAAACATACCTATCACATATTTAGCATTTACTTTCCTCTTCACTAACACGGAATTACCTTTCCATGCTCCTTACCCACGTATCCTCAGCAAGGTCCAGTCCCTCCCTTCCTCCCCCGCCTCTCCCACCAGCAATCCCAAAAACCCAGCAGCGCTAGGCAGCAGCTGTGGCACGGAGCAAGGGCCAGCACCCCGGCAGGATTTCAGCACCGGCTGCACGCCACCCTCCGGCACCATCCTCACGGCTGCGCGGCTGCCCTTCATGCTGCCTGCCCCTTCCCTTGGCAGCACATGGCGCAGCGCCAGCCCTTCCCCAGTGAGCTGCTGTGTACCTGACCCGGGATTTGCTCCACAACAAAAACCTCACACACACACAGGGAAAAAATCATTCAAGACATCCAGCCCGTTCCTTCACTGTGAAGGGGAGGCGTGAGCACCGACAACCCACATTCGTGCCCTCATGCGGCTGTGGGGCGTGGAAAAGGGGGTGCTTGGCCAAGGGGTCTCAGGAGGCAGTCAACACGGAGACCAAACACCCTGCACCTCCAGCCCTGAGCCCACCATGCTGTGTCTTGATGCTCCCAAGGAGTAATAGCCGTTCCCCTGCTGGGTCCATGTTGTTAGGTGACGCTGCAGCCCCTCCTGAGGAGCAGGCCTTCCTCTTGCAGCCCGCTGCTTGCTGTGGGCTGGGGGGCTCGCGCCCCATGGCGTGCACCTGAGGAGAGGGGCTGGGAGGAAGGACACCCAGGAGCAAGCCGCTGTCTGGCTCCTGCTGCATTAACTGGGGATATTTTTAGTTTCCTTCTGTTAAATATTTAAACAAAGTTCACAGGAAAAAAAGGAATTGTCGGCTAATGTGCCCTGCCCTTCCCTCCGGGGCAAGATCAGTCTCTGGAGAGATCCTGAGATGAAGATGAGGAGAAAAGAGCAGCTATTCTCAGCATTTCTTTGTACTTTGCTCCTGAACCTCTAAGCCTTAGAGGGGACTCGGTATTAAAATGCAGCTCTGCAGAGAGGCAGCAGAATGGAGCAAGTTTCTTCCAAAGCCAGAGGCTCCTTTGCGCTGGCAAGATCTTGGCCATCTGGATTATGATCACGACGCTGTGGAAGATCATGTCTGGCAAGACAAAAATCTGTGACAGAATTTCTTTTGGACCTTGGAAAGGGAGGGAATCCCAAGTGTCGTGGATCGCTCTCCATGTGAGTCCCCAGGCTAGGGTGCACACAAACCATCCGGATGATTTCAAGGTGGCCTGGAGCGCCTGGGGCCATGGCTGGGACTGGGGAGTAGCTCCCCATGATGAAGAGCCATGCCCTGCAGCCACATTATCAGCTAACAGCCCTGGTCTTCGGAGGGTGCATGTGTGGTTTTTTGCATCAGGCAACAGGAGATGTGAATCTGGGCAGTACCACCGCCGAAGCAGAAATTGCTGTACTGCTTGGCTGTATTTGTGCACTCCAGAAGAGCACCCAGGACCGAGCATTCCCAGGGTCTAAAGCCTGGGAATAAGGATCCCTACAGACCCAAGTTGTGCTTGCTTTATCACCTGGAAGCCTGAATTTCAGCCCTGGGGAGCAGGTTATGGCTGTTACTGGACCAGAGGGGCAAGAGTGAGCCCAGCACTGGTCTCCTCCTGTACACATACTGCTATGTTTGTGACAGGCTGGAAACTGGGTGCAAGCCTCAGACCTCAGGCACTCTTGTGCACAGATCCTGCTGCAGACCGTAAGGAGGAGGTGAATCCTGAAGGCTCTACCCCAAAGGCAGCTCCAGATGAGTGCAGGACTGAGATGGTATCTAGATGCTAGTCCAGACATTCTGGTTTGTTAATGATATTGGGGACAGAGACTGAGAGTGTGCCCTGGCACAAGCACAGCCAGGTATCTTTTGTGGAGGAGCACAGAGCTGTCTCCTGTAGCATGAATGCCATGAGAGCAAAGGAGCCGGAACTCCAGCTGATTTGCCAGCCAGCAAGGGCTAGACTCCACTGCACATGGAGTACCAATGCTCACAGCAGAGCATGGACATAGATCCCTGTGGCTTACCAGCCCAGCAGCAGATAAAACATGTCTGGGGCACTCTTCAGTTAGCTGCTGGCAGTAGGAACTGTGTCCTGGGCACAAACTCTGTTGTGCTTGAGGGCGAGCACAGCAAATGTCCTTGATTCATCTCTGTATCCCATTGTGGATGTCGAATAAAACAGTACATCTTCAGAGAGGAGGAGCGGGCTCAAATAGTCTTACTGCCTGGAGGTACAAGTCCCAGTATCGTTGCACCTTACACCTTTCAGGAGGCTGTTGTGTGCTAGAACAGAGACTGGATTTCTGCATCAGTACCGTCTGGCACGGCTTTTGCTTTCAGGTCCGTCTCCCAGGTCTAATTGTGATAAAAAATGGACAGAGCTGGTCCCAGGGTCCAAAGACGGACCTGTGTGCTTTCATTCTAGGTACAGGGCCTTCATTGCAGTGTTCCAGTGTCCTGTTATGCACAGATGACAGAGAGTGAATGACAAAGCTATTTCCCCAGGGCACTTCACTGAGCTCCGTTTGTGAATCTTGGTGCTTGGAAGCTGGGAGGAGGAATTACATTGCTCATTGCTATTGCATACGGACCCCACTACAGGGCCAGACTACAGATCTGGGGCTAGTCTATTAGGAGCTGCTCTCACTGAATTTGCAGGATGAAAGCACAAGTCCTTCTTCTGTTCCCCAACGTCAGTGACCAGCCATGCTTCCTCCCTCTTGGTAAGTCTCCTGCAGCCCAGACCCACTGCTGCTGGGATGTGAGAGAGCGGATCTCAGCAGCCGTGCCCCAAAGCACGCATGCCACTTCTCCAAGGGGAATGGGAACCTACATCCTAACTATTGTCTAGGAGCAGAGCCTGCTGCATGCCTGCTCTGAGCAGGAAGCACAGGCTAAACCGTAGAAGTGACATCCTGAACTCTGGAGTTCAGGTGCTGCTCTGCCCTGGTGAAGCCCTGGGATTCATGGAAGATAACTCCTACATGTCCAGGACTCTAGTATGCAGTGGTCCCCAAGAGAAATCTTATTGAAATATAAAAGTTATCACTGGAATAAAAGAGCTGAGGTGCCAGGCGCGTGCAGGCAATACCCATGCTGTAGCTCGCTCACATCAAATGCAATCTGTAACCTTCTGTTACAAAATGCTGAAGTTTGACAAATTCAAATGAGGAACAATACTATTAATAAAGAGGGTCACACACTAGTACAATTTACCTAGGGAGGCAGTGTATTCCCTCCTGCCTGAAGCCTTTACACGGCTGTATTTCTCAAAGAGATGCTGTAGTTCAATCAGAGGTTATGGGTTTGACGCAGGAAATGAAATTGGTGAAATTTTCTGGCCTGTGCAATGCTGTAAGTCAGACTAGATGATCAAAACGGTCCCCCTGGCCTTAAAATCTGAGAATCTCACAGCTTTCTTGATGCTTAGCAGAGATCAGCTCTGACCAGAGAGCAATTGGGCGAAGCCGAGCACACACAGGACGTGTCAGCGAGAGGCGGCTAGCCTCCTTCCATCTGGGGATGGGGAGAGAGTTGCACCCGATTCTGCCTGGCTCGGCTGGCAGACGATGATCTATCTGTATTTCTGTAGCATCTCGGGCTTGACTGCTGTGATACTATGCCTCTAGGAATGGAGCCGTCTGCTCTCTGAGCGCTTCAGCTAGTTCAGAATGCAGCAGTCTGTTTGCTCAGCCACTCAATCTGCCGGGAATGCATCACCGTGCCTCTCTGCACCCCACACCAGCGGCCCTCCTGCGAGCACAGAGTCCAGCTCAAGGTCTCCAGCCCCGTATTCAAAGCCCAGCATGGGACAGGCCCCAGTGACCTCAGCAATCAATCACCTCTCCTTATGCAGCGATGACCTCACATGACGGATATATTCCACTGGAACAATGAAATTGCCAACCAGTTTGGGTAGAGGGGGAAGGGATGGAAGAAGGGGAAAGAGGCTCATGACCCTGAGGAACAGAACATTCACAGGAGCTGGGCCAAGATTATGAAACTTACTGCCGGCTGAAATAGCGTTCGCCATTAGCAACCCCGCAGCACCGAGAGCTTCATGCAAATCCTTCCTTTGCCCAGCTCCCCCACAGCAACGATCCCACTCAAAACAGTAATAAAAAATCAAAACAAACCTGAGGGGGACCCAGCCCTCCTCGCGGACAGAGAAAGCTTGGTTGCCTGTCATTTTTAACTCCCGGCCAGCATTAAGGTGCTGTGATGACAGCTACTGATAGGAGACAGCGATCCGGGACTGTGGAGCCTAGCAGCTATCTCCGAGCATCGAGCGGAGTGAGTTCAGATGCCGGCAGTGAGCCCCCCCCCGACACCGCCTGGTGCCCCGAGTGCCCCACACCTGTATTTTTCTCAGTGGCCGTGAGCATCCTGGGGTTCACAGCCCAAGCTGCAGAGATGCAGTCATCGCCGGTGTGGTAGCAGGAAGCATGAACCCCAGTGCTGATGAAAAGGAATTGTACGTCCTGCTGTATTCGGCTGGGTGGGGACAGGGAAAGGGAGGAATCCTGGAGCAGCTGCCCCAGGGAGGCGATTCTGCTGCGCTCGGGGGAGTTTAGACAGCCGGGAGCACGAAGCCAAATGCTGGTACCCTGTGGTGGGAGATGCCAAGCCCATCTGGGGAAGGAGCTCCTGCTGTGCATGGGGCTGGGGGAGACAGCTTGCAGAGCACGCTGGATTTGGGGGCTGGCAGTCTGAATGCAGTGCCTCATGTCGGGTGCTCTACCTGGTGTCTGAGGCTGTGAAGGTTGGTGGTAGTGCCCAGAAGGACTGGCCAGGACCGCGGAGGGGCCGGTGGCGCTCGCCCGGTGTTAGTGCAGGTCCTGCAGCACTCGGTGACCGCTGGCAGAAATTCCAGTGCCAGGGCACTGGGGCAAGCACCTATGGGCTGGGGATGGGAATCCTGGGCTAGGGCATAATCCGGGGCTGGAAGGGTGGCAGTGCCTGCACATTTGGACACCTCGGTATCTAGGGAACGGGCGTGTGAACCCCAGCAGCGGTCCTCTGAGCTCAAGTCTCCCTGCATTTGGGAACTGTGAGCATGGCCCCATTCCAGCCAGCACTCTAGGATGCCGGTCCCCTGCCATCTAGTGCCTGCCTGCAATACATGTCATGAGTCTGCCAATCTTCTGCCTCCCAGTTTCCTACGGTTCCTGGGCATCCAAGTGCTTCAGGTGCTGGAGTCTCCACATCCGAATTGCTCTCTCTTGTGTGGTGCACCCTTGGCCGGGCGGGAGGAGGGACTGACCCCTCCGCTTCCTTTCTCCAGCTGCGCCAATTTGGCTGAAGTCGCCTTGCTCAGCAGAGGCTCCAGTGCTCCAGCACAACAGGTCTGTGATGGAGCCCGGAGCTGGAGGGCAAGAGGCAGCAATGCCTTGGACGTGCCCCCTCCCTGCCAGCCCCTCGGGAACCCCCTGCCCCAGAGCGAGAGAGGAGGGGACGGCAGAGGGGAAGGAGAGCCGGCTAAGGAGGAGACAGAGCGCCCAGATGGGGAGAGGGAAAAGGAAAAAGGGGGAGAAAGGACACGGGGAAGGAGACGGCGAGGGATGACTCGTAGACAGGCACGCGTCCCTCCCTGCCCCTCACCCCATGCCCACCCCGGGGCTGAGGCTGAACTTACCTTGCGGGGAGACGAGTGGGGCGCAGCCGGGGCGGCGGAGCGGGGGACCGGGGGAGCACGGCTGCCGCTGCCGGTGCCTCTCATGGCCAGGACGAAGGAAGGAGAGGAGGAGGAGGAGAGGAGGAGGGAGAGGAAGGAGGAGGAGGAAGGCTCGGCGAGGCTCAGCCCTGGCTGAGGGAGAGGGAGCGAGAGATGCCTTGAAATAAACAGCTGCCGAGGACTGGTCCAGCCCCTCTTTCTCTCTCTCCGTCTCCGTCTCCCTCGCTCGCAGCCTCCCGTTAACCCCATGGCTGCTGGCACGGCCGCGGGCCGCCGCCGCCGCCCCCGAGCCCTGCTGCGGTCCGAGGGGCGCCCACCGGGGGGCAGCCCCGACGGGGGCAGCACCGCCGGGGGGGGGGGGGGGGGATGCCCCGTGCCCTGCCGCCCCCCGGCCCCGCAGCCCTTCCCCGCCTGCGGGGTGGGCGAGGGCTCCCCGGTGCCCCCCCCCCCTCCCCCCCATCCTTCCCCCGGGCCGCCCCGCCGGACCTGCCCGCCGCCGCCGCCGCCTCCCCGCCGCCGCTGCCCGCTCCGCGCCTCTCCCGTCGTGCCGGTTATTTCGGGCTCCTCACAGGAAGCGATTAGGTTGCCATGGAGAGAGGTGTCTCCAAGGGACCCGCCGCTCCCCCCCCCACCCCCCCCCCTCCCCGCCGCACGCCTACCCCCGGACGGCTCCGTCCCCCGGGATCCCCCCTCCCCGCGACGCCCCCCCCCCCGGGGCTCGCCCCCGCCGCCGTGCCCCTCGAGGGGGACGCCTCTGCGGCCGTCGAGGTGGGGACGGGGGGGGGGCTGCGGGAGCAGGGGTGGGCTCTGCCCGGGCTGGGGGACCACCCCGCTCGGCTGAGCGCATCCCCGAGCGCGTCTCTCTGCCGGGGATCGATGGGATGCGTCTGGGAGCGGCGGGGACGTGACGGCGAGATCAGAGCCCGGAGGAGGTGGTGTGCCTCCGGGGGGCCGGGTGTTTCACAGGGACAATCTCCCCCCGCCGCCAAGGACCAAGCAGAAGGCGCAGTCCAAATCGGAAGGAGGCTGCCGAGCAACCCACGGGCGAGAGAAGAAAGTCAGGGGCAGAAAGACGGCTTCCACTCCAGGGACTGACAAACGAGGAAGTAATTTCCTCAGAAACAATCAAACTTTTCATCGTGAAGTGATGAGGGAAGACCGCGTCTGACCCTGGCAAAACAGAAAGGAATCGCAGAGACAGCACCGACCTATAAAGCAACCCGCCACTCCATCAGGGGTGGACACTGGTAACAGACACAGCACCGAGCCCGAGCACAGCACGACGCCTGGAACAGACCGTGCCAATTCGTGGCAGCACCTGAGGGTGCTCAGTTGCTCTTCAGGCCTTCCACGAGCTCCCCTGGTAGCGAACCAGGCTGAACTCACCTTTCATGCATCAGGGCGTTCATCTTTCGAGGGAGCTTTTGTAAGCGTTTGGGGGAGTCAACGGGATTTGCACATGGCTGTGTGCGGCTGGATGGATCGGCACATGCGTGCGCCGGTGTCAGCGCCCACGGTGGTCGGGGCATGGGAGGACGGCGCTGCCTGGGGAGCTGTCACAGCCTGGGGTTGGGCGAGACAAATGCCATTGTGTGTCAACAGGCATACACGTGTCTGAGCGCCTCGGCTTTTGTCCCCCTCACGTACAGGGGGCTTTATGTCAGAGATTATCTGGGCTTCCGTCGCATTCGCCAGCCTTTTCATCTTTCACCCTCCTGGGACTCGTACAAGTGATCTGTACAAGGCTCGCCCAGCTAATCCTTGCACGCTTGTCCACAACCACCTGTACGGATGCGGCCGGGGCAGCCCCTGGCACAACCAAGGTGTGCTTCTCACCTACCGCAGGCTCCGTCTGCACCCTCGTGCTCTGAGAGCTCTGTCCAGCTCCCTGCCCTCTGCACCCTCCTGCCGCTCGTCGGGGGGTAGCTGAGGGTAGAAAGCTCTGGAAGGGGCTACCTCAGCCACGGAGGCTCTTTCTGACCTTTTCAAATTATGACGAATGTGTTTAGTATAATTGGGAAGCACAAAACAGACGAGAAAATTCAACTGGGGAAAGGTCAGTTAAAGGGCGAAAATCCAGATGACGCAAACACTGAAAATCCCCCTGAAGAGCAAAACTGCAGGAGGAAGCAAAAGGAGCCAGAGACAGGGAAGAGAATGAGGAGGAGGAAGGTGCTGTAGGGACCAAGGAGACCCTGGGAGGTGTGAGGGAAGTCAGGAAAGCCATCGAGGTGACAGGAACAGCGAGCACAAGGGCTGATGTCACACTTACATCAGGACATAAAGGGAAAGGCATGCTTGTTTCAGAGCACAGGTTTGGACCAGCAGAGTGGTGAAATGAGATACTTTGGATGGGGTGGGCTCAAAGGAAAGCTAGCAAGAAATTACAGGGAAATCTGAGTGAAGAGATGGAGTCAAGTGGGCTGGCGGAGGTGCAGGTGGATAGCTGTGGAAAGAGGATAACGAGAGCGATGTTAAGCATGAAGTATTACTCTGAGGGTGTTCATGTTAAGGTGGTGTAGTGATGGAAAAAAGATGGAAGTGTAAAAATTCTCTCTGCTGTATATTTGGCCAGGATTTGTACAAGGATCAATGAGGACAAAGAATTACCTTCCTGCCCCATCTTAACTGGGAAGGACACAAGGCTGTTATTTCTGTGTGGCACAGTCATTGTGTACAGATCATTTCCACCAGAGTCCTGAGGCCAAGTGGACCACTGCTGTTCTTATTTAGCATTGTGTCCTGAGGGCAGTGAGGCCTCTACGGTTGCCCTGCTATCTGTCTGTCCATCTGCTTGTCTGTCAGTTGCCATGGGCCGTGTTCAGCCAGGTCTGACAAAAGAAACAGAGTCTGAAAGGTAAATAAGCTCCAGTAAGTTGTATGAAAACTGGCAGCCTGACAGAGGAGAGACGCTGTCAGTGACTGTGCTGGAGGAGAGCCTGTAGCCACGCTGCTGGGCAAAACCCCACCGGTCAGAGAAGTCGAGCCACCAGGCCAAAATAAATTAAGCAGAAAATATGGAGAAAGCTGTATATGTCAGAGAGCACTGGACAAGTAGCCCAGTGACACAGACTACGGGCAAGGGGAAAGGACTCGCAGCTGTGGCAGGCTGCAGAAAGGGTGTCATCAAGATACCCTGGTCGAAGGCATGGCAGTGGGAAATATAGAAAATATAGGCAACACATCCAAACAGAAGCCAGGTTCCTCGGTCCTGTTGCTCACAAAACCACTGGTTATAATAAGCTCTGGAATATCAGAGACTTCCCAGAAGGCTAGAGAAGAGCAGCACTGTGCCGGTATTTGTAAAGAGCAAACAGAAGACCTGAACATTTCAAGGCAAGAGAGGAGCTGATATGAGATTCTCCAGCTAATGCCAATCAGTCTGATTTGGAGGAAACTGATCTTGCTGCATAAACTTGTTTTGTTCTTGTCAGTCTTTGATGTGACTATGTATTTTTTTTTGGAAAAGGTGATGGCTTAGATCTATCTAGGCTCCTGGAGGCATTAATATCCCAAAGCATTCTGGTGAGAAAAAAATAGCATTATGCAATATTAACAGAGCAGGAGATTAAGTGAATTGATTAACCACGTTTTACCACATGCAAAGGGGGCTGCCCCTGGAAGTCCACCACTGAATGGAGGTCTTTATTATGTGGATGCCCAGGAATGAGTCCCGGGTCAGATATGAGTCAACACTTTATTCAGTGCTTGGTGAATAGATACAGTTTATTCTGACACAGTTTTCTGAGGACACAAATATTATTAGGGTGTTAAAAATAATGAGGTTAGGACCAGCACAGAATGATCTGCTGTATTCAGTAAGGTGGTCATTCTCATAAAACTTCTTGTAAGACAACTGAAAGCAAATTGTATGGCTCTGAACAGGAAAAGATGTCCGCAGGGTAGATATGTCCATGTCCGCAGAGAACATCTTTCAGTCCCCAAAAGAGGTGATCTGAAAAGGATTTAGGGATCATATCAGACAGAAAATCCCAGTGGGACAGGCCACAGCAATGGATCTGACATGGTGCCTGACCATGCAATGACAGGACTAAGCAGCAGAAGTGAGGAGACCTCTCTTTGTGATTTGGGTGGGCCCCATGCTGGGAAACCATTCACTGCTTCATGGTCTGTGTTTTAAAAATAATTTTGAATCAGACATGATCCAGAGGCTGGAGATCTCCGAAATTTAATGAGGTCAACCTGTTTAATTTATCAAAAGGCAAAAAGAGACATGACCTGACTGTAGTATGATTTCCTTCCTGAGGAAAAGTATACCAGGTATTCTGGCAGAGAATAACAAGAGACAGACAATGAAGAGTGATTAATAATCACAGAAACAACCTACCACGTGAAGGGAAAGGTCCTCTCTCTTCTGGAGTCTTTGAATCATGACTGGAAGCCTGTCTGGAAGGGAGTTCCTGGTCTGCAAAATCCTGCGGGCTGTGAGAGCATACAGAAAGAAGAGTTACCGTGCAGTTACCCTCCTTTTATACTCCTCTGTAAGCAACTGGTGTTGCACTGCCCTATGTGTAACCAGGTACAGGTCTTACGACCCTGTGTGCATTAACCTAGTACAGGTTACAGGGTAAAAACCCTTCCGTGTCATGTTGCTGCCCAAAGAGATTCGCTCCCTTGTCCTTACAAGACTTTTGCCTAGGAGCCTGTGGTGTTTGCAGAGAGTTGTGAAAAATCATCTCAGAAGATGTGACCCTGGATATGTTTGGAGAAGGGCTGGACAAAAATACCATCAGCGTGTTGACAAGTTATTTGGA
Source organism: Cygnus olor (assembly GCF_009769625.2). Lineage (NCBI taxonomy): Eukaryota > Metazoa > Chordata > Aves > Anseriformes > Anatidae > Cygnus > Cygnus olor. The sequence goes on from NC_049169.1 coordinate 100,810,150, forward strand.
TTCTGCAGTGGTAAAGAGAGAAACAACCCAGAATGATACAGCATGGCTCTGCGGGCTTTAAAGTGGGGCAGTGAAGGCATAGGAAAGAAGGTGGATCTACAGCAAGGAGAGAGCGGGGCTTTCATTCCGGGAAGAAGAGAAGGGTGATGCTAGAGGTAGTTGCAGAGAGGACTAGAAATCCCAAACACTCATAAATAATAACCCACAACCTCACAGTATTATGAGATTTTCTATCTGAAAATTTTGAAATGCAATAAAGGCTTACTTCCATCTGCACCCTTTGCTTCCTACTGTTGACTCTTTAGGTTACACAAAGATCTCATTTCAAAATTTCCCTGTAACCATAAAGATAGGCACTTGTGTGGTTTTTTTTTTAGCAAAATGAAATGGAAGCACGGGACGTAATGACTCCAAGAGTCTGGAATTTAATCCCAATACCCACTACTCTGACCTAGGGATGAGGCAAAGACTTTGCTAAGTTACGGGTGAGTTACTGTGCTTTCATGAGAGCTTGCATATTTTAAGATGATAGCCTTCTTATTTAGTGAGCTCAGGATGTGATTCATTCTTTGCCCTTGTTTTAGCTCCACGCAGGAAGAAGAAGGAGCGGGAAAAAGACGTGGGGTCCGTGCACACAGCACATAGGGCCCAAGTGGAGGAAAAGAATGGAGGGAGGCTGCTGTAGCTGGGATGCTCAGGCTGCCTGACTTTATCTGACTAATAATGAAAGGCAGCAAGCGTGTCAGAGAGTGTGAGAGAAACAGATCGATAGAGAGATAAAACTGAGATGGAAGGAGCTGGCAAGGGGGTGGGGGAGAGAGTAATAAACACGACAGATCAGCAGGGCTACACTTTAACCTGATCTGCATGCACTCTGTGCCGGTGTAGGTGAATGAATGCATCAGGTGTAAGGGCGTGGTGGACTGCACCTAAGTAAAGGATCAGAGAAGTGAAAGTAGGAAGGTGACAGCTGTTCCTGTTGTTAATGCTGCCCTGTAACCTGCCCTCACAGCCCTGATTCAGCCCTGTAAGGCCACCTCCTTTACTCCCGCTGTATGGAGAAGCCCAGACCCTGCCACCTCTGAGGACACAGACTCACAGCCTTCCCCCACTTCCCTGGCCACCTCCCTCCTGCCCCGGAGCAGTGATGTGATGTGTGCCGGCCACACTGTGAGCAGTGAGCGGCTCCTGCGGCCACCAACATCAGAAACTCAGACTCGAGGGGACCCAGGGAAAGGGCCGGGGCACCACACGCGGATGTCGAGATGAGCTCGGGGCCCCGTGTTCCTGCCAGGCACAGCCACCCGCGGGCCGGTGCGCGGCTCGGGGCGAGGGATGCGGCCCGCAGGCGGCGCCCGGGCCGCGGAGAGGCAGAGAAGGAGGAGGAGGAGGAGGAGGAGGAGGAGGAGGCGGCGCCACACCCGGAAGCGGCCGCTTGCGACGGCGGAGGAGCCGCGGCGGGGCGGGCAGGGGGTGGCTCCCGGCGGCGGGGCCGGGGCCTGCGTTGAGGAGCGATCGCGGCGGGGCCGTGCCGAGCCCCGCGGGTGCCGGTGGCGGCGGCAGTGGCATGGCGGCCGAGGGGAAGGTGACGGGGCAGAGCCAGGAGCAGTTCCTGCTGCTCGCCAAGGCCGCCCGCGGCGCCGCCCTGGCCAGCCTGATCCACCAGGTGCTGGAGGCCCCGGGCATCTACGTCTTCGGGGAGCTGCTGGACATGCCGGCCGTGCGGGAGGTGAGGCCCGCCCCGACCCGCCGCCGGCAGCGCCCGCGGCCCGGCCCCGTGCCCCTCGGGGCCTGACCCGACCCCTCTGTCCCGCAGCTGGCCGACAGCGAGTTCTCGCCCGTCTTCCGCCTCCTGACCATCTTCGCCTACGGCACCTACGCCGACTACCTGGGTGAGCACGGGCCCCTCGCCTGTCCTGGGCCCTACACCAGCCCTGGGCCCCGCACAGCACCCGTGTGCCTCCAGCCCGGCAGGATTGTGACACCCCCCCCCCCCCGTGGGCCTGAGACTGGTGCAGACCTGGCAATAATTAACGCTGCACGGGGAATTTCCAAGAACGTCTTGGCAGGGATGTTTTGGAGGGAGGGGGGGAAGACTTAGGTACCCGCTGGGATGTGGAGACCGCCATAAATAAGGCACGGAAAGGCTGCTCAGGAAAAGGTCTTTGGGGCTGTGAATTAACGGTGATAGCTTACCAAGACAAAGTGTTGCTTTGGGGATTGCTGTGCAGAAGCTCTAAGAAATGGGTACGGTGCAGGCGCTTCTGTCGCAGGACTGGGAAATGGAAGATGAGGCATAAATTCTAATACCTGTTTTTCCCTTTGGCGATAGCTGAAGCAGCAAACCTCCCTCCCTTGACAGAGGCTCAGAAGAATAAATTGAGGCACCTGTCAGTCGTCACTCTGGCTGCCAAGATCAAGGTAATGCCCCTATTTTACCCCTAGTTCTCGTTCTTCTGGGATTACCTCATGCTAGTTACTGTCATGTTTCCACAGTGCATCCCCTATTCAGTGCTGCTGGAGCAGCTACAGTTGAAGAATGTCCGGCAACTGGAGGACCTTGTGATTGAGGCTGTGTACGCAGATGTGCTGCGAGGGAGCTTGGATCAGCGGAACCAGCGCCTGGAGGTGGATTACAGCATTGGGAGGGACATCCGGAGGGAGGAGCTAAGCACCATCACCCGCACATTGCAGGAGTGGTGAGGAGGAAGCCCCCCCATACTAACACCTAAAAAGGTCGCAGGAGTGGTCAGGGGCTTCACCAGGTCCTCTGTGTGTTCTTGGGGGTAGTGTAGTAAGATGGCCTTCTCTATCCCCTTTCCCATCTCGCAGTGGAAAATAATTTTCCAAATTTCTCCATGCTGGAGGGGTGAGAAAACTGCAGCGACCTTTGCAACCAGTCCTGGCTGCCAGCAGGAGGCTTTCTGAGTATACATCTGTAGCTCCTAACTCAGTGTGACTTTGTTATTTGTCCCCCTCCCAGGTAATAATGGCACTATATTATTACATTGGACTGCTGCTCCTGTGCCTTCCCTACCTGGTGTAGCCGTCACTTTCAAGGCTGTTTGGTCTCTATAGAGTTAAATTTGTCATCTTTCATGTTTTTTTTTTTTTTTTTTTTTTTTTCTGTGCAGTATACATTACCTGTCCTGTTCAGCTTTACCTATTCTCTACAGGTGCCAGGGCTGTGAAGTTGTCTTGTCTGGCATCGAAGAACAGGTTAGCCGAGCCAACCAACACAAAGAGCAACAGCTGGCACTTAAGCAGCAGATAGAGAGTGAGGTGAGTGGGCTGAGGAGGGAGCTGCTAGTACCCCTCACTAAAAATGACTGGAACCAGTATTTGGTCATTGTTACAGTCATTGTTTAAATGAGGTTGCAACCCCCTGTGTGGTTGTGCCTGAAGAACCCTAAATCAGCTAAACACTCCTCTGCAGTGCCAAGGTCTGGGCAGCTGTTAGCACTTTTACCTGTGTTTGCAGCTCTTAAAAAATAAAAAATAAAAATGGGGAAATTCCTCGGTTCTTGTTTTATTGTTGTTTCAGGTAGCAAATCTGAAGAAGACAATTAAAGTGACAACAGCAGCTGCTGCAGCAGCTACGTCCCAAGACCCGGAACAGCACCTAACAGAGCTCAGGGAGCCAGCCCCTGGCACCAACCAGCGCCAGGCCAGCAAGAAAACTTCCAAAGCCAAAGGGTGAGGAGTGGTGGCAAACAAATATAGCCACTGTCTGTGCGCATTCAGGGCAGTTCTGTTACAAAGCAGTAAGATCAGGGACTGCAGGGGTCTGTGTTCCCTGGATGTGGGATGGTCCCAGCAGACTTCTGCCTCCTGCTGACTTGGAGGGAAGTCTCTGCAGCTCTTTAACTGAAGCCGCGTTCATAAGCCTTCCTTGTGTTCTCTTCTTCTCTCACAAAGAATGTCAGCTGCTCTTCTCTGTGTACATTTAGAAGAGGAAGTCAGGCATGAAATTTAGTGTTCAGTCTGATTTCTTTTTTTTTCCCCTCTCTCCACAGGCTCCGGGGCAGTGCGAAGATTTGGTCTAAATCAAACTAGTTGGATCTCCCTTCACAACTGGGAGGGTAGGAGGAAGAGACTTGGGGGATGGAGGGGTAGCAAGGGTCCCAAGTGTGATGCTTCTGAGCTCATCTCTGAGATCCATCTTGCCAACTAATTCTTCTGCATGTTTGTTCTCTTTCCTATCTCCTTTACTTCGTTTCCAGGCAGTGCTTCCCTCTTCTTCATCATAGCATTTCACACACTAAGCTTCCAATTGAATGCGTTGCTGTTTCCCCTGCCCCTCAGGCTCCCATCATCACGCTCATGTGTTTCTTTCTCTCTCCCTGTCTTCTGACAGGTAAATTTAAAGAGCCATAAAAGTCCGTCAGTCAGCTTTGCGTCTGTAGGGCATCACAGAAGCTTGGAAAGAGTGCACTGGTGCTCAGCAATCATTTTGGCTCTATGAGACCCCTGGGACACTTTGTTCCAGGATGCAGCTGCCATCTTTGGTTGTTTAAACTTTGTTTTGCTAGGTGGGAGGGTAGTTTTTGAAGGGATTCTTTTAAAAATATATAAATATATTATAAATATATATAAAACAATAAAAATATAGATCTATGGACATATCTATACAGACTTGTGTTCCTGTGGTGGTGTCTCTCTGTCTCATATACTGATTTTGGATATTCCAAAATAAACCATGATAGTGAGAGTCCCTGCCCCGCTTCTGGGTGCAGTACCTTCAAAATACTTCCCCTTCCAAAAGGAAGTGCCACATTAGCTCTGTTAGAATAATAGATTCTGTTGGAACCCGGTGGCCTTTCACGATGGAGTTACAGCACTGGTGGATAGGGGAAGAGTAACTGACATCACCTACCTGGGCTTGTGTGGGACAGTGTCAAATGCTTTGCACAATATCCTTGTCTCTAAATCGGAGACACGTGGATTTGTTGGATGGACCACTTGGTGGGTAAGGAATTGGCTGGATGGTTGCATTCAAAGAGTTGTTTGTGGTCAATGGCTCAATGTCCAGGTGGAGATCAGCGACTAGTGGTGTTCCTCAGGGGTCAGTACTGGGACCGGCGGTGTTTTATATCTTTGTCAGTGACAGTGAAGGTGGGATCGAGTGCACCCTCAGCAAGTTTGCCACTGACACCAAGCTGTGTGGTGCGGTCAATACACAGAAGAGGAGGGACGCCATCCTGAGGGACATTGACAGGCGTGAGAGCTGGGCTTGCGCAAACGTTTTGAAGTTCAACAAGGCCAAGTGCAAGGTCTTGCAACTGGGCTGGGGCAATCCAAAGTGCAAATCTGGGCTGGGTGGAGAATGGTTTGAGGACGGCTCTGATGAGATGGGCTTGGGGGTGATGGTTGATGAGAAGCTCAACATGAGCTGGCAATGTGCTCCTGCAGCCCAGAAAGCCAACTGTATCCTAGGCTGCATCAAAAGAAGCATGGCCAGCAGGGTGAGGGAGGTGATTCTCCACCTTTGCTCTTGTGAGACACCACCTGGAGTGCTGCATTCAGCTCTGGGGCCCCCAGCATGAGGACATGGACCTGTTAGAGCATGTCCAGAGGAGGGCCACGAAGATGATCAAGGGGCTGGAGCACCTCTCCTATGAAGACAGGCTGAGGGATTTGGGGTTGTTCAGACTGGAGAAGAGAAGGCTCCGGGGAGACCTTATAGTGGCCTTCCAGTACCTAAAGGGGGCCTACAGGAAAGCTGGGGAGGGACTCTTTGTCAGGGAGTGTAGTGATAGGACAAGGAGTAATGGTTTTAAACTAAAAGAGGGGAGATATAGATGAGATACTAGGAAGAAATTCTTTACTATGAGGGTGGTGAGGCACTGTTTCCCAGAGAAGCTGTGGATGCCCCATCCCTGGAGGTGTTCAAGGCCAGGCTGGATGGGGCTTTGGGCAACCTGGTCTGGTGGGAGGTGTCCCTGCCCATGGCAGGGGGGTTGGAACTAGATGGTCTTTAAGGTCCCTTCCAACCCAAGCCAGTCTATGATTCTATGAGCACGTCTGTAATGCAGGGATAAAATATAAATCTTATTTAAAGAGTTTCTTGTGTAATTGCTTTGCATCCAGAACATTTAAAGGAGGTGCTTTTCAGGGATTCTTGGAGGTAGCTGCAGACACTGAGGAAAAAAGATCCTATTTGTGGCAGTAGTATGTGCCCACCGATCCTGGACAAAATGGAAAGTGGCATGCAGACTTGTCTGATAAAGAAATAACAGTAACACAGCTAATGGCCATCTGTGTGGGTTTTCATAGACGAGGTGTTGCTTAACCCATTCTTGGGTGATACTAAGAGTCTGTCTGTAAAAAAAAAAAAAATCACTGAAATTGGCTGCTGTGAGGTGCCCTGAAAAAGCCATCAGGTTCTTCGGAGGATGCATCCTCGAAACTGTCTTGGAGCAGAGTCAGCCAGCTGCGAGTGTCACGCTGCGTGGTGGCTCTGTGACAGCGTAAGCTGATGTACACTGACATTGTGACTGCTGTCCCCACGCAGTTCTGCCTCTCACTTTGTGCCAATACTAACATTTGATTCCCCGAACCTGGGTTTCCGCGTGTGAGCAAACCACCAAAAAAATTAATGGGACAACAGAAGGCCCTGAACTTTGTCCAGGCATGAAATGTGAATCTGCCCGCAGGAGCGCAGAGGTTCGTCTCCTATAGATGTCTGACTAATTGGCAGAAGTAGTGAGTTTACTTGATGAGTCCTGCTTTCCATAAAACGCAGCAAGGGGTTGTGACTACACCTTCGGCTTTTGTTTAAACTATTTTGAGCCTTCTTCCCTCTGCATCACGTCACCTTCAGCTGTTTTTCTCGGTGGGGAAGGTCACCGTGCTCTCCGCATTTCCAAATGTCTGGGAGAGGCAGTGATGTCTGTGCGCATCGAAATCGCCCGCTCCCTGGGAAGGGCTGGTCATGGACCGAGGGGCTAACAGGGGAGATAAAGAAAAAGAAGGCAGATAGTAGCAGATAAAATTACTTTAGACCTTTCGTATGACTGAAAAATAAATGAGAGCTGCTCGGTGTAGAATGAAAATATCGCTGCAAATTGCCTTGCCTGATCGCAAATAGCAGGCAGGAGCAGAGGTTTCGCTTTGCCCTTCACCTGAAAACCATGCTTTTTATTTTCCTGTTCACTTCAGCCTTGACTTTGAATTTCAGTCAGGGAGGATGCGGAGATTAATTAATTAGTTAACATTTGTAAATCACTTTGAAGATGGCAAGAGTGAGATAAGTACCGAGCATTATTATTATAAGTTTTCATTTTAATTTTAAATGTCATCTTTGTGTTTTTAACCCTGTTTTCTCCCAAAGAAGAGAAAGGCCCCGAGCAGAGCAGGACAGAAATATCTGGACACGTGACAGCCAAAGCACAGGCAAAAGGATGAGGTTCAGTGGGCTGTAGAGGGGAAGGCATGAAGAGATGTGCGAGTCCCAGCTCTGGGAGCAGGAACTCTGGCAGCCCTGGCACGGAGAGCGTAAGGCCGGTTGAGCAGTCATTCACTGCAGCCCTCTTTGTGCATTATATGTAGGACTTGCACATCTGGGTTTAAATAAGGGGAGAGGGCAGCAACTTGGACGGGGGCTGAATTGCTCCATCCCTCCTCCTCCCAATTTACACCTGACTGTGGAGAGCGATGTCTGGATTTTGCCAGATACCTCCATCTCCTATGACGAGAAGCAACCGTGGGTTTTTATTAGGAGGCAGGGTTAATGGCAGCAATTCTCCTTACTGCATGACCAGGGAACAATTTTTTTACCAAGGAGCTGTCTGCTCCTGTTCTGGTAGAGCACCGTGCCCCGGAGTGGCCCTTTGGAAGCTGCAGGACTGCAGCACAGCTGCCTGCCACCCTTTCTGCCTGCAGAAACCACCGGCTGTGGCTCCTGCTGCCAGCTGCAGCGACACGCTCCTGCAGCTCTGGGCATCAACAGCTTCAGCCAGGAGCTTGGAAATACCTGGGGAGGTCCTTGGGGAGCTGTGGGCTCAGCCTGGAGCGGGATGCGAAAAGGAAGGCTGTGGCAGGGGCTGGGGGGTCCAGGTAAGAGACACAAAGTCTGGGAAGTCCCTGCAGTGGCTCTGGGTTGCACCAAGGTCTCAGCACCTGCCTCTGCCCCTTGTCTGCCCTGAGCTCAAGGAGCTCCAGAGGCAGAGGTGGGTTCTTTGCTCAACAGCTCCCAGTAGGGCTCCGGGCTGTTTGCTGGGGTTGCTGAGGCTTGTCCTTGTCTCCATTCCCCAAATGAGACATATGAAAGGTTACTCATGTTTGTCTTTTGGAGAATGGATGGGCCGGTGTGTCTCAAAGTGGCTGCCAGAAATCGCTGGTTAGCAATTCATTTAGCACCAAAATGTCAGCTGGATTCACGAACTGTGAACCTCACATGGATAACACGAACGTCCAGAATTATTGTAGCATTTATGCGTGTGTTAAAAGCAGCTCTAGGCCCTCCTGCGCCAAAGCACAAGTGAAGCCACATCCCCTTCAGATCAGGAAAATATGTTTCTGGGAAGCCCTTGCCCTGTCTCCTTGTGGGATTCCTTGCATTGACCTCTGAAGCATTTAGCAACAGCTTCAGGATGCAGGAAGAAAGACAATCCATCTGTTTGGAAGGAGCAGGATGGAGAAGGAGACTCCCAGTGACCGGGTGTGATTTCTTCCTGCTGCTGGTACCGTGTCATAGTCCCTTGTGTAAGCTTCGCCAGTGCCAGCCAAAAGCTGGTTAATTTTATTGTCCCCAGTAGTCCTCTTGGAAGGCTGCCCCAGAACCTGACTGCTGTCGTGGTTAGGAAGTTTGTCTAGTTTCCAGCTTAAATGTATTCACAGCTAGTTTATATTCTCTTGTTCCTGTGCCAATGTGGCTTTAGATTAAACTCTTTTTCCTCCCTGGTATCTCTCTCCCTTGTGTATAGACTTCACTTTGCCTAACCTGTCTCCTCATATATTATGAGCTCTTCATAGGTCGTATCCTAAGAGCTCTTACTTGCACTTCAAATTAAGCTTTCTTGGCTAGAAACAAGCACAGTTCTCGTCCACTGATCAAGTCTTATCAACATCTTGCACAGCAGCAGTAATACATACCTATAGCTACTATAAATGCCTTCAGGATTGCATTTGTCTCTTTCTTGATGCTGCAGCAAGTGCTTACAGTTATTATATGATTTACTGGTGATCCCAAGTCTTTCTTTTTTTCACTGCTTATAATCAAAGAGGCTCCAATTTAAAGCTAAGAGCTTACAGCTAAGTCCATCTTGACTTTAGTTTGTACGTGCCTTTTACTTTGCACTACTAACTTTAGTCCCTTTTGCTGTTATTGACATCTTCAAGACCATCTACTTCTTCCTATGTGACACTCTGATGCAGTCTGGCAATGTGTCTGTTGGTTTTTGTTTTTTTCCTTCTCCCTGTCAATAACAGGGGATGGATATCATGAGGCTGATACCTCTGCTTCCAGCTTACGGCAGCAGCAGGTGGAGATAGGCAATGTCGATCCCATGATTGTTCCTTTGTATCTTCTTTCACCCCCACCAGCTTGTATTAAGTGCCTTCAGGATTTATAAACCCAGCCAGCCAAAACAGCCAGATGCAAGGAAACAGCGGAATTAATAATAATCTGAGTGGAGTTTCCTCATGGGGATATCTTGTGAAGTGTTGTCTTTAAAAAAGAAAACCCCCAGGAGGAAAAGAAAGTTACATTTAAATCAGGGATGAAAAATAATATTAAGTAATTTTTTAGAATGCTTTGGAAAATAGATAAACATTGCAAAATCACACAAGTGATTTTAACCCAGAGATCTATTTTAAATCTTGTCGTTCTCCAATACTTGAGTCTGTGCTGTGGGATAGCTATTTGTTTGGGGGATTTCGCACTCTAGGCTCACAATATACATTTATTTCCCAAACAGAGCATCATGCCTACAGACAGCTCTGTTTCCTGCAACTCCGTCTTTTGTCCTCTCTGCTTTGAAGTATCTGTTAGGTCACCAGTTTTCCCACCCTTTCCCACCCTTCCCTGCAGTCTAGTACTGTGCCGGCCTGCTTTTCTTCTCTGATTCATGGATTTTTAAAGCCAGATGGGAACAATATAATCATGTACTTTGGCTTCTCATGAGGCTTCCCGAAAACTACCTACCCCAGTTCCCGTGTCTGCTCTCCGACTTCTGTTCGAGACATCCCCATCCAGATTTTGATGTAGCAAGATCTGGACAGTCCAGGTATCTTCTAATGATCGCGCTCTCCAGTGAAAGCCTGCACCTCATTTCCAGCCTCCTCATTACGGAGCTGCAGGTTTTCTGCTAGGTTAAAGAGCCCTCTACTGTCAGAAACTTCATTCCCATAAAGTAATGCCAGCCCAGGCTCAAGCTGGACTTTCGGTTCATTTCATTTTGTGGTGCCTCTCCTCATTTCCAGGTTTCAAGTCGTCCTTGTTCCTCCCTTCCTGACTCCTTCGAATCTTTGGTGTCTTTCTCAGAGCAGGATTCTCAGACAAACCACTGTTCGTGCAATGGTTTCACTGCTGTGGTATAGGGAAGAAATTTCTCCTCCGTTATTGGTGATGCCAGGCTAATGTGTCCACGTGCACCCCATTTGTACAATTGAATAATTATGCAAGTAATATTCATTTACATGGTTATCTCCCAGTCCCCTAATTCTTTTTAGGGTCCCTTCAGAGTTTCCGAAAAGTCTTCCATCTTGAACACCTTTATGTTCCTAGATGAATGCCCTTCAGCTTTCAGTGCAGCCAAAACCACTTACCATTTATAAATAAACACTATGCCAATGGTTATGGACTGCACTGTGTATCTCATCACTTTCCATAATTTATTACCTCCCTCTTTCCTTGTGTCCCCCAAAAGCTTCATCAGCACTGGTTTAATTTCTTCTTTCAGATCATTAATCAAATTACTAATGAGCATTAGTTTCAGAACAGCATCCTATTAGAAATACTTTAGTATTCTGGGGACTCTTTTCCTCCTAGCTACTTGAAATCTACCAGTAAACTAGAATTTATATTATAGGCCCTTTTGTTGTTAAAATAAATAAACACTAAAAATCAGAGAATAAGCCTGCATGGCCAAGCTAGATATCACGTGCTGGTGTAACTTTAGGTTCCTGTAGTGCCTTTGTTAACCCAACCCACGACTGCATCAGAAAGGATGACAGTTGTTAGGAACAACTGAGGGAAAGCCAGCATGAGAACATGGATACATCCACCTTAATTTTTAAGCCAATTGCGTTTTCACTCTCTTATCTTAACTTAATGCCAGTTTAACTGATTTACAGCTATGGATATCATCTCATTTACTGTTTATAAATATTGGCACAAGGTTAATTTTCCCATGTTCATCTTACTTCCCCAATATTTTACGGCTTTAAAAAGTGCAGTGAAAGATGCAGAGCTTCAGGGCTACCAACAAAACTATTCAAGGACAAATTTCCCAGTAGCTCTAATAGTTCCCATTTTCATGATAAATGTTTATATATGGAAAACTTAAAACCTTATATTTTTGTAATACTGGCAGGCTCCTCTATCTCAGCTCCAGGTGCTCTACTTGCTCCTTAGCAAGAATCAGAAGTATCGCCAAATTGCCTGGCTTTGGTGCTCTGACAAGCCTCATTTGAAGGTGATAGATACCAGATAAAGACTGAGAACTGATTTTGTCTCCTTCAGATGGATAAAAATGATTTGGAAGTATGCCCCTCGCAACTTAAACATTATGTTTGACTTTCATATAGGGAACATCCATTCATACCTTCCTTACGCTGAACATAGTGGAAGAATCACCTCTTCTGACCGGCGCGCTATGCTGCTGTGTTTAAGGCACCCCAAAATGCAGTTTGCTCTCTTGGCTGCCAGGGCACGCTGATGGCTCACGTTGAGCCTGCTGTCAACAAGCACCCGTTCTGCTGGGCTGCTCTCTGTTCCCTGGGGAGCTCCACTGGTGTCCAGCTGCCGACCAGATGTAGCCCCATTCACTACAACCCTACAGGCTCTACTGTCAAGCTAGTCATCACACAGCGTGGCATGAACCTGTTCAACTTACAATGAGTCCAGAGGAGGGCCACAAAGATGATCAAGGGGCTGGAGCACCTCTCCTACGAAGACAGGCTGAGGGAGTTGGGGTTGTTCAGCCTGGAGAAGAGGAGGCTGCAGGAAGACCTTATAGTGGCCTTCCAGTACCTAAAGGGGGCCTACAGGAGGGCTGGGGAGGGACACTTTGTTGGGGCATGTAGTGACAGGACAAAGAATAATGGCTTTAAACTAGAAGAGGGTAGGTTTACATTAGATATAAGGAGTAAATTCTTTACTATGAGGGTGGTGAGGCACTGGTTGCCCAGAGAAGCTGTGGATGCCCCATCCCTGGCAGTGTTCAAGGCCAGGCTGGATGGGGCTTTGAGCAACCTGATTTAATGGGAGGTGATCTTCTCCATACCTTTTCCAGGGACTGAGGTTAAACTGATAAGACTGTAGTTTCCTGGGTCTTCTCTCATGCATGTCTTGTACAGTGATATAACACTGGCTCACTCCCAGTCACCCTGTGCCTTCCCAGACTCCCAAGACCTTTGGTAAACTGTTGAGAGGGGTCCAGTTATAACACACACAAATTTCTTCAGTACTCTGGGGTGAATCCCATCAGGCCCCATTGACTTATGAACATTCAGCTGATAAAACTCACCTTTTACAATTTCAGTAGCCAAAAAAAGACATCCCAGCCTTTCAGCATGCCCTGATACAATCATCCACTACTTTTAAACAGGAAACCATTTTCACTTGAAACTGTAGTTAACGCGAAAAAAAAAAAAAAAAACTTCAGTGCAGTCTAAATGCAGAAGTTGTAGTGGTTTAATCAGAAGTGGGCTTTCTGATTGTGTTTGCGTTCTTGTTTTCAGGCACTTCAATTACAACAGCGCACCTTCTCTGCACACAGACTTCACCTGCTTTCTTAAAACAACTTCAGGCTTCTCACAGCTTGTCTAAAGACAGAAACAGGAGTAAATAAATGATTGTGCACACATACTTTTTTTTTTTTTTTTTTGCCTCCATGCAATTCTCTGCTCTCTCTTCCTTTTGATTAATAACCTACATCTGTAATCGGTAAGTGAATTTTCATCAAACTGGGGTACTGGTGAAAGCAAAAGCCCCAAGCACAACTAGCAGTCACTCAGCAAAAGGCAGTGAAGACAGTAAATCTATTCCCACTGAGGTACAGATCTGCCCTTTCTCCTTTCCTTCACATTCTTTCCTCTTTTCCACAGTCCCTCAAGCCACTGATCGAAAGGCACTGCCGTGCCTGGATCAATGTCAGCCCGGAGCAGTTGAAAAAGATTTCAGCAGAACCCAGAGCAGCAGGTGAACTGGCTTCTGGGACTGAAAGAGTCAAAGGAGGTGTACTGTTCCCCCTTTGGAAAGCAATCTGCCTGAAGCCAGAGTTTAACATACTGTGCCAACAGGTCGAGGAAGGTGATTCTTCCCCTCTGTACTCACGAGACCTTTCATACCTGGAAAAGGCAGGGATCTTAGAAATGACGGTATAGCCGTTAACAAGGCTCAAGAAGCCAGGTAAACCTTTTCTGTCACCCCACCTTCCCACCCAAACTGCTAGAGGACGTAATGGTTCAAGATCCATTAGCAGGGTGGCACCTAGCAGGGTACAGAGGCTGAAACGAGATACAGACGCACAACTACTCAATACCATGTTTGTGAGGAGTCACTGCTGCACCAGATCACACCATTAACATCCCAGTTGCCACATTTCTATCTGTTCTTTGTCAAGATTAGGGATTCCGTGCCCTTAGAGAAAAGGATCCTTGCGTCTTTAAGGTCAAAGGAATCCCCACCATCACTATGTCCATCTCCCTATTCTAGTGGAAGGTGTCCCTGCCCATGCAGGTTGGGGCTGGAATTAGATGATCTTTAAGGTCCCTTCGAACCAAAAGCACTTCTATGATTCTTATCCTCAGACATCACCTCAAAGAATGGCCAGGAATTCATGGCTAGCTATCGCCACCATCTCAATGCTGCAAGCAGCTTCCTGAGCTCAGCTGGTTCTGTGCAGGATCAAAACAGCAGGTGTTGCATCTTGTGTCAGCTTGATGCTACCTCTGAGATGAGGGCTGCTGTGGCTTCAGTTTCTTCTCCCAGTCTGGCAACACCAAGATGACTTGTCTTCCACTAACAAGCCCTGCTTTTTTTAGTGTAGCTACTGCTGTGACCTTGCCCACTTCAGGACCTGCCTGGAGTATGACATCTCCAGAAACTCCTGCTACTTCTAGGGAACAGCTGGCTTATCCCTCTCCAACTACTTCACAGTCTCAACCGAGTCTCCTCCCCTCACCTTTATGGACACTGGAGACTTCTCCAACTGCACCCCAGAGGTGGAGGCCTTGCTGAGCCATCACCAAGACTCCTGCTGGGGTTTACTATGGAACAGGGGATAGAAGTGGGGACAGAGCCTGCCATCAGCTAAGGCTCTTCCCTGTGCATCCTTGGAGGGTGGAACACGCGTCAACTCTGCCCCAACCTTTAATACACCAGATCCCGCATCCTATTTTGGGGGCAAAACAATCAGTACTCCATGAGGTGTCTGTCCCTCTGTTAGTGTACAACATGGTAAGACATGGTAAAACCCTGACATTTTCAAGTACAAGTCAAGGATTAATATCCTCTGTTCTGTTCCAAATGAATTTATGAAATAGTTTACATAACAGTACATGCCAGAGCAAGAAATTGGCCCAGGAACCCAGGAGATCTTTCTTAGTCCTGTATTCTCAATGCTTTTCAAGCTTCACCTAATACTGAAGTTGAGATCACTGGTAAAAATGTCAACCGCTGTCAGCCTCGGTTGCAGAGAAATAATGAGCAAATCATGGAAATAGTCCCCAGCCATACAGGAACCCTAGAGGCCTCGTTTAAGGCTGCACAGATGACTAGGCAGCAAGAAAAGCCATCCACAGTTCCCCTTGAACATGCAGTGAAGCTACAGCAATTAAAGCGTCTTATTGCAAGTGGCGGGTTGTTGGGTCTTTTACAATTTCCATGTTGTCACTGAGCATTATCTCACTTTAATGATACAAGAAGGCTTTATAGAAAAAAAAAGAAAGCCTTAGATACCAAATTTCTACTCAGCTATTTCCTAAGGATACGAAAGAGGTTACCTAATTCCACAACAGGAACAATTAGATTAGCAGAAAGTAAAAAACCATCCAAGAATTCTTTAGTTTGTTTCTTTATTCAGTAAACATCTAGTTACAAGTTGCACAAATTAAAAAAGTGGGGGAGCCAATTGAAGAAAGGTCGGGGGGCCCACAGGTTATCCAGCTTTTGTTCTGCTCCTCACCTCTCTAAAACACACATCCTTCTGCTTCTCTCTCCATAGCTGCACCGAGGACCAGGAGGGGAATAGAAGCCTTTGCCCCAGTGAGGGGACTAACACAGGGGTCTAGCAGGATTCCCTCATCTTTCTTTCACAGGGGACTAAACACAAACTCCAGAACCAGCCCAACCCAGCACAGGAAGAGTGGAAAGGACGGAAGAGGCAAGGCGGCAGCTCCTCATGCCCACCACTACTGGCAGAAAAGAACCAAGGGAGAGCAGAAAGGGAATGGGCAATTAACACGTTCCTTGCACATCAGTGAGATTCTCCGTGACCCACTGCAGCACCCAAACGGGGCAAAAAAGAGCAACGCAGAAGATTAGTTGCTTTGTTTCAATTCTTAAGTGGGAAGGAGGTTAATACTAAATTTGAGGAGGGTCCAAGTGGAGCTTTGAAGGGGCTTCAGAGTTTCACTGTCTGTACCTGGGAGGAAGGGAAACAAAGAGAGAACATAAAAAGAGTATGTGGTGATTAGAAAGCAGCACAGAAGACAGATAAAGACAATCTTAAACTTGATGGTTAAAGATAAAAATACTGATTTTCAAGCAGTAGATCACATCCTAGTGAACCCTCAAAACACAGGACAACAGACATTAGCACTTATTTGTATTTCAATCTGTTTTGACAGTAAACATTCTCTAAGTTCTACAGAATGACAATATAAACACTCTACAGATCGTGGTCCTACATGATCTCATACCTTTTCAACCATCACTTCTGGCTGACAGCATACTTTTTTCTCGATGACAAAACTAACTTCGACAGTTTCCACTTCTCCATTCAGAACATTATTTTCTCAAAACTCCCATCTTCCTCCGCTCTTTACAATATTTGGGAAAACACACTTCCACCCAACACTACAAAATACTACAGGATTGGGGCAATTAAAAGAAAGTCCATACGGCTAAGAAGCAACCATGCATGGAAAAAAGAAACAAAAAAAGTCAACCCCTGTTAAGACTTACAATAGTGTGTAGATAGATTTGGGGGTGACCACGCTGCACCCCCCACAAGGTCTGCTCTGGGTTCACCAGTCATACCGACGGGACTGTCTGGAGGGAGAATCCTCAGGGCCCTGGATCGCGAGACGCGTCCCTTCGGCCCGGCGGC
The DNA here is from genome assembly GCF_009769625.2 of Cygnus olor. Lineage (NCBI taxonomy): Eukaryota > Metazoa > Chordata > Aves > Anseriformes > Anatidae > Cygnus > Cygnus olor. The sequence continues at coordinate 100,826,649 of NC_049169.1, forward strand.
CACCGGTGCCTTCGTGACGTCGGTAATCCAGGCCCCGCTGTGGCCGGAAACGGGATGTCTCTCGCCTCCACTCATCGTCAAATGCAGCTGCATCACCTAGGTAAGGAAAGAAGAACAAGCTCAGCTGGGGAAAAAAAGGGGGAAGCGGCTTCTGGGTTTGCTGGGGAGGAGGACGTGGCCAGTACTCACTTTCGTCCATGTTGATGTAGTCCTGCCTTTCTTCCTGGTCACCTGTGCGATGGTTCCGGGATCGCTGCATGATGTGGGCTCTCTCCCTGATGTGGTGTCCAATAGACATTTGTTCCAAGCCACTGTCTGAGTCCCTTACAGTCCGTCTAGTCTCACGGATCTGAGGGCAGATGTGTGTGCAGGATCAACATTTTAATTCATTCTCCCAGCCCCATAAGGCACTCCGATTCTTGCCTACAGTACTTCAGTCACGTTGCACTGCCACCATTCCCCGTATGTCAGATGCAACAAAATAATGAGGGAAAAAAAAGGATCCCCCCCCCCCCCCCCCGCCAGCACTTCCCATCCCTTCCCAATGGCCCTCAGCATGGTTCAATGACTCACAATGCGTTCCTCAAACCACAACTGACTGCAAAACAGAACTGCTGTGGGTGGCCAACACTGAGCCACCAAATGAGATCTATTCACTGTCAGCAAAACCAGCAGCCTCATGCTGGGAAGACACACGGTAGCCTCTCTCTTACCCCGCCAGGTGCTGAACGCATCTCTGAGGTCTCTTGATAGACTTTGGGCCCATCACCCAGGTTGGAATAGGAGATGACAGTTGAGGAGGTAAACGTCTGGCAGTTAGCACCATTTGTCATATGTTCCTGCAAGGGGAAATGAGCAATGGCGTAAAGAAGAAAAGGGAGGGAAGAAGAGATTGCAGTTACGTCTCTCTCTGTACAATTAAGCAAGAGGGAATTACAAAAGGAAGACTGTCCAGCTCTTCCAGCGATGCAATGAAGACGGAGCCAGGCTCTTCTCAGTGGTGCCCAGTGCCAGGACAAGAGGCAACGGGCACGAACTGGAACACAAGAGGTTCTGTTTAAACATCAGGAAGCACTTCTTCACTGTGTGGGTGACTGAGCACTCTAACTCTAGGTTGCCCACAGAGGTTCTGTGGTCTCCCTCCTTGGAAATGTTCAAAAGCCACCTGGAGATGGTCCTGGACAACCTGCTCCAAGTGTCCCTGCTTGAACCGAGGGGCGGACCAGGTGACCTCCAAAGGTCCCTTCCAACCCCAAACCATTCTGGGATTCTGAGCGTCATTCTCATGGGTCCATCTTTCTGGAGAACAGCTCTTCTTGTTTCTTTCTGAAGAAGTCTACCCCCACGCTTCCTTCCTAACCAATTTCTCCTCGCTGCGCCCACAGCAGGTATGCCCCAAGAAAAAGCTCTGTCATTTCACCCTGGTCAGCACACAAGAGTTACAGCCTTTGCCACCCTAGCAGCTTGAGTGCAGCCAACACAAAAGCAGCACAATAAGGGGGGAGACAAAAGAGAGGATGGCAGGAGCACCTTCAGTACTCCCCCCTTAATACAGACTGATTCATTGAGGGTTCTTACCATGTTCCCAATCATGTCATTCATCATGCCAAACATATCCATAAAGCCACCTGCCTGAGAAAGAAGAAGAGAGCACAGGAACAGTTAGCTTGGAAGGATACAGGAGAAAAGAACTACAATAAGCTGTCTGCAAGGGCCATGAAACTGATGTCCAAGAAGAGAAAAAAAACAATTTGTTATTTTCCCTTTCTGTAAGTAGTTCAGAAAAAAAGAGGATTTATAGTTGCTGTTCTCTCCGCTCTCTCAGGTTGCATTGCCCAGATGTTCTAGTTCTCCAGATCCCTGGACATAACAAAGGGTGTTCTTCTAGTTGGAGTCTGACTCCTGAAGAACTGGGGTTTGTGAATCCAGGCACTCAGCGAAGTTAAGAGAAGAAATCTCAGGATGTGAACTAACAGCGGACTTAACCATAAAACAGTCATCCTCAGGGATGTTTTCACCTCATCACTATCAACAATTAATTTAAACCACATGGGAGTTTCCATAGATTATATTCTTCCTAACGTAATAGCTTTTCTTATTTTCCCCTATAAACACCTCATTTTTTAATCTTGTAAACCTACAGGCTGCAGTAATATACCGGGCCAGCAGGTCTCACAGGTTAATTGCGCAATACGTACACAAAATTACGATGTCAGTTTAAATGTGCTGATTTTTTGTTTTTATTTTTTGCTTCCTCTGGTAGATTCTTGTTCTTGTTTTCAGCAGACCAGTACTCACATGCAACGTTATAATCCTTTGAAGTCTATCTATTTGTATTATTAATCCTTTTGTGAGGTAGAACAACTCCAGGACGCTAGCCTCTTTCGCTGAGGCAATCCTGCAAGGCAGCTGAAGCTGCTGGATCTGTAATAACCTATTTCCACTGTATTATTTCAGTAGATGACAGATCAGCATGCTCCAAGAATGGCTGTACGTACGTGAGAACACCTTTCTCATTCCAATCCTGTTCCCCTCAATTATTCTGCTGGCTCTTCCATCCAACACCCTTGGCAAAGGAGGTTCAATAATCACCTCAGCCTAGCGATGGCCAAGGCTTTTCCTTACGTTGTCATAGTCCCTCCGCGACCTCTAAATGTATCTGTTGCTTCTTTTTAGACATATGAGGTTTTTCAGAGACTTTCTGCTCTTCCTGGGTATTAACTATCCCAATTCCTACTAACTATTGTGCTGGAACAGCTTTAGAGCTCTTCTCTGCTCAAGGTTCAGATACAGCCCATCCATATAAACAGATTCTCTCCTCTAAAACAGCTCACAGGCCGGGTTAAAACATTAGAGGGGAACAAGCGAAAGGCCTAAAGTCATATAGCAATTCATTGCAAGAGGTCCAAGAAAGGCCAGCTACATTCAGTTTCAGTTCAATACCCTCTTCAGTACTCCATTTACTATAAATCTGAAGGCAAACAGAGCTCATTCTGGTCTCCTCACACCATCCCACCCTCACTGTTCATCCTCACCATCTACTACACATAAGATACACACGGTCTTGCCCACGTTTTAGCTACTAGTTGCACAGAGTACTAACGAATCTCTGTATGAAGCCACTATTTGTGAAGCTTCAAACTTGGCACAGAAAAAACGAGTACTTACCATGCCCAGCATCCCAAAGGGTGAAACAGCTCCTGCCTGCCAGGACAACAGAAAAACAGAATAGAGGATGATCTTGCAACAGACAAATACTACATCCTCCTCAGAACACCTTCACACTTCTTGGAAACAGAACTGGGAACACTCAGACCCAACACACAAGTTAAGAAAGTGTCCCATGGTCTCACAATGGTTCAAATCGTATCACTGCTAACAAATCGGATGGAAGTAATGCTTCTAAATTACTCCCAGTTTTATTGATTTATGGCCTTGAGAAATAACATGTATGCCTTCCCTTCCTTCCATTTAACACAAGAAGGCAAGTGGCATGCCCAACCCGATAATGGTAGAAAACTGCCTTGTCAGTTTCTAAGAAATACTACCCTGTACTCAACCCCGCTTTTACCTGCATCCTACGGCCAGCCTGGCGCGCTCCAGGTGTGGTCCCATCTGTGATGCCAAGCAGCGGGCCGAACCCAAAACTTCCAGAGAACATGCGGTTCATATGCTGCCGGTGGATTGCAAAAGGGTCCCTTTTGAAAAGGTTGGGAGAACAACGGTGAGGAAAGGATGACAGAAGACAAAGCCCTGCATAATACACCTGTTCTGACTGAGTTTCTCTGATGTAATTGTGACTGCACTTTTTAAGCTGAAAATCCAGAACCCCAAGAACTCAACGTTATGTGTGGTAATCCCTGTGGCTGGAAAAAACCTCCGGATCTCATTCTTTTCTTGTTTCTCATGTGCTAACTGATGTCTGTTTGGTAGCAGTTCATTGTTCTGCTCCTTTTGGGCTAAGCATGGCTAAGGCCATACCAATTGTAATTATTGTTTGTTTGGTTTTTTATCCCTTTAAGTACCTGCGCACAAACACATTCAAATACAAGGACCGAAACCTCCAGAACACGCTGTATGGCATGACACTGTTTGATATCCCTCTGCCCCAAATCATCTCTACCTGCTATTTTCCTGTGATGTTATGTGTACACCTGCAAAAGGCTGAGATCACAAAGCTTTTGCAAGTCCATGTCTCAGTGTGAGAATGAAAGAAAACAATAATTAGGGTCCTTAAATGCTTTTCCTTTCTTTCTTCTGTAGCCTCCACTTTGAGGGCTGTACATACTCATACATGCTGGAAAAGCAAGGAGAGAGAAAGAACAGGCACAAACTGTCACAAAAGACGGCAGCCACAGTAAAGAGTCTGGGAAATACCATAGCATTTCTCTGCACATTTTATGGTCTGCATTTATCCTTCCTGAGCATGAATAACCTGAACGGCATATAGCTTCCTGAGATCACAAAAGCACCCAGCACAAACCAATACTTTTCTGTCTCTACTGGAAATACTTTGCATAATAAAAGCCAGACTCATACCCGCCACATCAATAAGAACATACACTCATTCTGTGACTAACTGAGACAACAAGGTCTCCTCTCTTGCTAATTTGTTTACAGCTGATAAAGTTCTTGATTATCATCACTTTTATAAACATAAAAATGACTTTTTTTTTTCTCCTACATAAATTCCACCAAATTTATAGTAGTCCCATATTTAATGAAAACAAGCTCTTACTGTAGTACAGTCTAATCCTTATCCGCTTTGGCAAGAACTAGCAAGTTTTATTAATAACAACCAGTATCTGGTCTGCAGACAGAAAAAAAATACTCAAGTAAAAGGGACACCAAGAACAGTTCTTGGGACCATTGGTGGATTTCAAGATTTGTATTTCAAAACCACTGACTTTCTCTTTATTTAGTTTCTCACAACTTGACAACTCCTTTAACAGCCTCCTTCACCTTCCGCAGAACAGCGACTAACAAGCAGGAGCGTGGGCATCACCCGTTTGAACTGGGATCTTACTGAGAAGAAAGCCTTAAGCAAAGAGGTGTATTAGGCATCCTACTCCTCTTTTTGTCAGGCAGCTACGAGGCACGCTGGCCTACTTTCTTTAACGACGCTCCCCTCTAAGAACGCATCCCGACACCGCCGAAATCAGACCGGCACGACACCGGGTTATTCCCCGCGCTACCCCCTGAAGGCCCGCTCCTCTTCCTCTCCAGCCAGCTCCCGCACTGCTGCATTGTGTTCTGCCCGCCCGCCTGACCGCCCGGGCAGGGCACGCCTGCCACCCCCCCCCCCCCGGCCTGCCGGCACCCCCCAGCCCCCAGAGGCGCGTTCCCGGCACGACTCACATGGCGAACAGGGGGTCCTCCGGCTCTCCGTCCCTCATCAACCGGAACATGCTTCCCTCGGCCGGGGGCGGGCGCTGCGCAGGGGAGGAGGGGGCTGAGCGCGGCCCGCGCGGGGCGAGCAGCAGGCCGGCACGCCTCACGGGCGGCTTCGCCCCGCCGCGGCCGCCCCCCGGAGCCGGGATAAGACCGGCACCGGCCCCGCGCCCCTTACCCTGCCTGCGACGGGGCAGCAGGAGCAGGAGGAGGAGGAGGAGGAGGAGGCGGAGGCGCCTCACGGCCGGGCTCCCATGTCGGCCCGCGGCCCCGCCCGCAGCAGCCGGCTCGCCCCGCGCGCACGCGCACACGGCCGCGGGCGGCCCGGCGCTGCCGGAGGGGCGCGGGGGGGGGGGGGGGGGTGGAGGGCGGGAACTGACGCCCCGGGCCCGCCCCCGGCGCCGGGAGCGCGCCCCCTAGCGGCGGGCAGCGGGGCCGCGGGGGGCGGTGACGGGAGGGAGCGGGGGGGGGGAGGGAAGGGATGGGGCAGGAGCGCGGAGGGCGCTGCCGGCTGCTCGCCTCTTCCTAACGCTGCCGGCAGCCCTAAGGGTTGAGTTCCCAGAACTGGGGGGCCGAGGCTGAGCCTTACAGGGCATTCCTCTAGCTGTACAGGCGGTCCTTGCAATTAGCGGTGTCAGCGTAACCCGTGTTACCAAAGACTGCGTTACCAGCAGCGCCACCCGTCCAGCAAACCTTGAGGGAGCCCAGCTTGCAAACAATTAAGCCGGTGGCTAACGCTGAGCGAAACCCTGGAAGGAGAAATTGGAAATGCAACCTTTTATTTATTTATTTATTTAGTGTTTTTTTTTTTTTTCTGGAACATGGACACGCTCCCAGTTGTGAGAAATGCAGCATCTGCATTTTCGTACGCTGTTTGTACACGAGGCTTCTCCATAGTACTCAGTACGTTACATCTAACGTGCACCACGCGATGGCCGTTTGATAGAATAAGTAAGCACGGGGGGAAAGGAGGGGCATAAAAAACAGGACTCCCATCTTGCTTCTGTCACGCTCTCCATTCAGGCCGTTTCCGTTTTTCTGCCATGAATAATAGCCGCTGACCGTGTCCCTCCATTTCCGTTCTGTTTTAAGCCGCCCAGGTTTGTGCTGGAGGCGGAGAAGGAGGATGGGGGGGAAGGGGAGGAAGAAGGAGCTCAGCCAGCAGCCAGGAGGAGGTGAGCGAAGGGCAAAATGGAAGTGGTGAATGACGCCGCTGCCCCCAACTCCACCTTCTCCCGCCTACCGCTGCCTTGCTGCCGAGGCGCTTCCCTCCCCCTGAACATCCCCATCGCCGTTAGCAGCACAGCCAGCCAAAGGGGCAGCCACAGTGCAAGCGTTTTGAAAGCAAACCGAGCGTCACGTGGCGAAGGTAAATAAACACTGCGGTGAAAATCGTGCCTTTTTACCTGCTTCTTCCAGGGCCCGGTCGTTTGGGCCAAGAAGACAGAAAGAGCTTCTCAGTAAATCCGAATATTCCAGAGCCCCTGTGGACGCCTAAAAGACAAAGAAATCCTCGTTATCCAAAGTCAGAGCTACGCACGGCCATTTCCTCCTTGGTTCCCTTCATCCATGCCTCTTACGCAACCCTCACCCAACACCTAATTCTGGCCTCAGATGAAGGGCGTCCCAAGTGAAGGACAGCTCTGAACTGATCCTCAAGTGTGACAGTTCATATTTGGGATGCTAGAGCCAGCTCGTGGTGCCCGCAGCTTGTGTTGCATGGTGGTGATTGCTTTCGGAATATTTTGCTCGTATTAAGAACGCGTCTGTCACACTGTGAGTAAGAACCACGACCTCCATCTGTGCTATGTTAGCGAAGGCAGGTTCACAAAAATACTGTTTCAAAACCTCCTTCCCCTTGCCAGTCTTCTCACAGGCTGGGTCTCATCCTTAATCACTCCCCTTTACTCCTCTCGTTTCCTCTCATTGTGTTACATACACTGCTTCCCAGCCCTCAGCAGTGCTTATTTACATGGACTCTCAGGAAGCCATTTCCCAATGCAAAGCTTGTCCAGGGGTTGAATTCTTGGAAATTTCCTCGTGACTTCTGGATACGGCATCGCGAAAGATGAACAAAACTATTAACCTCCCTGATTTTTAATGGAAACAGGATAGAAAGATGAACAGTGCGTGTTAAATACATAAAAGTACACATCCCCTCCTCACACTGAGATTTTGATGGTTTCACTTTACGTGAAAGGGCACAAACTCTGTGTCTGAATTTATGTAAATATAAGAAAAACAAATGCAAATACATGGCCTTCTGCTCTGTTGTTCAGTACACAGTTTGGAGGGGTTTTATGAGCTATGTTCGTATATGTTAAACACGAGTTAGTTCACAGAATAAAATTCTTAAAATATCTGGTATGTTTTGGGTTTGCTCAGAGTTACTTCAGCCTTCAACATAAACTATAAACTCCCCTCCCCCACTAAAACGATGCAGTGACAGGACTAGGAAGAACTATTAAAACAGAATGTAAAATATTTACTTTAGGTGCATGCACCCTGCATAAGCTAGAAGCAGAAAAATACTTATCGCACATGAAAGCCCACAGAAATAAACAATCCCATGGCCACATATGAAGACATACATGCGAACTTAAAACACATCTGTAGAAAAATACCATACTTTCTACACTCACAAAAGTAAATGCACATACAGAGAGAAAATACAGCCACTGTACACAAACGTGTATGTGTACACATGCACACACCTATGTAAACACAAAGCACAAACAGCATGCACCATAAAAATTTTAATTTATTGTACAGAGAAAATTACATTCATATTGTTCTCCAGGCTGCAGACATGCATATTGTCTATATTCCCAAACAACTTTATATTATGTAACTTCTGTACCTCCTTCATCTTGTCTAAGGACATAAGACTCCAAAAAGGATGGAATATACTCTTTGCAAAGCAACTTGAAGCAAAGATTGCAGAACGTACTGAAAAGGGTCGTACATCTGCATACTGCATGATGAGTATCGTTACATACGCAACAAAGAAAAATTCAGACAGGAGAGAGGAGCAGAGAAAAGCTGTAAACTGATCCAGCAGATGAAATGTAGAGTGGTACAAATATGATGGAAGAAGAGAAGGCATGGGGAAGAGCTAGGTGAGACTGTGAAGGGATGCCCTCAGGACCTAAGTGAAGCAATTGCACACTAGAAGCCTGGAGAATCCCACCATCAGGATCTGAAGGGCAGGCGGAAGCAGGCATACCACAAGGCATGAAGAGGAGTTTACACAGGATGTAAGTGGAAAAACATACTTGATACAGGCATGCAGGGAAAAACAGGACATGTGAATAATGTGAACGGGTATCTGAACTGAATTTTGTACATGGGACGGCACAAAGGGAAGACAGAGAGAGGGCCGTGGGAAGAATGCTCACAAGAATATGGGCAAAAGAATCAAGAGAGTCGGGTAAAAACTGCAAAGGGAGTATGGTGGAGAGTGTGGATAGGAAGAAGCAAGGCTGCACGCTGAATGTACTGAGAGAGAAGGAAGAGGCCGCAGACAGCATATCAGCTTGTAGAGCGAACCAAATGGCCCCACCGTACAGGCTGCTGGAGGCACACTTTCCTTACACAAACAGCTGTTTGTGAATTTGCATCTGTGGGAGCGGCGTCTGTGTCAACAAAGCTCTTTGGGCATCCCGACATCGCTGGATACAGTCCTTGCGTTCTGCCCTCCATGACGTTGTGTCAAGGCCTGCTTGTGCACTAGCATGAAAATGTCCCTAGTAAGGGACATGTGGTGGCGCAGCTCTGCACGTTCAGTAGTTTAGTGTGCAAAGATAAGGGCAGAAAGTCTGGGTTGGTGCAAAGAACAGCAGAGCCGTGAGTCGTGCGTCTCCTGACAAACAGAAGCAGAGAACGTCCAGCCACTTCGGCGATTTTTGGAGCTCCTGGTCTTGAGTGTAGCTCCAGAAATTATTATTTTTCTTGCAGGAAGGAGGGGTGAAAGAGGGGTACTTGAACAGAATACCAGGGCTCGAATGTGGATAGCTAGACCTAAGAAGTTGGCTAGAAGGGTTTATAGGAAAAAGTAATTAATGCATGTATTTTCATTGTTCTGTGTTAATCTCGATCTGTGCGTCTGGGCTACGTTCCGGTTTCTTTGGGGCACTGTGTGCAGTACGTGGCTAGGAGGATCACATTGTTCAGACCATGAGGGAAGCAGCAGCGGCTACGGAGAAGACAACGACAAGGCGGGGGCCCCCCGCCCCGCATCACTCACGCTGTGATTCCCCCTCTTTATCACACTCCCCTTCAGGGGACAGGCGGGTGCGAGAACCCCAACCCCTCAGGGAGGAAGCGCCGGGGCGCAGCGCCGCGGCCGGGCAGCAGGGGGCAGCGGCGACCGACCGAGCGGCTCCCCGCGGGCGGCTCCGCCACACGGTCCTCGGCCCCTGCCCTGAGGCCGGCTGCCTCGGCCCGGGGTCGGCTTCCAACCACCGAGCCCCGCAGCGCCCCCCCGCTGCCCGAGCCCCGTCAGCCGCCGCCTCCCCTCACTCGTTGCACCAACCGCCCCCGCGCCCCCCTGCTCCCCCCCCACACACACACGCAGGGCCTCCCCCCGGCAGCCAATGGGAAGCCTGTTGCCAGGCAGACGGCTCATTTGAATAGCCCAATGGGGCTCCCGCCCCTTAGTCCCTCCTTATATGGGGAAGCGGGACGCGCTCGCCGCCCTTCCCCCACCCGCCGACGCGCGCGCGGGCCGGGCCCCGCCTCTCCGGCTCGGAGAGCGCGGGAAAAAACAGCCCGCCCGCCTCCCCGCCCCCACCGGCCGTTCCCGTGCGGGGCCCCGGCCGTTGGGAGGGGCCGGCGCCTGGCAGCGGCGGCGCGAGTGGAAAATTCCAGGCGGGAGCGCGGCACGCGCGCGGCCCCGCGGCTCCTCCTGCCGGCGCGGGGGGGCGGCGTGAGGCGGCCCGCGGGCCTCGCGGCTCCCCGGGCACGCCGCCAGCGCCGCACCGGCCCCGCCCTGGCACCTCCGGGGCACCTGCGGGGAGGGGCCGGGCCGGGCGCGAGGCGGCGAGGCTCCGCGGGGCCGAGGTGAAGGGGGGTCGGGGGGAGGGGGGGGTCGCCGGCCCCCGGCGCGCATTGTTCTGGCGGCCCCGCTCCTCCGCCGGCCTCCGCCCTCCGTCCCTCCTCCGCCTCCCGCCCGTCCCCTCTCCCCTCCCTTCGCCAGGTCCTCCTTTCCTCGTCACCCGGCGCTGTATAAATCCCCTCCGCCGCCGGATTCCCCCCATCGCGGCAGACCCTTGGTACTTTGGCCCCCGGGGCGGGAGCCGCGGCCGCAGCACCGCCGGGACCCGGAGCTCCTCACCGCGCACCCCCGCCGCTTCCGACCGCCCTCCGCCCCGCTCCCCCCCTCCCCCAAAGCCCCCCCCAGCGCCAGCATGTCGGAGAAACGCGTCGAGGAGGCGCCGGCGGAGCTGAGCGCCAAGGTGAGCCGCGCGGAGACAGCCGCCCCCCCCCCCCGCCCCGCCCGCGTCCTCCCCCGTCCCGCGCCGGGAGAGGACTGCGGCTCGCCCCGCGCCGCGCTCCGACCCCCCTCCCGCTCGCGCGCGCGCCCGGCCGGCAGGGGGGCGCGCGAGGGCCTCGCCAATGGGGGGGCTGGGGCGGGGCGGGGGGGGGGCGCGAGGGCCCGCGCGCGGGAGGCTGCGCGCGCGCTGCTGGCGCCGCTCGGAGCTGCTCGGCGCGGGCGGCTTGGGGGGGGGGGGGGGGGGCGGAGGAGCGCGTCGCGAATGTGGGCGAAAGAGCGCGCGCAACACCCCCCCCGTACACACGCGCGCACACACGCAGAGCCCCGGGGTGCTGCCGCGCGCGTCCCGCGTGCCAAAAGCACGAGCACACGAGCACACACAAACACCCGGAACCCGCCCAAACCGGCAGCCCGGCTGTGTTTCTCGCCGCGCCGGGCGCTGGAATGGGTTTGTCGTCTCGCGTGCAGGAGATGAAGGAGAAGAAGGAGAAGGTGGAGGAGAAAGCGGTCCACAAAGACAAGAAGAAGGAGGTGGTGGAGGTGAGGGCCGGTGCTGGGGGCGGCTCTGTGAGCCCCGGGGTCGCTGCGAGGGATGGATCCGAAGGGAGCGTGGGCGATGCAGAAAGAAGAGTAGAACTCATAAAGGAGAGGGGCAAATGAAGAGCAAGCTGGCGGGTAATTGTGGAGAATGAGCCTTGAAGGACTTAGCACAGTCAGCACGACCTCGTGAGCTGAAAAAAAAAAGAGGAGAGCAGAGACAAGCAGGAGTCAGGAGGAGGTGGCAGGGGGGATGTGGTCCTGCGCCCACTCAGGCATACCGAGGTCCGTAAGGAAGATAAGGCTGGAGGAAGGACCAGCAAGGAAAAACAGACTGATGAAAGTCCAAGGCAGTGCGGTAGCAGATGTATTACGAGCACGCCGGAGAGATGCTCGGATTGTTGGGATGGGACAGCAGCAGCCTGTCAGGATGCAAGCTGGTGGGCGTCACGGAGGTTCGTACTGGTGGGGAGTGACTGGGGGGACTGGTTTTGTAAAGGAGGCAGGGTGGGAGGAGGGTTTTGGCTGCATGGGACAACTGGGACGGTGGGAAGGATGTTGTCTGAATAACAGTGCAGAGGTCACTCGCTTGATGCATGCCTGAGACCGGAGTCTGAAGTGGCTGGAGGTGTGGAGATAATTCTTGATGCAAGGACCTCATGGAAATGTCATCCTGATGCCAATTTTTGCTCTGACCAATTTGTTTAATTCAGGATGAGGAAAATGGAGCTGAAGAGGATGAGGAAGAGAATCCTGAGGATGTGGATGAAGAGGAAGGTGGCGATGAGGATGACGGTACGTGTAATTAATATAGGGAGAATATGTGGGCGGGTAATCGGGCTGTGGGGGAATGAAAGATCGCAAAGGGAAATTCCTCCTGAGCCCTCTGACTGAGATTACATTGCCTTAAATGCTACTTCAGCTAACCCGTGATTCCTCTCTTCTTTGTGCTTAGAAGGAGACGAGAATGGGCAAGAGCAGGATGGTCATGCAGAAAAACGATCTGCAGAGGAGGAAGAGGTGAGTGATCGCGTGAGAGTAATGGCATTGAGAAGGTACTAGGCTGCCAGCTGTGTGCTGATGAAATCCATGTGGATGCTGTTGCTGAGCATCTCGAATCAGCCTCGGGTCTCATTGCTGCTTCAGCAGCATATAGGTCAACAAATCTGTTGTGGCAGGGGGACACTAAAACTTGGTGGGCTTGCTGTAGAGTCCAGGTCCAGTTAAGGTGCTGGATGATGACCCCTCAGAGACGTGTGATTCTTGGACTTCAGGCCAGAAGATGGATTTGTAGGGGTGGATCTTGGGATCTGTAAGAAGGAATGTGAGCCTGGGCTTGCTGCACCTCCTGAAAGCATCAATGCAGGTATCCTGCAAATGGAGCTGTCCACATCTTAACTGTGGCCACCAACAGAACAGTTGTTAGGCACTCAAAGATGTTTTAAAGAGGAGTGGGTTTAGGGTGGGCCAGGCAGAGATTTCCATACAGAGGAAGAACAGCAGTAAGAGTTTTGTGGAGAAATCGTGTGTCTTGGTATGATGACTGGCAGTAACTCCTTTTTTTTTCCTTCTCTTTGTGATGCGCAGGATGAAGTGGATCCAAAGAGACAGAAGACAGAGAATGGGTCTTCAGCTTGAGTCTTCCCCTTCCATCTCCTCTGTTCCGTCCATCTCTCCTCCTCCATTCCAGCCTGTGCTTGCACTGTCCATTAGCCTCTGGCTTCACACAATCTCAGATGAGGAAAGGTTAGAAATGCTCTCAAGCAGGGAAGACAGCAGTTTCCTTCCCACCCGAAGGTCCCAGCCCATCTACGACATTCCCCACTTGGAATTATTCCAGTCCCCCACGTCCAGCTGTGCCCCACTTAAAAACGAACCTCTTCCCTCAAGAATCTCATTGTTTCCCATTGTGACCCAGTGCATAACCTTACCAGACCCATATGCCAGGCTTTTCACATGGCAAGCACCTACCATTCCTTTTCACTTGCCCTCCCTTTTTTTCACTAGTATGAGTGAGATCTTGGCAGCTTCTGCTCCCGGGACCTGCTGTCAGATTTCTACCTGAGTCCAGGAGGCTGCAGGCACAGATCTCATGGTGCATTTTCCAGTCCTAGGCCTCCTCTCATGCTTTCCCATTGAACCCTGAGAGACAAAGTATTACAAGCAAATAACGGTTCTATTAAACCATACACAGAGATGGGATTTATCTTAGTTTTTTTTTTTTTTCAAGTTTACATGACAGACAGCAAGCTGGCCCTCGTGAATTTTTCAGAAGATAAGGGTTGTTTTTATATATGAATTTCATCATAACTGCATATTTTTTTAATTTGGAGGCTTTTTTAAAACAAATCAAGAGATACATAAATTGGGGACCAAACTTTGATTTCCATTTTTCCCTTTAGATTCTCTTGTGACCATTTTTTGTAAATTAAAGGCAATATAGCCACAGCATTTTCTATGGCACAGACATCACGAGGATGATAGATATAAATATATATATTGTTTTCAACTAGCACTGTAAATAAAAGCGTTTAAAAATATTTCAAACAGCTTGTGTGGATGGTTGTGTCTGTATGTCTTAGGTTATGTTCTGATCCAATTGTGGAAGTTGGTTGGCAGAAAAATGATGGTTTGGACAGCAGCTGGTGGCAAGGACAACCCTACGTCAGTTAGAAGACCTGTGGTAATTCTTTGAATGGCCCCGTATGCTGGAGACCAGTGTGCATGGGTTCTACTTCCTCCCTCTTGAGCTGCTCCATCTGGCAGGCACTTGAGTGAGGACATGCCACAAATGTAAAGCTCCAGGGCTATTCTGAAGCTCTTGAAACCAAAATCAGGCTTCCTCACCAGACAACAGAGGTTCTGAAAGTGAGCCTAAGCTGTGGCTGCTGTACACAGGCAAGTGCTCCTCTACGGCATCCCTGCCCTGGCTGGCATCAAGCATGACCCATGCAGCATCAGTCACAGAATGAAAGGAAAGTGTTTAGAGAGGCAAGAGCTTCGCTTCTTTGTCCCACCAGCTGCCTGGGAGAGATCTGTCAAATATTTGTCTTTTATCTTTGGAGACCTTTAAAGTTGCCGTTAGTGTTTCTTCCTTTTTAAACTCTGTTTTGGCAATCACACAATCAGCAACCAGGACTGGGAGCTGTAAATAATACCAACTTTTGTCTGAGCATCAGCGGCTTTGTGCATGTCCAACAGCGGCAACAGATGAGATATTGGCAGCACAAACAGTTGCTAGTCTCCGGAGATGCAAAGCATCAATCGTTGTTTTATCCAAACGTCTGTGTTTGGCTACAGGACTGGATCAGGGCACAGAGGGACACAAGCATGGTGCAAATGGCACAGCTACTGCCAAGCCCCTTCGCACGCGTGAAGGTCTCAGCGATGTGCGTGCCTGCCTGGTGGGATCTGACTGCACCCCAGGGTGGAGGTGCGCTGCTCCCACTGCCCACATTTGCTCCTGTAGGCTCTGCTGGGTCTGGACCCGTCTCAGCCCTGGTGCTCCTGTCCGAAGGCCGTGCTCACCGCAGCTCTGTCCTGCTTCCACAAAGCTCCCTGGCAGCTGCAGCCACAGCCATTTGGGCCATCTCCCTGGTGAACAGCATTTCAAAAGCAGGTAGCTCTTGCATCAGACCGACTTGCAACGCCTCTCCCTGCTCCCGCTCGCCTTGGGCATGATGATGAATGTGCTGATTCAACTTGCACGTATCGTCTAACTGCACTTGTGCAATTTTATATTCCTACTATTGCTCCATTTTAAAAATTGATGGATTCCAGTCCCTGCTCATTTCAAAATACTTTCACATTGGAGCAAGTCCTCAGGATTCCCCCCAAAATTTTGCTGACCAGTCACCTTTTAATGTTTGGTACCGAAGATAAATGATTAGAAGATAATCCGGTTTCTACAGAGGCCTATTCCTATTTCATGTATCTTCCCCACTACAGCAGTGCCATACTACGAGTAGTGAAGAATACACTTGCAAATGAGAAAGCGTAGAGAGTTCTCCACTTTTTTATGTAGGTACAACACCAGTACTCGTGGCTGTATCCATCTGATCGTCCAGAAGTGAGTGAGGCAGCACCTGCAAGTCAGGGCAGCGCTAGCTGTATGAGCACTAGCTGTATGAGCAGCCGTTCCCCATTTCCTCTGAGGGAAATGCTGCAGGACAGAGGGCTGCCAGCATGAAGGGCTGCCAGGCGGTTTCTACACATCTCTATGGAGTCCTCAGCTCCACAGCTTCTACTGGTTCTTCCGCCTTATTCAGTCTTAATAAACACCTTTGTCACTACCTATGGATAGTTAGAAGATATAGCTACAGATACGGAAGTAGTTAGGACAATATCTGCTTTCACATTTGGTCACCTCCGTGTCCTGTGGGACATCATTGCTGACTTGAGCTGAGGGCTACTGATAACAGATAACTATGGGATATTACAATTTCTTCCCTTTCCTTAGACCTGCAAAGAAGTCTTTTACCACTGAGCCTAATTCTTCTTCCACAGCGAAATCAATGAAGTCAACAAGGCAAGAACAAAGTCCGTCTTTACCAGTGCCTCCTCAGAAGCAGCGGCACTATGCAGGAGCCTTATTCACCTTTCTCGGCTCTGGGCTAATCCTCCACTCATTTCATTTAATTCCTGTGACCATCTGCAAGCCTCATCAGCTGGAGACAGGACTCCCTCAGTGCTGTCCAAAGGTCACACCAGAAGTCGGCGCATGCCGGGATTAAGCACAGGAGGCTGTCTGCACAGGAATGTGTACGGGCTGGACTTGCCGTTTGGTCAGGCCTCACCACCGCGTCAAGTGCAGCTGTAGGCCGGACCTCAGTTTTCAATCAAAGCCCTCAGTGGTTTTGTCTGAGAGAGGTTTTTGCTGTCAGGAGGCAAATTTCTTAGCAGCTTTCTTGCCCTGATCACAGTGTCGTTACAGCTCTCAAGGAGGTGTTGGTGTTCATGGCCCCTTCCTTGCTTCCAGTGGGAGCTGCTCCCAGCTTCCAGCAGCTCTGCTCCCACCAAGTGGGCAGAACCAGCGAACCAGAGACTTCCTTCTTTATAGCTCTCCTCCAGGACTGCTTGCTTCGAGGGAGTTGTGGAGGTCGTGCACTTGCAGGCTCTGCTAGAGTCAATAAATGAAACAAGACCGACATAATCAAAACCATCACACAGACAGAATTGTGAGCTCTGCTTTGGACCAGGAACAAGCAAGCCCTCCAGCCACTGCTGGTTTTGGAGGAAAAAAACCTTCCTTTCTTTAGGAAAGCCCATAACCACACTGTTGTATTAGCTTTAAAAATAAATAAATAAATAAAAGTACTTCTCTTCCCACCACTTCTCTGGGCTAAGGGGCTTTTTTAGGCCCTCTGCTTAGGAGTCTCATTGCTCAGCCAATTCCCATACGCCATATGGGAAACTAAAAGAACTTGCCTTCCCAGATCCTTAAGAAGCCCATGTACTTTTCCCTCCCACCTCTCTCCCTATTTCAAGAATGGAGTCAAAGACAGACACGCTCATGGCTGTGTGTTTCCTCAGGGAAGGAGTCTGTGTTTACGTGTGTGGGCTCAGACTGGGGACATGTCACAGATGGACAGCACTGGAGCACTGCCCACCAGTGAATGAGTTTGGGGTTTGTTTCCTGGTGAGCTTTCACTGTTGTAGCAAAACACGGACAATCACAGGGGTGAGGAAAGACCCAGGTTGTCAGTATGCAAAGGTCCTAGCCACACAGTATGGATTATAGGCCAAGCCTGGTGTCATCAAGTATAGTTTTGCTCTTGTGGGAGGCATTTTCAATCAGACCGAGAAGAGGATGCATTCCCATCTCAGGCTGTTCAGGAAGAACAGGCCCTACATCCCAGCTGGAAGTCTCTATGCACAACAGTCGTTCCTTAGCTGAGCCTCTGTGAGCTGCGATATCCGAGCAGATAAGCTTCACCTTGTCAGCCTTGTCAGGTGTACTGCTGCAGGCAGGCTACAGCAGATGCTTAGGTGACTTGCTGCAAATCACCCATTAAAGATGACAGACGAGCACGCAAACCATGTATGAGCTGTAGGTGATACTTCAGGGTCTTTTGTGGATCCCTTTACATAGCTGCAGAAATAAGCATGGAGCTGATGTTATTTGTCACTGGGAGGCCGTAGGAGCTGCACATTCTACAGACCTCCAGAGTTCTTCGTAATGATATTTATAGTTCACATTCTCTACTATGTACCTTATTTTTTCCCTCAAAAAGTCCAGTCAAACATTTCCAATGTCCTAATGAGGTTCGGGAGGCTTTCTTCTCTATGTAGTTGCTTAATCCACGAAGTGGTGTCATAATGTCAGAAGGGTGTTAGGCCACACATCCTGCAATGAAGAATCTTGTTGCCAAATGTTGCTGAGGCTTCGTATATCCCAGACTAGAGATCCTAAAACCAGTGAAGGCTATAAGATGTATCAAGAAATAGTTTCCAGAGCTCTGTGATTAAGTGTCTCCCAATAACTCTTTGTCAGCTCAGGTAGGGTCATATCTTAGACTTTCCCTGGTCTTCCAGCAATTCATCCATCGTTTTAGGTACCAAAAATGTCAGAAAATGTCAGAAACCTTTTTTTTTTCTTTCTTTTTTTTTCTTTCTTTTTTTTTTTTTTTTCTGGAAGCTTAGGCACCACCTCAGTACGAAGGCAAACACAATGATCAGACTTTGGAACTAAACACAATGGTATATAATTTGTTATGAAAATCTTCAAAGACCCTTACCTGAAACATCCTTCAGCAACTTTTCTGCTATTGCACATCCAAATGATTTCACAAAAGAGTGTCTGCTGGTCAGCACTCCAGATCATGAATTTAGGCAGCACCCTGTTAGGCTCTTCAGTGCTCAGCTCCTCCTGCACTATCTGGTACACAAAGGCTAAGCCTCTATCTTTTTCAGGATCCATGCTCCTGCTTGAAACAGAGCGCCATTCCAAGACAACAGGCAGCACAACCACACGTAGCTTAAACTGATACGTACTTCAGCTTGGAGGGTACACCTTACGCTGTTTTTCTTAAGCCTCTCAAAGGGATTCATTAGTGGGAGACGAACTGGAGTCCTGTATGCACACGGCTACATCTTTCCTGCCTAAAGTGCCCCCTGGTGGCAACGAATTTGGTATGTTTGCTGCAAAAAATGAACGGTCATCTAAGTTTCGCTTGCTGGAGGAACCAAGAACGACTCTGATCATGCCTAACTCAAACTTGAGTAACCGAGAAGTCCCCGTGTGGTCAATAGCATCAGATTTGTCTTGGCCGTTTGTCCACAGAGTGATTTGAACACACTGAGGTTGCTCTTGGGCTTCCAGGAAGAACAGTCCTTTGCCTAAAGAGCCCAAGGAAGGTCTAGGGAACCTGGAAAGAGACTCATCCTCACTTGGATCTATTTCTATTAAATGAGACAGTGTGTTACTTTCCTAACATCTGCTCCAAGAGCTTTCTCCTGGCCCAGCACAGCTCTTACTAAGCTTTTTGTTTGGAACGAGAACAACTCTGGGTCAGAAAACGGATGTTTCATTCAGCGTGTCCTTTCTCAAAAAACAGCCTCTTTGGGGTTGTACCATGCTATCAGCTGCATCAGGCACAGTGTAACTATACCCTTCTCTCATCTGTTTTGTTTTTTGCTGTCAGAGGAAGGTTGTCTGGAAGATAAGGCTGAACAGAACAGCTCCTGTGAGCCTCTTGCACATGTTCGGGAGACTTAAAAGACTTGTGGGAAGGCTCTGCTAATCCCAGGGCTCACATCTCTTCTTCTGTAGCCAGGGAGGGATCCACGCAAGTCCAAAAGTCCCTCCACCCGAAAGGCATGTATACATTCAAGTCACTTGCAGTCTCCTCATCCGTTGCTGGTTTTAGACTCTTTCCCAGTAGCATTCCCTCCCACATTGGATCCCCTGTGTAGAGTCTTAGAGTCTTAGAGTACACTCACCGTGTACTTGGGTGAGTATGTAAGGCAGGGGCAGTCATTCCCAGTGGTGTTGGGATGGGAAGGCAAACTTGGAAGAGAGTGTCTTAGATTGGATTTCCACCTTCAAGCACCTGGGAAGGTTTCTAGGTCATATTTGTACATCCACCCAAACGTTTGTTTTTCACAAACCAGGGCAGGAAATGCTGTTAGTCTTGGTGCCTTTTTTTTTTTTCACCTTTTTTTTTTTTTCCCCTCCCTAATTCTTGTGCCAGTGTTTTGACTGTAGCACCCTTTTCTGTTAAAGATACTGAGCTTTACCTTGCCTCATGACTGGACAATGTTACCCATATTTCCCCCTCTGCACAAATTGATCTGCTCTTACAATGGGCACACACAGAACCCTTGGGTTTACCAGTCTTTCAGAGTGCCTTTTATCTTAAGTTAGTAAGGAACAGACAGAAGAAAACTAGAGTAATAAATTTAAAAAAAAAAGAAAGAAAGAAAGAAAGAAAGAAACCCCTAAAGCTTCTTCAGGTCTGGAACAAGTGAGCCCTCTGACCACCTGTAGCTAGGGAAAAAACAGCATCTCCCTTCTAAACTCAGGGGAAAGTCCCCACACCCACTTACCACTACCTCTGTTCATTTGAGTCCATGATCCCTCACCCTTCCTTCTCCCTCTGGGTTATGTGCTTCATCTCAGCAATCACACTCCTCTGCAGTTTTCCAGCTCAGTGCTTGGTGTTTTCTTGTGGAGCAAGACCAGCTGGCTTTTTTTTTTTTTTTTTTTTTTTTTTTTTTTTTTTTTTGAGTCTTAAAAAGGGCCTGCATGCACCACCAGGGAGGACCTCCAGTCAGGGCTGTGAATAAGGGAGAAGCCTGGAGAAATATCAATAGATAGTGTTTTATTCTCATGATGGTGATCACCTTGCTTGGCTTCTGTGTTTCAGCAGGGAGTCCCATATCCCAGGGCTGAGCAAGAAGATGCCTTCAAACATTTTTCATGTTAACAGTCTGCAGGTGGTGAAGAGGCCACCACAAGAGTTATTCCCATGTCAGAGCCTTGCTGTGAAAAACATGAACCTCATTCCCAGCTAGATTTTGTTTTTAACTTCGAGCCACTGGTTGTCCTAATGCTCATCTACCACAGCAGAGAACCTGCCGGTATTTTACATCTTCTCATTCATGGGGAGAAAATATGAATGATAGATCGCAAATGTAAGAGCATGAAGACGGTTGTATTGGATCAGACCAGTGGTCTCTCTAGTCTGGTGCTCTGCTATAATGTACAATCCTGATGTACAATCCTGAAGATGAGGCAATGAGAGACAAGACATATATAGGAGCTTCCTGTAAACCAGAGTTAAGGACATCCTGAGCTGGCAGTCATACCTAGGCCATTATATTCAAAAGCCAGTGAAGAATTGATCCTCCGCAAATTACCTAATCTCTGTTTGAATTCATTTTACTCTTGGCCTTCATGCATCCTCCAACAATAATTCTACCATCTATATGATATGTAAAACGGGTTTCTGTTTATTTGCACTAAACTTGCCTGAGCTCAACAGTAGTACTTTTGGATTAGGTAAAATATATCAAACTCCTCAAGCCCTGTACATCTGAAAGCAAGATTTCTAGTCCCCAAGTCAGGTTTTATTTTTGTATCACTCTGCTAATTCCTTTTCCATTTTTCCACATCCTTTTTGAATTATGGACACGTTCCAATAACTTGTGCTGTAAACAGAGGTAACACAATCTGTTCGCTCTTGGAGATCCCATTTTATACATCATGTTGTCAAGTGCCTCCCTCCCTGGAGTCTTTGCTTCCCAGGATTCAGCATCTTGTTCTGGAAGTGTGATCCCCATACTTTGTTCCCCAACATATAACCTTATGTTTTAATGCCAAGCGTGATTTTACCAGGGGTCCATAGTTGCTTCCCATTAACCTTGCCAAATATGAAGTGTACACCATGCCAGGAGAGACAGTCACACCTGCAGAGCTGTGAAGCCCTCCTAACCACATTTTGGCAGCATGAAACAGCCATGGACACCAGAAATCATTTGGATGTTGAACAAATCATGTGGCAGCCTAGCACTGGAATCTCAGAGAGTCTGAATTTCAGGGCTGCTTTCATTTCATCAGCAAAGGCTCTAAAGTACTTACACGGGACACAAAGACATTAGCCACTTTGTCTTAAACTCTCACGCACACTGTACAGCCAGAGAGGGTCCTTTGGTCTCTTGTGGCTTTCTGAGAAAAGCCTGACAGAGAAGCCAGCAGAGTGAATGGTGCTCAGCATGGGTCATTCACCTCCCGGAGAACAGGAGCTGTCATCTGCAAACAAAAATTCCTAGAACCAGGAAAAATGGTAAACTACGCCAACCCCCCAAAAAATGAGCTTAAAAATATGTATTCCTCATGTGACCTTAATTGCTAAATTGCTAAATCCCATTGACTAACTCCTGGCAGAACATCCTTTATTTTTATGAATTTAGTTTATTGGAGCTACATCTTGAGAACTTAGATCTCTCCCAGACTTCATTGTGACATGGGAGGTCCCACCCCGGTTGTGAATTTATTACATAGGTATTTGGTTACAGCCTTTTTTGTCCCAGCCTCCTTTGAGGATAACTAAGAGCCAGTTCTATCTCCAACAAAAGCTGTTTTATGCGCCATAATGGTATCAGAGCCAGCAAGGTGTCTTTGCACTGGTGAAGGCTAGCCATAAACTGGGCTTTATTAACAAAAATATATCAAGCAGTGATCAATCCCATCTTCATGGCACATTGAAACCACATCTGCAATACTGTGAGATGTTGACGCTCTGGGTGGCGCAAAACCAGCAAAGGGCCCTAAGGTGGTTGTGGGATGGAGGACATAAATAGGGGTGTTAGTTCAGCCTGGAGGAGAGGAGGCCAAGGGGGAGCTATTTGCTGTCTGCTAATACCTAAAGGAGTTTAGAGAGAAGACACTGCCAGAGTCTTCTCATAGGGGCACAGAGACAGGACAAGAGACAAGGAGCACAGTTTGCAACAAAAGAACTTCATACTTCACAAGGAAAAGCCTCTCTTGTAAGGGTGTTTCAGCAGTGCAACAGGCTTTTAGAGATGCTGGAGAATCTCTGTGCTTGGAGATGTTTGGGATTTGCCTGGGCAAGGCCCCGAGCAATCTGATCTCGTTTTGGAGTTACCCTGCTGGGAGCAGAGAGTTGGCGTGGAGACCCACAGAGGTCCCTTCCGTATTAATCCTTCTGTGATTCTGTGACTAACAAGTGGGGTTATTTGATTTTGTACTTTTATTTAGTGGGGCAGTAGAAGCAATCTTATCAAATGACACAGGCTGCTACCTGCCATAAGGTGCCAAATGGGGAAGAAATTGAAAAAACAGCTCGGCTGCCACCACACTCCGAATTTCAGTCTATCACACAGCCATGTTAATCCAGTGTAAATGCAGTGTTGCAGAAATGGGTGAGCCCATCTTTCCTTTCATCTCTTTCCTGCCGCCTCCCTTTTGTCAACACTGATGAGCATCAGAGAATTGATCCAGTTGAAAACTAAACCATAAAAAATAAAATAAATCCATTTTGGTTTACAATGAACCCTTTCGGTTTAAAAATGCACCATCTCCCTCCCTCGCATTGTTCAAAACAAAGTGGTTGGAGATCACCAAAGCAGAAAAACTTTATTCTCTTTATCAGTATTCTGAGGCACTGCTCTACTCCCCTTCTCTGCTGAGCCATCATCCACATGAACCTTCCCAGGGGCTGCATTCTTCTGCAAATGATTTTTCATAGCATCACATGTTCCTTTAGTTACCCATCTTCTTCTATCTCATTCCTAGCTTTCCTACTAAGGAAAAAAAAAATGAAAAAAAGCATGTTTTTTATTAACAAGTGGTATTTGCCTGTAGCCTTCAGAGCTCCAGTGTACCATAAACTACAGGCTCATGTTCTCCTGGCATGATGCTCTGTCGAAACACAGCACATGGACCAAATCTACTTTTTCACAGTTCCTCGGGACATGTGTGACTAAGCCTATAGCCAGATGCTCTCTGTGACCTGTACAATGCTCATCCCTCAGCATCCGAAACATTTTCAAGGTGCCTCTTCTGTGTCAGAGACCCACGCTACTGCCTAGAGTAAGACAGAGAGAGGATTTGAGCCCCGTGAGCAGAAGGCACATCCTTCTGTAGCAGTGTTTCTTTGAGGAATAGTCGCTGTATTGTCAGTTGAAAGCAACAGCAACTTTGGGGATCTGTGCCTGGCGTATCTGGATCAGCCTCTCTCTTTTTTGGCACCCACAGAACCATCGCTGTTATTCCATCACCCAGCTCCACTGTCAGCATTACCCTCTGGGTCACAAACCCACATCCTGTGGCATCATAGATATCCTTTAACTAGACATTGGCCAAGGTGCCGATACCCATCACCATCTCTGTAGGTAGCTGTGAATGTCCAAAGAGGATCCAGCAGCATCCCATCTCTCTTCCAGGAGGGATCTGGAGCACTTTTGAAAGACCACAGATTTACACACTTCTCCACAGTTAATGCTGACCAGATACGAGGTGTTAGCTGCTAGCTGTTGCTGTTAGCTCTGGGCAAACAGCAATCAGAACATGTTAAATGAGCTCCTTTTTGGTGACCACTCAGACCAGCTGATCTCAAGTCGTGCGGCTGATATCACAGTCTTCAAGTCACAGCACGGCTTCTTAGGTCAATTGAAGTCTTCAGATAAACCATAAACCACCTTAAAAAGTCAG
Source organism: Cygnus olor (assembly GCF_009769625.2). Lineage (NCBI taxonomy): Eukaryota > Metazoa > Chordata > Aves > Anseriformes > Anatidae > Cygnus > Cygnus olor. The sequence continues at coordinate 100,850,747 of NC_049169.1, forward strand.
CACAAAGCAGAAAATTGCGACCAGCCTCAGACTTGGTGCTACAAGGACCAAAACATGAAAGTGGAATCACTCAGAGAAAAACATGATATCACAGAAATCTGGAAATGCAACGGAAAATTCCTTCAGCAAGATTAACTCAATGATACTGCAGAATAGTGTTTTCTATTTCTCTTTTTCTTCACATGGGTAGTTTGCAACCATGCAGCATGCCAAGCAAGACAAGAAAAGCAATGTGCAAAGGCTCTGAGTAAGGTGACTGCAGCTAAGTCTGGAACCTGGCTGAAGCCTTTTAACGCCTAAGACAGACGAAGGAGGATTTAGTGAGCTGGGCTTCTGTGCCCCAGGTTTGGGTTACCCCAGTCGTAGCCTGCCCCTTGTCTCCCACAGCTCTGCCCGAGTCCCACACCCTTCTCTATCAGCCGCTTTCCTAGTCAGGCTGGAGGACACCCGGGAGAAGGTGCCCCCGTGCTGATCTTGCTCTCAGCACTGTTATTTGTGCAGTGGGGTCCTGTTCTGGGAGATGACGAAAATGCCATTCAAGGAGGGTCAGCATTTAAAGTGTGTCGTTAGGCAAAGACGTCACAGGTGTCTGCTAAAGATAGCCTGGTGCTTGAGTAAAAAAGTGCCTCCAAAACCTTCATTTCACAACATGCTCGCTCAGCATAACAGTCCCTCAGCCCCAAACACCCCTTGGTGCCGGGACAGATCCTGACAATGCCTTGGGTTCTCCACCAGCCCCCTGTGACCGCCTCTCTTGGGAGCGGCAGCAGCAAGAGCATGTCGTCTTTCCTCCTTGCTGGTTCCTACGAGAAAGAAGCATTTCCTAGAGCACAGGCATGGCTTCAGCTAAGGGTGGTTTTGGGGGTTGGTGGGAATTGTACGAGGAAGCTGCTTCTAGGAGGTGAAAAGTGAGGCGGGACGGAGAGGTGAGCAGGGAGCTGTGTGTCCCTAGAGCAGCGGCAGGGAAGGGGAGCAAATGGCAGCATGCTGCGGAGCTGTATGTGTCGCCCCACCATGCTTCCATCTCTCTGCTCTCTTTCGTCTTCACCCACACGCTCACACCATCCTCACACTGCTGATTCAAAGGAAAGAGAAGTTGATGCTTCTGCTTGGACTGGTCACCACAAACTGTTTTTTTCTTGAGCAGGAGGAAAAAACACCTCCCGCCAACCGCCACAGTTTCTCCCCCCCATCTTCTCTCCTCCCTTCCTCTCTTGTGCGACCCATGGGCTGTGTAACACAGGAGGCACAAAGGGGTGCTGAGAAGTTTTTTCCCCCCCAGGGAACCACCATGGATCGCAGGGTTGTTGCCAGGTTCCCACACACTGATCCCATTCCTCCGAAGACCAAAGAGCTGCGTGTGATAACAAAGAGCCGTCACCAACAACAGGGAGCTGCTGAAGTGAGGCACATGGTTTGGTCTCTTTATCCTCCACCCAGCTGAGGGGAAGCTAGAGAGCAAGCAAGGATCCTTCAACAGCAAAGCGGCCACACTGAGTCACCTCCCTTCCCTCACCCCCAGGAAAAGCCCCAGCCCAGCCCTTGGTGACAAGCAGCTGAGGTGCTTGGGTGTCTGACACCAATCACAAAAGGTTGATTAAGCCCTGAAGAGTCAGAGCCAGTGGGTTGCTGGAAAGGTGTGAGCCACAACAATGGGGGTTCTCAGGCAAAAGGGGCCCCGAGATGAGGCATAGGAGTGGAAACATACTAGCCTGTGCAAAGCCCGGCATGTGAGCTAGGTGGGAGCTAGAACAAGCCCCCTCACTGCACGAATTCAGGTGGGTTGTCCCCAAATCTACTGGGAGGAAAGGATCTCCTCCCACACCCCCTCGCAGTGTCACAGTGCATGCAGCCCCTCCTCAGTGCTGTTGACTTCTCCTGTCTGCTCCCACCATGGTCACTTACATGTGGATGACCCTCCCCCATCTCCTCAGACCACCTCAACTTCATCCCAGCCTTCCCCTAGGCTCTGGGTTGATGAGTGACATGTAAATCACCATAGACCCTTTCCTCACGCTGCCTGCAAACTGACCAACGAGAAAAAAGCCAAGAAATCAGCACATCTGTGGGATGAAAGAAAGCAGGGAAGGGAGGAAACCAGCATAAAAAAAAAAAAAAAAAAAAAAAAAAAAAGACCAACATGTTCTGAAAAGCCCTGAAACAATTAGAGAGAAGCCGTGAGAGGCGGAAAGATCAAACCAAAAAAGGTAAGAGATGAAAGAAAAACATGAAGGGCACTTGCTTGGGAAGTGCCTTCTACACTTTTCCACTGTCTATGTAGAAGCAAAACTTGTAAGAAAAACAACAGCGACCAAAAGAATTTCCACTAAAAGATGCTTAGAGAAGTGTCTCTGGTCCCTCCTCCTCTTTCTCAATGGCTTATCTCTGCCTTCACGTGCCTCAGACTTACACTGGTTTCTTGGTCATGACGCATCTTAGTGATACAAGGAAAATTAGCTGCCCACTTGCAATATAAGGGCATCTAGGGAAGTACCTAGATCAGAAAGAGACAGAGATCACAAGAGCAAGCAAGCCCAGCCGACCCCCACTCAGTTCATTCACCCACGCCAGCACCTCGCCATTTCTCCATGCCTCATTTTTTGCTGACCCCGTAAAGCTTCGGACCCCATCGAGCACGGATCTGAGTGGAAAGACGTTGCCTCTTGCCTCTCCTGGAGGCCATCATGAGGCTGGTGTCCCTGGTGCTGTTCCTCACCTTCACTCTGCTGGTTTTCAGTGGTAAGAGGGGCTGAAGGTAAAAGGGAGGGACAGAGTAGCTGGGTAAGCTCAGTCTGGATGTTTGTCCCTGACACATCTGTATTATTTATCTTTTATATTTATATTTATTTATTTCTATCCCCACTGTAGATGGTTAGATATCACCCCCTGCTTGTGCCTCCCACCCTTTGCTCAGACCTCCATCTTGTTACAGCTGGCAACATCCTCCAGGAGCAGCAGGCGGGGAGCAGAAGGTGTGGGCCAGAGAAGGGAGTTCAGCTGTGCTGCCTTGCTACCTGAGCCCCAGGAAGCAGGGGAAGAGCTGGAAACGCTGTCTGACTGGACATCTGTGCTGTGGAAGCGCCACGGGGGAAGGTACACCCGGGAAAAAACTCATCGTGGGGACTGGGGAGGGTGGGGGACCCTCTGAGCCCCCTTGCTCTGCCTCCACATCCCCTCACCTCGCCTTTGCTCCCAGGACACAGCCACTCACTCCTCCCTCTTGCAGCGCCCCACCAGGAGCACATGTGGTGCTGGAGGTGGAGTACACTGGCCTCAGGAAGACGGCTCTGCCATGAGGCCCCGGGTGTCGGTCCAGGACTCTGCCTTACCGCAGCGGCAACTTCTCCCTGCGAATCGACCCGTCAGGAGCGGAGACGCTGGCCTGTACGAGGCGCAGGGTGACGTACAACACGGAGGTCCAGAGCTGCCCAGGTGGAGCTGGGGATCGTTACAGGTAGGAGAAGATGGAAACCCTGAGAACCTTGATTTTAGTACCAGGGAGGCTGTAAGGGAGGGGTAGCAATATGGGCAGCAGCCCCCTGAAAGCACACAGCATCCTGTTGTCTGCTCTCGCTCTGGAGAGAGGGACAAAGCTAGGACAGGAGGGGCACAAAAGAAGGCTTGGTGGCCCTCTTCTGATCAGTTTCCACTTCCCCCTTTCTCTTTGTTGAAGTAACCCTCAGTCCACCCAGCCCTGTGGTAGAAAGTGATCCTCTCCTGATGAGCTGCAACTCTAGCCACCGGGCTGGCTTGGTGGAGACTCGCTGTTCCACAACGGGCGCCCGGTCCCCACCTCCAAGACTTTCTACTCCTTGCATGGGGCTCTCTCCATCCTCCGGCCCTCCATGAGTGACTCAGGTTCCTGGCACTGCCAGCTCAGATACTCCGATAATGTGATCGTTTCTGCCACGCACGACCTGCAAATTTTAGGTAAGCTCAGCCTCTGCGTTGCAACTCCAGCATCTCCAAGTTGCTTCCTTTGGTGTGGCCACTGGCCACACCACCAGCTTCAGCTTCCCAGCTCTCATCCTGTCCTCAATTCACAGGTGGAACTCTTTCCAGCCATCGCTGGAAAGAGAATTTAGCATTGTGCTCTCTCTCACTCAGGTTTCGATGGCCCAGCCAACCCTGTGGTTTATGCTGCAGCTGGCTCTGCAGCCGATCTGCCATGCACCCTGAGCTATCTGCCCAGTGCTTTTGGGATCAGTGTGGTGGCAGCTCACTGGAGCCGCCTTGCAGGAGGACACTTAAAAGATTGGGTCGTCTCCCAGAACCAGAGCAGCAGAAGCTTCCCCCTTCATCTCCCTGCAGTGGGGCCAGGCGATGCAGGGCGGTACAGTTGTGCAGTCCCTGTTGGCAGCAAGACAATGAGGAGGGATGTGACCTTGGCAGTGGTTAAAGGTGAGAAGAGAGACAGGGATGTGCATCATCCCTCTGGGGTCCTTCTCTGATAAATCTTCTTGTGCATCAATGCACTGAGTGTGGGTTGTTCCTGGTCATGGGTTCCAACCCCAGGGTGGGAAAGAAGGGCATTGCATTGCACTGGACTCTGCTGAAAGCAGTTTTTTTTTTTCTTGGGTAACTCCATTACTCTTCTCGAAGACTGAGGAAGAAAAAGAAAATAAATTAGAGGAGGTAATGAACGAGGGGTGTAATAGAAGGAGGAATGAGGAAGAGATGTGGACCAGCCTGCTGTCTTTCCTGACAGTAGCTTTTCCTTTTCTGCAGTCACCCCAAGTATCCCAGGACCAGTTTCTGAGGGGTCTCACTTGCTGCTCATCTGCAGCGTCACACACCTCCAGGGACACGAACGTTTCCAGTGGAAGCACCTCAGCTCAGCCCCTACTAACAAGAAGCTGGCTATGTCCACCTCCCACACCTGAAGGACCACAGATCCCAAACTGGTGCTACCTTGGACATACCCCAGGTGTCACAAAAGATGTGGGCATCTGGGAATGCAGTGTATATGGCCCAGAAGGCAGACTGGGAGCAGTGGAATATGGGCTGCAAATCACAGGTACCATGTCCTGCACATCTGTAACCAATCCCTTCTTCTCATCCCATTCAATTGCCTTGTCATTTCTTCTCTGTCTCACCCCACCCTTCTCCCCTTTGGCTGCTTATATCCCATCTTAGTGTCATCCTATCTCAGCCCTCAGTTCCTCCTGCTGCTCCTTCCAGTTCCCTGCATCCTTTTCCAGTTTGCCTCTCTTTGTGCAGTCCTAGTCTTGCTCCAGTGCAAAATCAACCTTCCCTCCTTCCTAACTGTGCTTCCTCTTCATAGGTGCCCAGGTCTCCAGCCCTCCCACCATCTTCAGTGGGCAAGTTACTTTTGGGCTCACAGTCACCCTCTTCTTCCTGCTTATGGTCTGTATTCTGGTTCTGGCCCTACAAAAAAGGGTAAGTGTTCATCATCCCATTTCTGTTACTTTTTCTGTATACCACCCCTTGGTTGACCTTCCCCTGGGTACTCTAGAGCCAGAAATGGAGTGTCTTAAGGACAAGAGAGCAGGAGGATCAACTGGGAAATGTAGAAGGAATGGGACTCAGGCAGCCATCTGAGGGTACATGGATGTATGGTTGTATCCTGAGCATCACCAGATCTGGCTAATTCCAGGGTTTGTCCGGTGCAGGTTAGGCACCTCTGAGGAGTGGTAGGAACCCCTAGGGATGGCCACAGCCCAGCCTTGAAGAGTTCCTTGTTTACTCTTGCAGAGTTGAAGCCACGCTATAACAGAGAAGGGCTAATTTCCAGGCTTTCGTAGGTGTCCTATCTCTTGTTCTTTATCTGGATGCTTTAATGTAACAGTCTCCTGTCCCATACAAATGCCTGCTGGTCCCTAGACGCTGATTCGATGCAGGTCTGTTGTTGCTGGCTCAGCACTTCGTCTCAGCTGTGTGCTTCCAGCAACTTACTGCCCTTCATTTGTTCAGCTTGTTCCAGTTCTCCTTTTCAGAAAAGTGCCTTGCTTTTATTGACCAGTCCAGAACCGATACCTCCGCTGCATATGACTGAAAAAAAATGCGCAAACAAATCACGCAGTTTCTCTGCATTTTTCATACTGTTCTCTGCAAATGAATTACATGGCAAATTCTTGCATCAGAACTTCCCTTTGCTGATGAGGAACTGCTCTCTTGAGCAGCTGTGATGTAGCTGCCTTTCACCTAGCTTCTTGGAAAGGGCGCACCGTGAAAATCCCCTTCCAGTGCTGAGGGGGCCCAGGGCTCAGGGCAATCTCAAGTGGGGGCGCTTGCCCCAGCGAGGAGGCTGGGTGACTCGAGCCTGCCCCGAGCTAGAGGAGGGACATAACAACAATGACGCAGATTTCCAGCAAATCCCTGTGGCTGGGAGCTGAAGCATGCGGCATCAGAACAGAAGCAAGATGGGCTTTGAAAAAACACCACGAGCAGTGCCAGCGCGACTCATGACTGGTTCTTTGTCATCCATTCTTAATCAGCACTGATGGTAAAGAGTAGTCTGAGAGAAATCCACAGTTTCTGCAGGTCCCTGGGTGACTCTTTAGACTGTGCAAGGTGGGATGAGATGATCAAAACCCCCCTTTCTGGCCTAAAACCTGGACAGGAACCTTTTTACAGTGTAAATGTAAATCCTCAGCTAGCAGAAATAGGATACCTGTGTGTCCAGCTCGGTTAGCTTTAACAGCTCTAATCCAGACAGGACATTTACCATCTCAGAGCATTGGTATATGCCCTCATGGTCTTTCTTTGCCAACTAAGCAAACCTTCTCTGTTGCAGCACAGGTCCTCCATCCACTGATAGCCCTCAGGCACTTCTCTGCACATACTCCCTACTCGGCTCATCCTTTGTGAGAATGCAGATAAAGTTGAGAAAAGCTATTAGCTCTTCTCTCTTTTTTCTCCCTGTCTTTGCTGGCATCCTCTAAGACTTGCATTTGCTCTTCTTGCACTGGTTGTACAGTGGTGGCTTGCAGATATCCCTTCATCAGCTTTTGCCAACACAGTAGGCATTCCTGTTCTGATCTCCAGAACCTACCAAGATGCACTTGGTACTGTTTCATTTCATTCACCGTCATTCACCTCACTGTTGCATTCTCCTAAAATATCTGGGGTTGGGTAACATTTTCACCTTCCTTCTTCCAAATGAGGCTCCTCATCTTTGTATCATCTACAGAATTCATTGGTACTTTCACACTCTCTGCGCCATTAATGACTGGTGCCACAACCAAGCTTTGAAGACCTATATTTACCTTTTCTACAAAGCCTGGCAGAAACTTACCAGCAAAATCTCAGTCCCTTCCTCTTAGATCAGATCACACCTACAATGCCATTCTACTAATCTCATTTTCCAGTTGTATTAATTGTCTGTGTGGCACCATATACTTTATCACCACCAGGAACCATGAGATCCACTTGTTTTCCAATGTCTAAAAAGTCTCTTGTTAAAGCAAGATGTGAAAGGGGGGTCTGTCTTTAATTGGTTCTTATCTCATTTTGCACAGACCTTTATGCCTCTAGTTATTCTCTCTGAAAAGGTACTGTAAGATCTGTCATAATGACAACAGCCTGACCATTGCCAAGATCATTCTTAGATATCCTGCCTTTGCTATTCCTTATGCCTATGACACCATAGAGAGGATAGCGTTGAGCCAGTCTTCCCCAGAAGAAGCTGCATATTTTCAGAGAGCAGGTATGGGGCTCTTCCCTGACCCAAGGTGTGAATAGAAGCCTAGTGGGTGACAGCAGTAGGACTATGTTTTCCATGGCAGGGTGTCCTGGTTTCAGTTAGGACAGAGTTAATTTTCCTCCTAGTAGCTGGCAGGGGTGCTATGTTTTGGATTAGGATGAGAAGAGCGCTGATACATGCTGATGTTTTAATTGTTGTAGAGCAGTGCTTACACCAAGCCAAGGACTTTTCAGCCTCTCTCTGTCCTGCTAGCGAGCAGGCTAGGGATGCAGCAGAAGCTGGGAGGGGACAGACCCAGGACAGCTGACCCAAACTGGCCAAAGGGGTATTCCATACCATCTGACGTCATGCTGAACAATATATAGGGGTGGCTAGCCGGGGGGGGGGGGGTGGCCGGCTGCTCGGGGATAGGCTGGGCATCGGTCAGCGGGTGGTGAGCAATTGCATTGTGCATCACTTATTTCGTACACATTATTACTATTAATACTATTATTATTATTATTATTGTTGTTATTCTTTTCCCTGTCTTAATAAACTGTCTTTATCTCAACTCACAGGCTTCACTTTCCCATTTCTCTCCCCCATCCCGGAGAGGGAGGGGGGAGGGTGAGCGAACGGCTGTGTGGTGTTTGACTGCCAGCCGGGCTAAACCACAACACAGGGGGAAGCCCAGACTTGTGCCAATCTGTGTCCCTCCAACACCTAATATTGTCCCTTTCTTCTCTTTCAGGCACGCCTTCCAGCTTCCTACCCAGCACTGGAAGGGATAGTTGCAGTCGCTGTGCCAAATAAGAAGGATGTGGAGGTGAGCCAGAAAGAGACAATCCAGCAAACTGAGTGCTGATGGGAGCAGGGACACCCGGCCTGGTCTGCATGGGAAGATGAAACTCTGTGTGCCACGCTGCGGAGAGATGGGCACCATGCATGGGCACCCTCCTCTGAGGAGGGTCTAGGGATGGCATGAACATTGCAGGAGGCCACAGGAGCTCTGCACCTTCAGGGGGGCTGGAAGCTGCATGCCTGGGCAAGATGAGAGTCACCGCTGCAGTAACGGGACAAGCAGCACAGATGCTTTGGAGCTGTTGGAAGTATTTGAGCCAGTAGCTATCATCTGCTTCAGTTTCACTTCTCTCCCAGCCTTTGCTCCTCCTTCATGCCCTCTCCCACAGCATTTCACTGCTGGGACGCTCACACACAGGAGGTGGCCGGAGCCCAGATCCCTGACAGCCAGCTGGTGTTTTCCTCCCCATGCCCACTTTCTTCTCCCTCTCCCCTGACTGCCCTGCTCCAGCATTCATTCAGCAGTAGAGGGGACCCACAGAGGACTGTTCACGTTGCACATTTTGCGCATTTTATTTTATTAGAAACTCATTTGAGAACATAAAATAAATGTCGGTCAAAAAACTCTCTGGCCCCTGTGTGTGCTTGTGGAGGATGCCTACTGACGGTGTGGGGTGAACCTCTGTCTGTGTGAAGCAGCTTCTAAGGACTTTGCTGCCTTCTCTTTCTCTTTCAGTTTGGCTTAACTAAAGTTGACTGTTAATTTCTGACATTTTAATGGCGGGGAAGGGGAAATTAAATGCCACCGGAGAAGAAAGAATTGAAGACTCAGCCTCTCCTTTTTGCTGTGCTTCAGTGTTTTGTTTTGTTCTGGTTTTCCTGTCTGACTCTCCCTGTTCATTCATTCATTTATTCCTTCTCTCAGTACTCACATTTTCCTCATTGATGTTAGGGCTCTCTGTCATTCTCCTCAGGCTCAGGATGTACTTACTAACGTAAGAGTGAGTCCACCAGATCCCATCTCCCATGGCCATCAATGTGTTTAGGTTTCATCTAATTAGAGAATTTTCCTCACCTCCACTCTGAACGGTCATGGAGGACTGGAATATTGCTCTTGAACAGCCATTGGATGTTAACCCAGAGGAAAGGCTCACTAGTAAAAAGTAACACAAATACCTTCTCCCATGTGGGTCACCAGTATGTGGTTGCTCAAGCAAGGAGGCATTGGTACACAAATTAAGCTCTCTGTTTAGGAAAGGATTATTTTCTTGACTTGAGTAGAAGACTTCACTACCAGGCCATCTTTTTGCTATTTAAGCAGGCAACTGAAGAGGCCTTCTTGCTGTGTGTCTCACCTTCCACAGGAAGGTAAAAGTAAGCCAAAGCCTAGTTTATATTTTCCTTCCAGCTACATGACTTTGGGAACAGTGATGCTGAATTTCATTTGCCTTCCTGTTGTTGAAGAGAACAGCTTTCTTAAGTGTCTCCAAAGCTTTTGTCATTCTTTTGCCTTCTGATGTATTTAAATAGCTTCATGTCATCTATACACTTAGCCTTTTCCTGCTTACCTCCTTGAACACTAGTAAATCATGCCTTAAGTCAGGTACTGCTGGCTCCCTTGCTGCCTTTGACAGCTGAGTTTGGTTACTCCTTGCTTCCCACCACTGAGCTGGCTTCAGGAGCACAGCAGGGCTTTCTTACCTGCCCCTGTGAGAGGTCAGTCCACTGCCCTGGTTAGCCCCGTGACTCCACAGGTGAGAACTCTTCAGAGATGCAAAACTCAGGCTAAACACTGGATTATCTACAATAACTCAGTTATTCTTGCCTCATGAATCTTCACCGAGAACTGATGCCTGGAGCCAGTGTGACCAGATACACAATTATGTACAGTTATGTGTAATTATGTGTACATATACAGTCATATGTGGTTACGCTCTAAGACCTGAGCATGCAGTAGTCATAATAATCATTATAATCACTATAATGATTATAATACCTGTCTTGCAAATACTTTATAGTAGAGAGGAGGACAATGGTGGCTGAGATGTATAGCCTGTGCAGGTTAGGGTGACACCATCTACAAAGGCTACAAGGCCTCAGACATGGCTGTATTTATGCCAAATATAAATTCCACCAGATCTGGGGTGCCAAGAATGATATCTGAAGCCTCACAGATGCTGCAACCTTAAGCATTACCGGCAAAATACAGGTACCAACAGAGGTGACAAGTGTGGCCATTGAGCTGTTTTGTTTGACAGACCAAGGAAAAACACCCGAAAGCCAACTGACACCAAGGCAGAAATAACTGCCTGTGGCCACTGGAAACTTTACCTCCTAAATGCTACAGTAAAAAGAATGGATCAATGCAACATTAGGAAGCAGGAAAATATGTCTGAACACCGGGGGAATCAAGATGGCACAAGGCAAATTGTTTACAAATGAAATAGAAGGATCAAGTCTATAGAGGAAAGCAAACACATCTGGAGATCTGCCCCAAGTGGAGTCAAAATGCATGAGCAGCAAATAAAGCAAATGTCATATGGAAGGAAACATGATGGTTTTCCACGAGGATATAGCTACAGGTGTAAAAGTCAGAAAAGTATTTTCAATGTACCAGAGGCAGAAATCTTCAGAAAACCACAAGAAATCCACTGGATTTCCTTGTGGCTGAAGGGAAAAAACTAAGGAAGGCAAATAAAGTAGTATGCTTACAAATCACAGAATCACAGAATCTGAAATTGGAAGGGAACTCTGGAGATCAACTCCAAGCCCCCTGCTAAAAGCACTACAGTAAGTAGGTTGAGCAGGAAAGCATTCAGGCAGGTCTTGAATATCTCCAGAGAAGGAGACTCCACAATCTCTCTGGGCAGCCTGTTCCAGTGCTCTGATTAATTTGCATCTGACTCCTCCAAAAAGAATGGGTCATTAATCCCAAAATAATCTTTCCCGAGCTTTTCTGAAAAGAAAGACCAGCACCATTAGAAACAACAACAACAATAACAAAACAAACAGACAAACCAAACCAAACGAAACAAAATCAAAACAACCAACGAACCAACAAAAAAAAATCCATGTGTTATACACGAATTTTTGAGAAATTTCAAGTGACAGGCTAAAAAAATTGCTAGTACAATCTGACAAAGAAAAAACTAGAAATGACAAGTAGAGCAACAATAACTGGAAACAAGTCCACCTTGAGAGAGGTGGGCCTGCACAAATCTCATGAAGTTCAACAAGGCCAAGTGCAAGGTCCTGCAACTGGGCCAAGGTGATCCCAAGCACAAACACAGGCTGGGTGGAGAATGGACTAAAGCAGCCTTGAGGAGAAGGACCTGGGGGTGTTGGTAAATGAGAAGCTCAACATGAGCTGGCAATGTGCTCTTGCAGCCCAGAAAGCCAACTGTATCCTGGGCTGCATCAAAAGGAGCATGGCCAGCAGGGTGAGGGAGGTGATTCTCCCTATTCTGTGCTCATGAGACCGCACCAGGAATGCTGTGTTCAGCTCTGGGGGCCCCAGCACAAGAAGGACATGGAAGTACTAAAATGAGTCCAAAGGAGGGCCACAAAGATGATCAAAGGGCTGGAGCACCTCTCCTACTAAGACAGGCTGAGGGAGTTGGGGTTGTTCAGCCCGGAGAAGAGAAGGCTCCGGGGAGACCTTATAGTGGCCTTCCAGTACTTAAAGGGGGCCTACAGGAAAGAAGAGAAACTCTTTGTCAGGGAGTGTAGTGATAGGACAAGGAGTAATGGTTTTAAACTAAAAGAAGTGAGATTTAGATATTAGGAAGAAATTTTTTACTATGGGGGTGGTGAGGACAGGTTGCCCAGAGAAGCTGTGGATGCCCCATCCCTGGAGGTGTTCAAGGCCAGGTTGGATGGGGCTTTGAGCAACCTAGTGTAGTGGGAGGTGTCCCTGCCCATGGCAGGGGGGTTGGAACTAGATGGTCTTTAAGGTCCCTTCCAACCCAAAGCATTCTATGATTCTATGAACAAGTCCACTTTCATCTGGCTATATTCTGCACAGACTTTTAAAAACAATAAAACATTAGAACCAGGTCTCAAATGGTCCATGACACTAAAGTACACCGAGTTTTATATCTGCTTGGTAAATGGGTAGAGGCAATATCAGCAACAATTCTGCAAAAGAAAACTATGTATTGCTGCTTTGCTTGAATTTCATCAGCACTTCAGTGCAGCAGTAAATAAAGCCAAGACATCTGGGGTCAATCATTCTACCTTCCAAAGTTCCTTCAAACCAATCTACCTACAGGAATGCTGTTGTTGTAACTACTCCAGCTTGTTTCTTGTGCCACACACTGAGATCCACAGCATCTGGGAGGGTTGTTACATGGTTGTTAATACTATCATGTTGCAGAAATTCTACCCCTAGATTTCTGTTTTGATGACATGTCAGTTTGGTGCGAGTCATTCTTCAGTTTTCAAAAGCTGACGTACAATGTGCTCTGAAATGGTCATCACTCCCACCTAAAGGGATGGGTTTCCATAGGTCTTGGTAGGAGATCATTGGACACGGGTGTCTATGAAAAATGACAGGTGATGCACAAGGGTTGCTTTTGGAAGCGTTTGTTATTTCTCATTATAATTGAGGTTTTTCATGTTCCTCTTCTTTTACGAACACTGCGTGTCTTCCTCTCTTGTCACAAGATAGCACCTACCATTTTTTCCAGAGAAGACAGCCCAGTTTTCCTGACCAACACAAAGACCCTCAGCAGAATCCCTCACAAGCTTTGCTTAGTGTAAACCATCTCAGGGCCTGGCAGGAGGGTGCAGGCTGAACTCCTGCCAGGCACCTTGCAGCCCTTCAAAATCTCACACCAAACTGAGGACAGGTGCCCACTGCTCCCCAAAGGGGTTTCCAGGGGAAGACGACCCCAGGGTCCTACCGACGCTGCCTTCATCCACATGTCTGGGGCTGGACGGCCTCTTCCCACCATCCCAAAGCCAGCCAGCCCCCGTAAGCTGGTAGCAGAGCCTTGCACCTCCGTCCCTTGTGCATCCCTGGGGTGTGTGTGCATCCCACGGGAGCGCCGCACCGAGGCGGGTTGCGCTGCTCCGTGCCCAGCCCGCACCTCCTCTCCTCGGCCGAGTTTATGCTGACATCTAGTGTCCAAAGACGGTGGGGATTTCTTCCCCTGCCTTCCCCCTCTTCCATCCCTTCTGCACGGGACTTGCGCTGTATGGCTCCTTTTGTGCCGTGACCGTCGGTGACCCACCTGTCCAGTGACCGGTTAATTCACCCAGGTCCCTCTATCCATCTGATTTCAGATAAGGAAGTTAAAGCAAAAATTCTCGCAGTTACTCCTCAAAAGCATGACCGTATTGCTTATGCTGTTGAATTCAGGGTGCTCTCAGTGCAGTGTTCCAGATCCCCCCAAACTGATGAGACGCCTCCAGCTGTGCATCCGTCCGATCAGCTGCTGTCACCAGCTGCTCTCCTCTTCCTCTTCCCAAGTTCATTCATGAGCACAGTAAGCAAGAGCAGCCCCATGCATGTCCTTAAAATCTCCCACAGCCACCTCCTTCTTGCTGGTGGTGTTTCTGGCATGTCTTTAACACCAGCTTGTTTTCGCCTAGGCTCACTTTGGTCCC